>NC_043709.1:56436758-56456700 GCF_006229205.1 Suricata suricatta
CAGCTAGGACTCCTTCTCCTTCCTCCCCCAAAGCTGCCCAAGCTCCTAAAGGGACCCCAATCCCTCAAGCTGTGGCTCCTGCCTCTCCCAAAGAGTCCCAAGCAACTCCAGCCCCCAAAAGAGCCCCAGCTACCCCACCTTCCAAGGGGATCCCCAGTCCCCCGGCTGTGGCTGCTCCCTCCCCCAAAAAATCCCAAGCAACTCCAGTCCCCAAAAGAGCCCCAGCAACTTCGTCTCCCAAAGAGTCCCCCAATGCCCCAGCTGTGGCCCTTCCCTCCCACAAAGAGTCCTCAGCTACCCAACCTCCCAAAGGAGCCCCCACTCCCCCAACTGTGGCTCCTTCCTCCCCCAAAAGAGGACCAGCAATCCCATCCCCTAAAGAGATCCCCACTCCCCCAACAATGACCCCTCCCTCTCCCAAAGGGGCATCAGCTGTCCCATCTCTCAAAGGGACCCTTATTCCCTCAGCTGTGACTCCTTCCTCCCACAAAGAGTCTCCAGCTACCCCAGCCTCCAGAGGCACCTCAGCAACTCCATCCCCCAAAAGAGCCCCAGGAACCCCAGCTTCCAAAGGAACCTCAACAACTCCATCCCCCAAAAGACCATCAGCTACCCCATCCTCCAAAGGTGTCCCCACTCCCTCATCCGAGATTCCTCCCTCACCCAAAGAGGCCCCTATATCTCCAGTTTCAGTTACATGTCCTTTGGGGTCCATTACCCCTCAGGCATCTAAAGGCCTACCAATGACAAAAGGTCCCACAGCTCTCAAACCAGTACTTGTTGCCCCAGCTTCAGAAAGTGCACCAGTTGTCACAGCTCTCTCTGAGAAAGATCCACTGGCTGAGAAGAGTTCTGCTACTCCACTTCCTGTGTGCTCAGATCCCTCAGCCAAAAATACTAAAGGACCCCTTTCTACAATGGCTCCAGCTCCTTTACTGACAGTCTCTGCTCAGAAGGCCTCTTCTCCAAAGACTCCCAAAACCCTTCCTGTTTCTCCGTTAAAAGGCAAAGGTTCTTTTCATTCCCCAAAGAGCCCTTTGGCTCTTCCTTCTGAATCTACGACATCTACCCCTGTAGCAACAGTTTCCTCTGAGAAGGTCCTTCCTAACGCTGACTCAGCATCTGTCTCTCCAGCACCCACCCCTTCAGTCTCTCTGCCTCTTGCTCCCTCCCCAGTTCCCCCTCTGCTTCCTAAACAGCAATTTCTGCCGTCCTCACCTGGGCTGGTGCTGGACTCACCCTGTAAGCCCTCAGCCCCTGCTGATGAGGATGAGCTGCCGCCTCTGATTCCCCCGGAACCAATCTCAGGGGGAATGCCTTTCCAGTCGGTCCTCGTCAACATGCCCACCCCTAAACCTGCTGGAATCCTTGCCCCAATCCCCTCTGCCAAGCAACCTGTTCTGAAGAACAACAAGGGTATTTGCCTTGGTTTGCTGTGTGCATGGTGTGTCGCCCACACCCCTCCTGGGGCCACCCACCAATACTAACCCTAGGATGCGCCGCTTTCTCCAGTATATCTGCTTGTGTTTGGACATAGAATATAGAATGATACCATTTTAAATGCAAAAGCTCTAGGTATATGAAACAATCTTGGTTTTCATCACCTCAGATAGTCAGTTTTGTATCATCTTGTCTAATGTCCAGGAGAGCCTGGATCTGCCATCTTTTTTACCTGAATGATCTGACATTGAAAACCAAGACCCATTAGACCCTTTAATTTGCTCTAATCTCTGCCACATGACTAACTTTGTCCCTGGGCCTGGGATTTGCTAAAATGTTGGGAAATATGGAACTATTTGAATTTCTTTTCACTTCTTAGATTTAGTAATGACCAGTGCCCACGGGACTCCCTGTCCAAGACCTTTTTCTAGCCTGAGAATGGTGCAGGTGTACGCTTTTTTCTCTCAGTAGTCTTTATTGATGCTTGGCCTTTGATTAAGGTAAACTTAAAATGCGTGAAATCTGTTTGGAAAATGAGAGAGGTCACAGGACAGAATCTAACAGGTGAGTGTTAGAACTATAGGTTGACAATCATTGAGAATCTTCAAGCTGTGTTGATTAGACCAAATTGCTAGGGTAAGTGGTTTAAAAAAAAAAAAAAGGTTAAATGTGTGTACACAACTGCTTCTGGCCTTCCCAACCCAGTATAAGAATAAGGGGGAAATGTCCTCTCTGAGGTGCCTCCACAATGTGATCTTACTGCTTTTTCACCTAAATGTATCTGGAGAAACTTTGTCTGCCAGAACCTCTTTGAGATGGTTGGGCAGTTGGGTAGAATTTGGAGGTTAGGTAGGTCATTGGTATTTGCCTGTTCCAGTAAGTAAAGGCCTTGAGAGAAAGGAAGCAGTTACAGTTTATAAACAAACTACTTGGCTGTAACTAGTAATTACCTCTCATTTCTGGGGCTGGGTCTTTAATGGATGTGTACACACTAGTTTGTGACTAAGTTGAAGGCTGTCAAGCTGACTTCACACAAGTCAGTTGGTTTACACTTAACTTTCTGAGGTCTAGCATAAGCCAGTGACCTCTAGTCCAGGCAGACTATGATGAGGTGCCTCCTCCTTATAATGTACTGTAAAATAGTAAAAGTTACTTGTCGTCTCAGGGTCTGGAACAGAATCCGACAGTGATGAATCAGTACCAGAGCTTGAGGAACAGGATTCCACACAAGCAACCACCCAACAAGCCCAGGTCAGTATTCTCTTATTCACTGGTCAAAATACTTGTGCCAAGGAAGCATTGGAAAATGAGAGTTGATCAGAGAAGCTGACTTAAGTTTTTAGAGAAGTGTACCTTCATCGAGGGGAAACCTCCTGGGTATTTTGGTATCTAGGCTTCATTTACATTCCAGTTTACTCATAGCTGTTTTATTTTCTCAGCTGGCAGCAGCAGCTGAAATCGATGAAGAACCAGTCAGTAAAGCAAAACAGAGCCGAAGTGAAAAGAAGGCACGGAAGGTGAGATTTTAAGTTATAAATAAGGATTAACGGTTCTGATGAAACAACTTTAGAGAGGGGAAACTGTACTGGTAGTTATCATATTTAAAGTGACAAATTACTGTGGTAGAAAGCCCAAGAATCCTGAAAGCCAATTCTGTATTATATAAACTTAGCCTAGGAAAAGGATTTGCTCTGGATGTAGTTATTAATGTGTTCTTCCTGAAGCTGCTTCTAAAGAAATTAAAAATCTGATGTTTTCTATTTATTAGGCTATGTCCAAACTAGGTCTTCGACAGGTTACAGGGGTTACAAGAGTCACTATCCGGAAATCTAAGAATATCCTCTTTGTCATCACAAAACCAGATGTCTACAAAAGCCCAGCTTCAGATACCTACATAGTTTTTGGGGAAGCCAAGGTAAAGAAAGTTTTCTTGGATGCACTGTAGACCAGGGTTTCTGAACCTCAACACTAGTAATAGAGTTAGATAATTCTTTGGTGTGGAATTTGGGGCTGTAATTTTGGGTCAGATAATTCTTTGTTATAGAGGAGCTTTCCTGTGTGTTACAGATGTGTAGCAGCATTATATCCAGGTGTGGTGACCAAAAAAATCTCCAGGCATTTGACAGATGTTCCTGAGTGACAAAATCACCCCACAGTTGAGAACCACCGTTGTAGAGCTAAGCTACTACTCTTTCCACAGTGATGTATAATCCTAGTGAGGGCAAGCAATTTAAAACTATATAGTAAATTAACCTGAAGTGGTTTTAGAGTAAGATTTCAGAAAAGATATAAATGATTTATTTCATTTACTGTGGATCGATCTATTCATATAAATCTATTTTCTGCCCTTTAGATCGAGGATTTATCTCAGCAGGCACAATTAGCAGCTGCTGAGAAATTCAAAGTTCAAGGTGAAGCTGTTTCAAACATTCAAGAAAATACACAGACTCCAACTGTACAAGAAGAGAGTGAAGAGGAAGAGGTATATAGGAAAATCTTTTATACTTTTAATCACCACCAGATAAAGTATATTTGTATTGATGGGTGGCTTTTGTATTGCTTTAAGCTCTCGAACTCCATTGAGTTAGTTTCTGAGTTATATTAAGAACTAGATTTTGTGCAGGGCGCCTGGGTGGCTCAGTTGGTTAAGCATCCAACTTTGGCTCAGGTCATAATCTTGCAGTTTATGAGTTCGAGCCCCGCGTCAGGCTCTGTGCTGACAGCTCAGAGCCTGGAGCCTGCTTTAGGTTCTGTCTCCCTTTCTGCCCCTCCCTTGCTTGTGCTTTCTCTGTCTCAAAGAATAAACAAAATGAAAAATTTTTTAAAAAGAGATCGATTCAGCACAGTTGAATGGCTCAGGCAGTTAAGTGTCTGACTTTTGATCTCAGCTCAGGTCATTATCTCACAGTTTGTGGGATGGAACCCCATGTCAACTTTCCCTCTCTTTCTGATCCTCCATCTCTCGTGTGCTCTCTCTCTCTCTCTGTCTCTCTCAAGATAAACATTTTTTTTTTTTAAGCTAGATTCAAGAGACTTCTAACTCCCAAAGAACTGCTAGGGTTGTTCTTGCCTTTATTGTTTTTGTTTTTGTTTCTCTCTCTCTCTCAGGTTGATGAAACAGGTGTGGAGGTCAAGGACATAGAACTGGTCATGTCACAAGCAAATGTGTCAAGAGCAAAGGCAGTTCGAGCCCTGAAGAACAACAGTAATGATATTGTAAATGCTATTATGGTAAGTGTCCAGGCCTTTATCCTTTATTCCTTGACTCTCTCTGCCCTGACCAATTATGGGTAACTTTATTTTCTGTGGCTTAATATCAGTCAGTTAGGATACTTCACGACAAAATCTGTTCTGAATTATCTCATATTTTAATGGCCTGAATTCTTAATCTGCCTATAACTACTTCTAATGATCTTTTCTATTACAGGAATTGACAATGTAACCATCTGAAAACGAGGACCCTTTTTTGGTGTTTCAAAAGAATAACTGCAGCTTGGTTTGAAATTTGTACTGTTTCTATCATTAATAAAGTTATGGCTTCTTGTTGGATGAACTCAGTGGGTGCTTGGTATCTCCCCCATTCTCCTCTCCCCCAAAAAAGGAAAGCTCTAGAAATGAGAACACGTGAATTACTCTTCAAGAGTAATTACTCTCTTGAAGACTTCAACTTCAGTTGAAAAGATTTAGTGCTACAGATTCCGCACTTAAAAACTCAGATCTCAGTCTTTTTCATCTCTTGTAAGAAGATATTATGCTTGGCTGTTAGAGCTTTCTTGTCTTCAGAGAATAGAGCTTATATATAAAGTTACTCTTTTCCATTTTCTTTCCTTTTGTTTACTGTTAGTAAATCCTGATTATTTAATAATCATCAGCCCTGGCCTACAGTCTTTCTAAATATATATGTTACCTCTTGACCTGTAAGAGCTTGGTAGAAGGTGCATAATGGATGTGGATGAAAAGGTTGCACTTTGTAGAAAACGAAAAGGAAAGGTAACTCATGAAGAGAGTTTTTGACTTCTATACAGTGCAAACACTGCTTCTAAACAACACAGAAATTTTAGTGTACAAATAAACTATGATTGGGGTAGCCATAATTATGCCAGGACAATAAGTAAAAACCAGGCAAATTGATACATAACGATTAGCCAGTGTGTGATAAATATTCATAATTCCAGGGGCACCTTGGTGGCTCAGTTGGTTATTAAGTGTCCAGTTTTTTATTTTTGTTCAGGTCATGATCTCATAGTTTGTTAGTTTGAGCCCACCTCAGGTTCTGCATTGCCATTGTGGAGCCTGTTTGGGATTCTGTCTCTCTGCCCCTCCTGCTCATGTCCACACTCGGCATGCACTCTCTCTCAAAAATAAACATTTAAAAGTATGTATACATATACATAACTCCATAGGAGTTCTATGAAGAGTAAAGTTTCTGAGTTGAGGTTGTTAGGAAGTGGTTCTGGGAAAAGCAGAGAACTAAAATTTGGAAATAGGAAGACTACAAGTAAATGAAGAGGCAAGTATTCTAAAACAAGTGATAATACACCTAGAAGGAATGTTAGAATGGGAATAAATCAGTTGAACCTGGAGGGCCTGGAGACTAAAGTTTAGATTTGGGGGCGGGGGGTAATGTTTATTTTTGAGAGAGACCTAATGCAGGGCTTGTTAAGATTCCCAAGCCAAACTCAGGTGCCCAATCAACTGGGGCATCCAAATGCTCCCAAAGTTTAGACACTTTTAAGTTTATTTGTATATATTTTGCAAGCAAGTAGGAGAGGGGCAGAGAAAGAGGGAGGCCAAATCCCAGACAGGCTCTGTGCTGTCAGTGCAGAGCCCAATATGGGGCTTGAACTCCTGAACCATTAGATCATGACCTGACGCTAAGTCATGAGTCAATGCTTAACTGACTGAGCCACTTAAACACACCTAGACATTTCTGGTCTTGAATTCAGCTTTTTTTTTTAAGTTATACTTAAGTAATATCTATACCTAGTGTGGGACTTGAACTCAACCCTGAGATCAAATGTAGTATGTTCCTCCCAACTGAGCTAGCCAGGCATCCCTGGAATTTGGTCGTCTTGATTCCTGTGAGACTAGGTATTTTTGATACATGTGAATCAAAGCTAAAGACCACAGATAAAATGACTTCCCTAAAGACAACGGAAGAGCAGGGCCTTTTCATTGTGGCAGGCTGTATAGAAAGCCTGGTTTGGGGGCGCCTGGGTGGCTCAGTCGGTTAAGCCTCTGACTTCGGCTCAGGTCGTGATCTCACGTTTGTGGGTTCGAGCCCCACATCAGGCTCTGTGCTGACAGCTAGGAGCCTGGAGCCTGCTTCCGATTCTGGTCTCCCTCTCTCTCTGCCCCTCCCCACTCATGTTCTATCTCTATCTAAAAAATAAATAAAAAACATTTATTAAAAAAAAAAACAAACCTGGTTGGCTCAGTCGGGTAAGCCTCCGACCAGCTCAGGTCATGATCTCACCTTTGAGGGTTCGAGCCCCACATCAGGCTCTGTGCTGACAGCAAGGAGCCTGGAGCCTGCTTCCGATTCTGTGTCTCCCTCTCTCTCTCTCTGCCCCTCCCCTGCTCATGCTCTGTCTCTGTCTCAAAAACAAATAAAACATTAAAAAAAAAAGTAGACTATCCTGGAGAAGCACAAATTGACATCTGGCTGGAAATAGAATAGTTCATTTGCTGAACAAGTCGCATGAAACTAATGATAGGTGCCTTGGCTGCCAAATCTAAGCCCAGTAATTTTTTTTTTATTTTTTAATTTTTTTAGTGTTAATTTTTGAGGGAGAGAGCATATACAAAAATTAACTACAAATGGATCAAAGACTGAAATGTTAAGACCCAGAACCATAAAGCTAAGAAGAAAACAGGAGAAAAGCTTCCTTCTATTGATTGGCAGCAATTTATAGGATACCAAAAGCACAGGTAACAAATAGGGGGGAAAAAGTAGGGGAACTTGGCTGACTCAGTAGAGCATATGACTCGACCTCAGGGTGGTGAGTTCAAGCCCCATGTTGGGCATACAGATTACTTAAAAAAGATTGTATTTCACCAAAATTTAAAATTTCTTGGCAACAAAGGACATAAATCAATAAAAAAGGCAAACCACAAGATCGTGAGAAAATATTTGTAAATGACCTGATAAGGGGTTACTATCCAGAATATATAAAGAACTACAGGATTAAGAAAATGGGCAAAGGACTTGAACAAGTATTTTCCCAAAGGAATTACAAATGGGCCATAGCACATGAAAAGATACTGAACATGACTAATCATAGGGAAATAACAAGTGAGAACAGCACCTCACACAGTGTTGATAAGGATGTGACAAAATTGGAACCCCTGTACACTGTTAATGGGAAAGTAAAATGGTATAGCTGCTATGGAAAATAGTATGGTAGTTCTCAAAAGATTAAGAATAGAATTACCATGTGATCTAGCAATTCCACTTGTGGGTGTATACTCTAATTGAAATCGACCTTACAGACATTTGTATATTCATAAAGCATTCACAATAGACAAAAGGTGGAAGCAATCTAAGTGACCACCTTAGGTCACAGTATATACATGCAATGGAATAGTATTCCGCCGTAAAAGGAAGGAAATTATGGCACATGCTACAACATGGATGAACCTTGCAGATGTTAAGTTCTTTGAAATAAGCCATTCACAAAAAGGAATATTAATATATGGCTAACATTTATATAAGATACCTAGATTAGTCAAATTCATAAAAACAAAATAGGATGTTTGCAAGGGGAGAGAGAATTATTGTTTGTTTACATTTTTTTTTGAGAGAGAGAGAGAAAGAGCATGAGCAGGAGAGGGGCAGAGACCGAGGGAGACACAATCTGAGGCAGTCTCCAGGCCCTGAGCTTCAGCACAGAGCCCCATGAGGGGCTCAAACTCATGGACCACGAGATCATAACCTGAGCTGAAGTCAGATGCTCAGCCAACTGAGCCACCCAGGCACCCCAAGATTTACTGTTTAATGAGTACAGAATTTCAGTTAGGGAAGATAAAGTCCTGGAGATGGGTGGTGAGGGTTACACAACAATGCAAATATTCTTAATCCCACTGAACTATACGCTTAAAAAGTAGTTTATGATGGTAACCATTTATTTGTTGTTTTTTTAATATCTTTTATTCTTAAGTAATCTCTACACACAACATGGGGCTAGAACTCACAACCCCAAGATCAAGAGTCACATGCTCTACTGACTAAGCCAGCCAGCCACCCCTATGTGATATAAGTGTATTTTAAAAAATTATTTTAAGGAGGGGTGCCTGGCTGGCTCAGTCAGTTAAGCTTCCGACTCCTGATTTCAGCAAAGATCATGAACTGCACAGTTCACGAGATAGAGCCCCACATCAGGCTCTGTGCTGACAGCACAGAACCTGCTTGGAATTCTCTCCCTCTCTCTCTTCCTCCCTCCCTCACTTGATCTGTCTCTCAAACACTCTCAAAATTTTTTTATTTTTAAATTTTTTTTTAATTTTTGAGACCGAGCACGAGTGGGGGAGGGGCAAAGAGAGAGGGAGACACAGAATCCGAAACAGACTCTAGGCTCTGAGCTATCAGCACAGAACCCAATGTGGGGCTTGAACCCACCAACCATGAGATCATGACCTCAGCCAAAGTCAGACACCTAACCGACTGAGCCACCCAGGCACCCCAACATTTCTTTTTTTATTTATATCCAAGTTAGTTAGCATATAGTGCAACAATGATTTCAGAAGTAGATTCCTTAATCCCTTACCCATTTAGTCCATCCCCCTCCCACAACCCCTCCAGTAACCCTCTGTTTGTTCTCCATATTCAAGAGTTTCTTATGTTTAGTCTACCTCCCTGTTTTTATATTGTTTTTGCTTCTCTTTCCTTATATTCATGTTTTGTATCTTAAAGTCTTCATATGAGTGAAGTCATATGATATTTGTCTTTCTCTAATTCCACTTAGCATAACACCCCATCCACTCTACTTTCCATCCACTCAGTTGCAAATGGCAAGATTTCATTCTTTTTGATTGCCGAGTAATACTCCATTGTATATATATACCATATCTTCTTCATTCATCTATTGATGGACATTTCGGCTCTTTCCATACTTTGGTTATTCTTGATAGTTCTGTTATAAACATTGGGGTGCATGTGCCCATTCGAAACATGATACCAGTATCCCTTGGATAAATTCCTAGTAGTACAATTGTTGGGTCATAGGGTAACTCTATTTTTAACTTTTTGAAGAACCTCCAGACTGTTTTCCAGAGTGGTTGCACCAGTTTGCATTCCCACCAGCAGTGCAAAAGAAATCCTCTTTCTCTGCATCCTTGCCAACATTTGTTGTTGCCTGAGTTGTTAATGTTAGCCATTCTGACAGGTGTGAGGTGGTATCTCATTGTGGTTTTAATTTGTATTTCCATGATGGTGAGTGATGTTGAGCATTTTTTCATGTGTTGGTTGGCCCTCTGGAGCCTCTGGTTGGAGAAGTGTCTATTCATGTCTTTTGCCCATTTTTTCACAGGATTATTTGTTTTTTGGGTGTTGAGTTTGATAAGTTCTTTATAGATTTTGTAAGTAACCCTTTATCTGGTATGTCATTTGCAAATGTCTTCTCCCATTCTGTTGGTTGCCTTTTAGTTTTGTTGATCATTTCCTTCACTGTGCAGAAGCTTTTTATTTTGATGGGGTCCCAGTTCATTTTTGCTGTTTCCCTTGCCTCCAGAGACATGTTGAGTAAGAAGTTCCTGCGACCAAGGTCAAAGAGGTTTTTGCCTGCTTTCTCCTAGAGGATTTTGATGACTTCCTGTCTTACATTTAGGTCTTTCATCCATTTTGAGTTTATTTTTGTGTATGGTGTAAGAAAGTAGTCCGGGTTCATTTTCCTATGTCGCTGTCCAGTTTTCCGAGCACCACTTGCTGAAGAGACTGTCTTTATTCCATTGAATATTCTTTCCAGCTTTGTCAAAGATCAGTTGGCCATACTATTCTGTTCCATTGATCTGAGTGTCTGTTTTTGTGCCATAAATATTTTTTTAAATTATTTTAAGGAAAGAAAAGAAAAGAAACCTCAGTGTAAACCTCATCCTGTCATAAGATCCGTTTTTCATAGCCATTCCCTACCGTATTTACTTTCTAAATATTTTCTGTTCGTCCCCCTATCACTTCATTCCTAATGCCATTGCCTTACCTGAGAACTACCTAAGCAGGCAATTGCTATAGTTTCCTAATGGTTCTTCTACTCTCTGCTAATAATCCCTCTCCACTTGCCTCCATACAATGGGTACATTCTAAAATCCTCTTCACTTAAAACCCTGTTGAGTAAAGCAGCAAGTTTCAAACTTTAGGCATGAAATCTTTTGTTTGAAATAAGTCTCTTTTGGGGTGCCTGGGTGGCTCAGTTGGTTAAGCACCAACTTCAGCTCAGGTCATGATCTCACAGTTCATGAGTTTAAGCCCTGCATATGGCTTTGTGCTGATAGCTTAGAACCTAGAGCCTGCTTCAGATCCTTTGTGTCCCTCTCTTTCTGCTTATGCTCTGTCTGTCTGTTTGTCTCTCTCTCTCCCCCCCTCCCTCTCTCTTAAAAGTAAAAAAATAAACATTAAAAAAATTTTTTTAGTAAGTCTCTTTTGTGAAAAGTTTATTTATCTACTTTGAGACAAAGAAGGAGAGAGAGAGAATCCCAAGCAGGCTCCACATTGTCAGCGTAGAGCTCAATGTGGGCCTCTGCTTCATAACCCATGAAATTATGAGCTGAGCCAAATCCAGATTCAGACGCTTAACCTACTGAGCCACCCGGGCATCCCTGTTCAATGTAACTCTTAATTAAAATTCTAACAAACTCTGGTTGAAGAAACTACATCTGGAGACTTGCCTACTCAGCCTTACATATCCCTCTTATTATAGAATAGAGTTCAAAGGGGTACCTAGGTGGCTCAGTCAAGTTAAGCAGCCAACTCTTGATTTCAATTCAGGTCATGATCTCGTGGTTCATGAGTTTGAGCCCCACACTGAGCTCTGCACTGACAGTATGGAGACTGCTTGGGATTCTCTCTCTCTCCCTCTCTCTGACCCTCCCCAACTTGTGTGTACATGCATGCTCTCACTCTCTCTCTCTCTCTCAAAATAAATGAATGAACTTTAAAAAAAAAAAGAGTAGAGTTTGAAAGCAAACAGGAATCAGTATTCATTCAATAAATTCCTCAATTCTTACTATTTGCTAAGCAGTGAGAATCCAACAGACAATAAGACACAATATCTGTCCTTGCAGATATTATAGGCTAATGAGAAAGGCAAATATGACATTTTAAATTCCTTAGCTTGGTCTCCATATATGTCTCTACACAACTATTTTTTTTTAATGTTTATTTATTTTTGAGAGAGAGAGAGACACAGTGTGAGTGCAGAGGGTCAGAGAGAGAGGGAGACACAGAATCAGAAGCAGGCTTCAGGCTCTGAGCTGTCAGCAGAGAGCCCAATGCGGGGCTTGAACCCACAAACTGTGAGATCATGACCAGAGCTGAAGTCGGCCACTTAACCAACTGAGCCACCCAGGCGCCCCATCTCTACACAACTCTGAACCTATTAATTTAAGGGGTATTTATCCAGCATTGGAATAGGCTTTAATTATTGTTTTATTATTGTTGGAGTAGTAAAAGAGACAAATAACTTTTCACTCATTTTTTCTCTCAAGGGGTAGGATATTTCATCATAGTTGTTGATTTCATTTTGGAGTTTCATGTATAACTGTGTTTTGAGAACTTTAGTTGAAGTATAATGAATTATAATACTATAATTGTTGATATAGTAATAAATCAAGTTGCCATAAGACGTGTGGCTTATTCTCTCTCTGCCCTCCCCCTCTCATGCTCTGTCTCTCTCTGTATCAAAAATAAATTTAAAAAAAACATTAAAAAAATGTTTATAAAAAAACGTGTAGCTTATCATTAAGGAGGGATTTAGACTCTTAATCTTTCACTTAAAAGATTAATGCTTTATAGGTTCTCAATGATACTACATATGGATGCAGACTATTTTTCAAAATATTTTAATGGAACTAATGCAAGAACAATTGAGAACAGTTGGTATAAAACTGTGATATGACATAGATTTCTGAGCATTGTCCATAGTCCTGGTCATGTAGATATGAGGGTTGTTTGATTTAATCATCCGAGAATGAGATCTGTTTTCAGACCTAGGGAAGGAATGGTTCATAACTATAAGACATCTTCAGATGAAATTAGTATTCAGAATGCTATTTTTTTTTGAAAGAGTGCAAGCAGGGGAGGGACAGAGAGAGGGAGAGAGAATCTCTCATAATCTCGTAATCTCTTGTAAAACTTAAAAAACCTAATTCAGGGGCGCCTGGGTGGCTCAGTCGGTTAAGCCTCCGATTTCGGCTCAGGTCAGATCTCATGTTCGTGGGTTCGAGCCCCGCATCAGGCTCTGTGCTGACAGCTAGCTCAGAGCCTGGAGCCTGCTTCCAGTTCTGTGTCTCCCCTCTCTGCTCCTCCCCCTCTCATGCTCTGTCTCTCTCTGTATCAAAAATAAATAAAACATTTAAAAAAAAAAAACCTAATTCACATTTATAGAACACTACACATAACTGCACCAGAATACATACTCTTTTTAGATACATATAGAATTTACCAAGATCAATTCTAGACCATAATAGAAGTCTTAGTAAATTCATAAAGATTCTAGTCATACAATGATGTCCTAGGGCCACAATGGAACTAAATTAGAAACCAATAGCAGAGGGGCACCTGGGTGGCTCAGTCAGTTAAACATCCAACTCTTAATTTCAGAGCAGGTCATGATCTCTTGGTTCCTGTATCAGGCTCTTCACTGACAGCACGGGCCTGCTAGGGATTCTCTGTCTCCCTCTCTCTTTACCCCTTCCCCACTCACTTGCTGTCTCAAAAATAAATAAAGATTAAAAAAGAAAGAAAGAAACCAATAGCAGAAAGATATCTAGAAAACCCCCCACTATTTTATTAAAAAATTGTTTTAATGTTTATTTATTTTTGAGAGAGAGACAGAGTGTGAGCAGGGGAGGGGCAAAGAGAGAAGGATATACAGAATCTGAAGTAGGCTCCAGACTCTGAGCTGTCAGTATAGAGCCCAACAGCGGGCTCAAACCCACAAACCAGGAGATCATGACTTGAGCCAAAGTCAGATGCTCAACTGACTGAGCCACCCAGACAACCCCCTAGTATTTTAAACTAAATAAAACAATTCTAAATAACCCACAAGTCAAAGAAGAAATTGAAGGAAAATTTTAAAATATTTGAAATGAATGAAAATATTATTTGTGGAATTCAGTAAAGCAGTGCTTTTTGGGAGATTTGTTCTAAACCTACTAATTACACAGCATTTGAAAGAAACAAGCTATTGATTTATATAGCAACACAAATGAGTCTCAATTACTAGCAGTGAAAGGAGCCAGTTAAAAAAGTATATCTTGTATAATTACAGTTCCAATTTTTAAACATTCTGGTAAATGCAAACATATCTCTAGTGACAAAATAGATCAGTGGTTCCCTGTGCCAAAGTTTGGGGTGGAGAAAGAAGAGGGATTACAAAGGTGCATTAAGGAAGTTTTTTCTAGGGTGATTGATATATGTATTTTTTATTTTGGTGATGGTGTATGGGTGTATAAATATGCTAAAACCTCAAGTTGTACACTTAAATTATGGGCCTTTTATTGTTAGTTATACCTCAATAAAGTACTTAAAAATTTTTTTAATTTTTTTTATTTAAAAATTTTTTTAGGGGCGCCTGGGTGGCTCAGTCGGTTATGCCTCCGACCTCAGCTCAAGTCAGATCTCACGTTCATGGGTTCGAGCCCCACATCAGGCTCTGTGCTGGCAGCTAGCTCAGAGCCTGGAGCCTGCTTCCAGTTCTGTGTCTCCTTCTCTCTCTGCCACTCCCCCTCTCATGCTCTGTCTCTCTCTGTATCAAAAAACAAATAAAACATTAAAAAAAATTTTTTTAATGTTTTATTTATTTTTGAGACAGAGACAGCATGAGTGGGAAAGGGGCAGAGAGAGAGAGAGAGAGAATCTGAAACAGGCTCTGAGCTGTCAGCACAGAGCCTGCTGCAGGGCTCAAACCCATAAACTGTGAGATCATGACCTGAGCTTAACCAACTGAGCCACCCAGGCACCCCTGTTATTATTTTTTTGAGAGAGAGCATGAGCAGGAGAGAGGGACAGAGGGAGAGAGAATCCCAAGCAGGATCTGCACCCAGTGCAAAGCCCAAGGCAGGATCAATCCCATGACACCTAACAGACTGTGCCACAGATTGTTTTTTGGGTTTTTTTTAAACATTGCTCCCTTATGATGGAAATTTTCCACTGGGCAGTTAGGCACAGAAAGCAATAAACTTAGCCAAACTGTTTTTAAAAATTTTTTTTATTTTTTATCCTGGTTATGTTAAAATAGTTCTTTATGTTCTATATATATGTAATTTTATGTACTTGCAAAAATATCAAGTTACTGTTTTTCAGTGCACACAGATTTCTTGAATAACCACCTTGTAAAAATAGTCTTAAACATTTTTCTGCATGTTTTATTATTCAACCCTATTTCATAGAAATCTATTCAAAGCAACCAGTAAAACTCTTTTTATTAGGTGCATAATTATAGTGGAATGTCACATAATTTATTCACCTAATTCTACTCATGACATTCACATTGTTTCAGGTTTTTGCCATCATGAACAATGCTACAATAAACATATTTATTTAGTTCCTGTAAGCTTTCTTGTTAACTTCTAAGTATTTTATGTGTTTGGTACTACTGGGAATGGAACCTATTTGGGTTGCCACATGCCTATCCCTAAAATAGAGAAAAGGTATTGATTTCTGTATGGTTCCCTTTATGAAGGGTTGACTCTGAGAGAGGAGAAATGGGGAGTAACGGGGCTGGGCATCATGATTTTTTCATAACCTATATTATAGAATTAAGTGGCCCTTTTTTTTTTTAATGTTTTATTTATTTTTGAGAGATCACAAGTAAGAGAAGGGCAGAGAGAAAGAGAGGGAGACACAGAATCAGAAGGAGGCTCCAGGCTCTGAGCTGTCAGCACAGAGCCTGATGTGGGGCTCGAACTCACAAGCTATAAGATCATGACCTGAGCCAAAGTCAGACGCTTAACTGACTGGGCCACCCAGGCGCCCCTTAAGTTATTCTTTAAAACACGTGCATGTGTAATTTTTATAAAAATCAAATACTAACAAATGGTAATGGGGCATCCCTATTAGTTTCTGATTTTATCTGAAATGCTGTAGTGTTTTACCATTTAGGATAATACTGGTTATTTGTTTAGATATATAGCTTTGATTATTTTAAGTTGTTTCCTGGAATTCTTACTTAAACTTATTGTTATTTATCATTTTATCATTTATATTATGGTGCATAAATGCTGACTTTTATCAAAGGGTTTTCAGCACTTATTAATGTCATGATCCTAATATGATCACAATAAATTATAGTGATTTATTTTCTCAATATTAAGCTACCCCTGCATTCCAAAAAATAGTCTTCACTAAATTGTAGAGTATTACTCTTTTGTATATTGATGAATTCTCTTTGCTAATATGTTATTTAGAAGAACTTCCTCTCTGCTTAGGAATTCTTTCTCTCTCTTTTTATTGGTTAAATAATGAATACGATTACCAACAGTGTTGATTACAAATAAGAGAAAAGTGCTAGGGGTAATGAATTTTCTAAATGGGGAACCAGAATCTGGGCCCAGGGGTCCAGCTACCAGGGCAGGGCAGCTCAGCTCTGTAGTAAGTAATGGAGTTGGGCGCAAGGGGTCAAGGCTGTTCCTCCTTAACAAAATCAGCTTCTTCCTTGCCGCCAGCATCTCATAGAAGGGGTCTATGCTGGAGGCTGCCTGGATGGACGTGACCCACTTGTCCTTCTCTGCCTGCATGGGGGTGGAGGGCCAAGGCCAAGTACACTCCCCTGCCACCTGCCTCCATTTTGCAGACTTCATTGAGCTGCCCCATGTTCTTAGAGACGCAAAGCTCAAAGCAGTTTGGTTTCTGAGGCTCATGCACTTCTTGAATGTTCAGATTCTCCACAGGGATGATTCTTCCCAGCTCCTTATCGGTCATATTCCCAAAATAGTAGAGGCAGTTGTGGTGACAAACCAGCACCAATTCCACGCCTTCACCTGACCTCTCAGCTTAAGGAGGTAGCCCTCGGGGCACCGGGGTGGCTCAGTCGGTTAAGCCTCAGGTCAGATCGGCTCAGGTCAGATCTCACGTTCGTGGGTTCGAGCCCCATGTCAGGCTCTGTGCTGACAGCTAGCTCAGAGCCTGGAGCCTGCTTCCATGTCTGTGTCTCCTTCTCTCTCTCTGCCCCTCCCCCTCTCATGCTCTGTCTCTCTCTGTATTAAAAATAAATAAAACATTAAAAAATTTTTTTACCTTTTTTGACAATTTATTTTATTTTTTTATTTTTTTTAATTTTTTAAATGTTTTATTTATTTTTAATACAGAGAGAGACAGAGCATGAGAGGGGGAGGGGCAGAGAGAAAAGGAGACACAGAACTGGAAGCAGGCTCCAGGCTCTGAGCTAGCTGTCAGCACAGAGCCTGACACGGGGCTCGAACCCACGAATGTGATATCTGACCTGAGCCGAAGCCGGAGGCCTAACCAACTGAGCCACCCAGGCGCCCCCAACAATTTATTTTAGAGAAAGAGAGAGTGTGTGTGTATAGGGGAGAGGGGTAAGGGGAGGAAGAATCTTAAGCACAATGTGGGGCTCGATACCAGGACCCTGGGATCATGACCTGAGGCAAGATCAAGAGTCTGAAGTTCAAGTGACTGAGCCACCCCTGCACCCCGGACTGGAGGGCTTGTGACCCGGAGCTCTGAGAACCATGGGTGATGGGGAAAGGCCCCCTTGGTGACAGAGGAGACAGGAGACACCCCATGAGGCAGGCCAGCAGCACACCCGGCTCTTGGGCCCACGTTTATTAGAGCCCAGGAGACTGCCCAGCAGCCCCTCTTCTACCCAGAGACGTGTGGCCCCGAGGGCCTAGTGACTGGCCCCTCTGAGCAAACAGCCCAGGGGCCCTGCTCGGGCCAGAACAAAGCAAACAGTCACACGTGTTCTGGTGGGTAGATGGCCTCTCCCTGCAGAAGTCAGCTGTGCTGCGCATCCTCCCCAGGCTTCCCGCTCCCGCCCCTTTCTAGCCACCTTGCCTTGGCTCAAGCCCCCAGGCATCCTTACGCCACGCCGGCAGCTTGGCAGGGTCCTGGGGCCAGCAGAGGCTGTGAGGTCAGAGGAGGAGACGGGCTGAGTGCCTTTCCCACTGCGTCCTCCTGGGAGCCTAGCTGCCGAAGTATTCCTGCTAGAACTTCTGGAAGTCTTCCTCGGTGAACACGGTGCCCTCCGCCGCCTTCTTCTTCGTCTTGGCCACGGGCCGGTCACACGCCTTGCGGCCCCGGTTCTGGCACACAATCTTCTGGGTGACCGACTCGGCCACTGGACTTCTTGCACTGGTCATAAACTTGAGGTTTACTCCGAGGCAGCCTCGGCACTGTCGCTTCTGCAACTCGGCAAGCGCCGACTTGGGCACCTTTCCCTTGGCCGAGTTCCGCAGTTTCTGGGCTTGGGTAGCCTTAGCTTTCCAGGTCCGCTTCACCTGAGCCCTGCTCGGCTTGGCCTGGCCGGGCGCGGCCTGGGGGGCCTCTGGCGCTCCCAGCAGCTCCAGGCCCCGCCGCAGCAGGGCCGCCGACATGGCCGCAACTAAAAAATTTTTTTTTAAAAAAAGGAGGTAGCCCTCCTGGTCCAGGTTGAAGAAGGTATGGGTTAGACCACTCCCATCATCCTCAGAAATACTGAAGGGCTCATTTCAGATGCTGTCATAGAGGTTCCTGAGCAGATCCTCAAGCAGGTCCCACCCTTGTTGATGCCTTGGTTCATGGCTCCAAAGTGCTACAGGCGAGGCTTGTTCTAGATGTTGGGATGTTCAGCATGATCAGGTAAAGAATAGCACCTCACATGTTTTTATAGATTAAAAAACCCTGGGATTGCACAGGCAGTATTGCTGGGCGAAGTCTTCCATCATCTGGTCAATCTTCTGGACCTAGCCCAGGAGACAGAAAGCTCCATAGAAATTGCCTGAGGGCTTGCACCAGATTGAGGTCTGGGAACTCATACAGATCCACAAAGGCATGGAGCAGTGTCAAGTTCAGCCCTTCCATCTTCCAGAGGTAGACCCCATGACTGTCTCATTCAGGCCCTTGCCCTTGTACAGCATACCAGCATGTTTTGGAGAAGTTCCTTCTCCACCAAGAACTAAATGCCCTTCTGGGGTCCATTTTGAAGTTCTTCCTGACCACTGCTGTCTTTTGGTTCTGTTACAAGGTTTTAGCTACCCTCTTTGGCCTCCAGACCCTCCACCTTGCTGTGGCTTCACTAAGCTCCCATAGGCACTGGATCTCCACCAGCAGCTCCAGCTTCTGCTGCCAGAAGTTCTCCAGCTGCATATGCTCCTCTAAAGTCAGGTCTTGAGAGTTCACAGGCACTAGGCACCGTCCTCCATAGCAGCTAAGAAGGCCTGTGGATCTGGCCTGGATCCACTTTGGCCAGCAGGCTCGGGTGAGCCCTCTCAAATTCCCCAGGAGCCACTGCCTCCTTCTTTGTACCAGTCTTCCACACTGAAATCTCTTCCTTAGCCTCTCAATCACCCTGAAGTGAAATCAGTCGCTAATTTTCTCTTAAAAAAAAAAATGGGCATCTGGGTGGCTCAGTTGGTTAAGTGTCCTACTTCATCTCAGGTCATTATCTCACAGTTCATGAGTTTGAGCCCCACATGGGGCTCTGTGCTGACAGCGTAAACCCTGGAGCCTGCTTTGGATTCTATGTCTCCCTCTCTCTCTGCCCCTCCCCTGCTCACGCTCCATCTCTCTCTTTCTCAAAAATAAATATTAAAAAAAAATTTTTTTTCAGTACAAAAAATGAGAATCCATTTCTCAAAAAGAACCCTTAAATTTACCTACTTCAATCACCGTTTCTCTTCTTCACCCTCTGTCTTTGGAAACAAAGTTGATGCTTTTCCTGTTTTTTTGTTTGTTTGCTTTTTAGTGTAAGAACACGAGTCTGAACCTGGTAGACGCCATGACAGGCTTTAAGTTTCCCCTCTAAACTAGGTCTAAAGGTCAGTCTCTCCAGAACTATTAGGCGGTTACACATTGCCCAAGGCAAGAGGGACCACCCTTGTAATACCCTTAACATTCCTAAGGGCAGGCCTAGATCAGTTATTGACTAAGGCTAGTTACACCCTACGTGAGGGTCCTGGGTCCTGGGCCTACTCTGTGATTGGTTAACACTCTAAATGTTGTAATTGGATAAACCTGCTGTCAATAATATTGTATAATAATAATTGGATCACTGTACCTATGTCACAATTTCCTGTAACTCCCCCTTCCCAAACTCATAAAAGTCCTACCCCACCTTTGTTCGGGGCTCTC
>NC_043709.1:56456800-56512346 GCF_006229205.1 Suricata suricatta
TAGTTACACCCTACGTGAGGGTCCTGGGTCCTGGGCCTACTCTGTGATTGGTTAACACTCTAAATGTTGTAATTGGATAAACCTGCTGTCAATAATATTGTATAATAATAATTGGATCACTGTACCTATGTCACAATTTCCTGTAACTCCCCCTTCCCAAACTCATAAAAGTCCTACCCCACCTTTGTTCGGGGCTCTCCGGCTCTCTCCGTTCCACCAACTTGGAGTGAGCAGAGGACCCAGGTTCGAACCGGCAATAAACGACCCTTGCTTTTTGGCTTTGACTCTGGACTCTGGTGGTTCATTTCTGGGGGACGCCCGAATTCTGGGCATTATATTAGTTTGTTTACTTATTTATTTTGAGAGAGCGAGAGCACGAGGAGGAGGGGAGAGGCAGAGAGGGAAAGAGAGAATCCCAAGCAGGCGCTGCACTGTCAGTGTGGGGCCTAATGCAAGGCTTGAACCCATGAATCACGTGATATCATGACCTGAGCCAAAACTCCAGGCGCCCCTATATTTTTATTTAAAAATTTTGGGGGGCTCCTGGGTGGCTCAGTTGGTTAAGTGTCCGACTTTGGCTCAGCTCATGATCTCAAGCCCCATATCAGGCTCTGTGCCAACAGCTCAGAGCCAGCAGCCTGCTTCGGATTGTGTCTCCCTCGCTGTGCCTGCCCCACTCATGCTCTGTTTCTGTCTCAATAATAAAATAAAAACATTAAATATATATCTATAAATAAAAAATTTTTTTTAATTGGGGTGGTGGCACCTGGGTGTCTCATCGGTTAAGTGTCCAACTTTGGCTCAGGTCATAATCTCACAGTTAGTGAATTCAAACCCTCATATCAGGACTGTCTGCTGTCAGCATGGAGCATGCTTTGCATCCTCTGTCCCCCACCCCTTCCCTGCTCGCATATTCTAAAATAAAATAAATAAAAATTATTTAAAAATTTTTTTTCTTAATGTTTTTGAGAGGAAAACAGAATCTGCAACAGTCTCTGTGATGTCAGCAGGAGCCCAACCTTGACTGTGAGATCATTACCATAGTGGAAGTCCAATGGTCAACTGATTGAGCCACCCAAGCGCCCTAATGTTTCTCCTTTGTATTTAAAGATCACCTTTAGGCTTTTCTTTCAGCCTCCTTTCCTCTATTTTGTGAGAAGCACTCTCAGTTTCCCCTTCTCCCTGTAGTTATTGTGGGTAGGGAGGGGAGAAAGAGAGGAATTTTGTGCCTTGATTTTGTCAAGTTGGCACTGTCTACTCAATGCTTAAACTTTTTTTAAACTTTATTTAGAGAGAGAGAGAGAGAGAACAAGAGCAGGGGAGGGGCAGAGAGAAAGAGAAAGAAAATTCCAAGCAGGCTCCACACTCAGTTCAGAGCCAGGGGACAAGCTTAATCCTGTTGCTGAGGGAGCATAAGGCAGACTGAGGGCAAAGTACAAGCTAGCAACACCATCCCCCCCTTGCAGGTGGGATGAGTGTGATATTACTTGGACATTTCTGGCTAACCAAAAATAGGAAAGGACAAAAAAACAAATGGTTAAACTGATAAGAGTCTCTATCAGTTTACAGGAAAAAAGCAATCCTATCTATGGCCTAAAGTCCAGGAACTCCCTACTGTCTTAATATTAATCCTTTGCTGGAGAGAAAAACAACCATACCTTGACTATAGCTAGGCCTCCAGTAATCTGTGAGCCTTTAGCATATGAAAATCCCTTTAGGAACTCCCTCTTGAAGTTATCTTCCCCCTACTCCATAATATGCTCACGCCCCCATGCACACACTTATAGTGCAGCTCTTTCTGTTCACGGGTCCCGTCCCCATACTTTAATAAAATCACCTTTTTGCACCAAAGGCGTCTTCAAGAATTCTTTCTTGGCCATCAGCTCTGAACCCCACAAACCCCCCCATCACTCCAAGACCTCATCTCATAACCCTGGGATCATGATCTGAGCTGAAGTCAAGAGTTTGCTGTTCAACCAATTGAGCCACCAGGCACCCTATGCTAGTTCTTGATCTAGTATCTTGATTGGATAATGCAAACCCCAATCAGCCATATATATTACTTTATTTTTTCAAGCTCTTTTGTAGATATGACAAAAGCAGTCATCTCTTTAACAGAAGACATCTCCCAAGGATGTGACTGACCCTTCCCTCTAAATGTTTCTGGCCCATTATATTGCAGTTAAGTAGCCTTTGTTGCATAACAAACCACAAAATAGCTTTAAACAAAAATTTATTATTTCTTAATATTTGTTTGTTGGCTGGTCACAGCTGTGTGGCTTTTCTGCTTCATGTGATATCAGCTGGGTTCATTCATGTGACAGTTATCTAGAGGCTCAACTAAGTCTTGAGTGATCCAAGATAGCCTCACACATTGGTCAGTCAGTAGATGCCTGCTGTTGGCTGAAACTTTTCTCTCCACATAATCTCTCTAGCAGGATAGCTGGACTTCTCTACAAGGCTCCAAGAGAGTGAAAAGTAAAAGCTACCAAGACTCTTGATCCTGACTCTCAAACTGTCACAGCTTTATTTGCACCACATTCTCATGGTTAAAAGCAAGTAGCAAGGACAGTCCAGATTCAAGGGGTGGGGCAATAAATGCCACCTCTAGATAGGAAAAGCAGCATGCATATAACTACAAATGACAGGAACTATATTAGTCATCATCTATGTAGACAATCTATCACACGTGGGGAAAGAGAAAACTGAAAAGAGCTGAGGAGCGGCAGAAAGAGGGAGAAAATCTCAAGCAGGCTGTGTGCTGTTAAGTGTGGAGCCCGACACAGGACTCAGTTTCAGGAATCGTGAGATCATGACCTGAGCCAAAATCAAGAGTAGGGTGCTTAACGAACTAAACTAACCAGAAACTTCCCCAAGTCATTTTTTAAAGATTATTTATTTATTTTGAGAGAGAGACAGAACAAGTCAGGGAGGAGGAGAGAGAATCCCAAGCAGGTTCTGCTTTGTCAGCACAGAGGATAATGCTGGGCTTGTATTCATGAACCTAAGATCATGACCTGAGATCAAGAATTGGACTCTTAACTGACTGAACTACCCAAGAACATGCCCCATGTCATTTTTTTTAAAGCTTATTTATTTTGAGAGAGAGTGCGCACGCAAGCACGAGTCAGCGAGGGGCAGAGAAAAAGGGAGATAGAGGATCCTAAACAGGTTCTGCTCTGTCAGGGCAGAGCCTAACTCAGGGCTTGAATCATGAACTGCAAGATGATAACCTGAGCTGAGATCAACAGTCCAATGCTCAACCAACTGAACCACCCAGCCACCCAAACATGAAAATTTCTTTTTTTATATATAATTTTTTAATTTTTTTTATTATTTTTTGAGAGACAGAGAAAGACTGTACAAACAGGGGAGGGTCAGAGAGAGAGGGAGACACAGAATCCAAAGCAGGCTCCAGGCTCTGAGCTGTCAGCACAGAGCCCAACGCAGGGCTCGCACCCATGACCTAAGCTGAAGCAGGATGCTTAACCAACTGAGCCACCCAGGCGCCCCATCAAACATGAAAATTTCGATCCACAGGTTTTTGATTTCTGTATTGAACACAAAGATTCCTGACCTCTGGAGCGCTGTCTGTGCAGTGCCACCAATTAATTGATCCAGTTCTTAGAAATCAACAAGTCAGATCTTTTCCACCTGTCCATTTTGGGATAATTTTGGTTTAAAGAGACAGCCACTGCCTAGATCTAGTTGGCAACCTTGAGTGGGAAAGTAGAAGCTCCCAGGGGACACAAATTAAAGATAAAAGTTGGCCAACTTTTGCTGCTCTTGGCCAACTGTATGATAGATAGCTGTGTCAGGAAACAATGAAACTTCATCTTTTGTTATTTTAAATAAAGACAGGGGCAGTGGTTAGCAATTCACAATAACTTGTGTCTCCAGCAACAACAGTCACTTGGGACCTAATAATAAAAACTCTTGACTTCCTCACTGAGCATTTCTGGTTATTTTTATATTGCTCAAGGAGTTCAGGAAAGCCTCCACCGAAACTGCAAGTAGAAACCACAATGCCGGGAAATGAGCCATTAAAATGCATATTACTTTAATTGGGTACAACTCCTGTTTCTCTACCAAGGAGATACCCTAGCCAGACTGGGCAATCATTTTTACCCTTCATTTAAAAATATATATATATTTCTTTGATCCCACTATCACCCCAAGGAGTGAAAAGAACATCAAAAACTGAACACCCAGGCACACCCATGCTGTCACAGGTATTTGCAGGATAGGGAAGCTTGAGAAAGTCATAAAAAGAGGACCTAAAAATGAAGTAGCTTGGGATTTATACAAGCCTCTGCCCCTCATTACCCTCAAAGCTCCTCTTTCTGCTATGCCTTCTCTTCCTCCTTGAAAAGAAAATTTAATCAAATGTTGAAGTGGTGCAGTAATTCTCCCAATTCCACCTCTGGGAGGGGCCATAATAACTAACCAGGAATTAACAATATAGTCTGTATTAAAGCTAACACAGAAATGCAGAAAAGTATTGATAGGATGTAATTTACAGTGGGAAATAAAACAATGCTTCCTATCCTCTGCCCCTCCCATACACACTCATATTCTCTTACCTAGGCAAACAGAGATTAATTTTACTATGAAAAGGGGGTGCCTGGGCAGCTCAGTAGGTTGAGTGTCACTCTTGGTTTCAGCTCAGGGTATGATCTCATGAATTTGTGGGTTTAAGCCCCACCTCTGTCTCTGCACTGGCAGCTCAGTGCCTGTTTGGGATCCTCTCTCTCTCCCTCTCTTTCTTCCCCTCCCCCATTTGTGCTCTCTTTCTCTCTCTGCAAATAACTTAAAAAAAAAAAACAGAAATAGATGGGAGTTAAATATAATATTACTTCAGTATCATTTCCCTGAAGTGTGGAATTAAACAGATAGAAGCCTGGATGGGAATATAGCTGGTATGAAGTTATGACAAACAATAAATCTAGATATAGAAATAATTTACCACTTACCACATTTATCCCCTGCCCTTTCCTCATATTGATGAACGTTAATAAACTTTTCTGTTAGTACTTAATCAGTTTTCTATTCATGAACATCAGGCAATAAGCCATACATGCTAAACAGAAGATCTAGAAAAAACATAAGGACTTCTTTGACATTTTCCTTAGGATTTCATAGCCCTTAAAAATCACCTATATAGAAATATATGTGAGATACTATATGGAAGTTAGATATTTCCAGTAGTTGCAGTACCCAACAAACCTGGAAACACTCAAGTGATCTGAGGCATTTTGAGGTAAAAAATTATTTCCCTCATGGACCTGACACTTGGTGCATTCATTCAACAAGTTATTTATTGAGCAAGAATTGAGGTAGAACTACTAAGAATAAAACCAGTCTTCTGAAGACCACTGTTGGCATATGCAGGGGTCAAAAGAATAGTCCATGGGCTAGGAATTAAGATGTCTTGTCTACAATGGGCTAGGAATTAAGATATCTTGTCTATAAGCTGGAGGGTTCCTGAGAAGTCAAGAGGGACTGAGATTTTTCCACTTTAATACAAATTCTTAAAATTAAAAAAAAAAAGAGGAAGACAGTATCTTCAGGGTGAGAACAGACTCTCTGCATGAGTTCCTACTGACCTCTATCAGTAGAGGTCAAGTAGGAACCCCCTGAATTCTGCATGTCCTGGCAAGATTCCCTACTCTTCTCAATATTCATAGCCTTTCTACTACCATCCCCTTTGAGATCATCATGGGATTTACCCCTGTTCAGGTCAGTTATTACTAGAATGCAGATTCCCTGGTCATGCTTTATATCCTGGATTCTAATATTCTTACAATATTTTTTATTTTTTAAATTCTAAGTAGCCTCCATGCCTAAGGTGGGGCTTGAACTCATAACCCTCAGATTAGGAGTCACATGCTCTACTGAGTCAGTCAGGTGCCCCCTAAATATTCTTACAATCCGTACATCACTGCCCCTAACTTCATTTTCTGTCTCTTCTCATCTCTTGAAATCCTTTCACAATTAAGATCAAATAACCACAAAATCCCTTATATCCTCAATCTCTTCTCTGAACATTCCCTTCACCTTCTTGCTCTAAAGGCAACCTGGCTCTCCTTTTATGGCAATGTTTCTCCTGCCGCCCTCTTAAATGTAATTATTTGTCCTGTGCCCTTTGATACAGTTGGGCCTAGATTGTGAGCTAAATGTCCCTTTTAAATCATATGTTATCAGATTATACCACACACTAGCCCTTTTGTAATTTACTCCTCTTCTTCTACATTACTTTTACTCATTCCTTTAGGATTTTTGGTCCTGAATATTTCTCTAGGGACAAATATCAGAATTCTAGGTGATTTCAATATTCCTTCAATACCTTCACTTTAAGTTCCTTGACCTCTTCTCCTCCAATGATATTGTCCTTCATCATATCTGAGCTACTCATTTCAATGGCCATATCTTTGACCTTGTCATCATCAATAAATGCAACTTGTTCATAATTTCATTTTCTTGCAAACTTTTTTGGCCACATACTGGAAGATATGTAATTTTATTAAGTAGGCTCCACATCCAACTTGGGGTTCAAACTCTTGACCCTGAGATCAAGAATTGCATGTTCTAATGACTGAGCCAGCCAGATGCCCCAAAGATGTGTAATTTTAATATACATTAAATAATTTGGAGGTAATGATAACTTACATGTTTAAGATTTTACTCTTTAAATGTTTTTATTTTTTGAGAGAGACAGAGAGCGAGCAGGGGAGGGGCAGAGAGAGAGAGAGGAGACACAGAATCTGAAGCAGGTTCCAGACTGATCTGTCAGTACAGAGCCCCACAAGCGGCTTGAACCTATAAACCATGAGATCATGACCTGAGCTGAAGTAGGAGCTTACCTGACTAAGCCACTCGGGCACCCCAAGATTTTATTCTTAAGTAATCTCTACACCCAACATGGGGCCGAACTTAAAACCTCAAGATCAAGAGTCACATGTTCAGGGTGCCTGGATGGCTCAGTCTATTGAGTATCCAACTTCAGCTCAGGTCATGATCTCACAGTTTGAGAGTTTGAGCCCCACATTGGCCTCATGCTGTCAGCACAGAGCCTGCTTCGGATCCTCTGTTCCCCTCTCTCTGCTGTACCCTGCTTGTACCCTCTTCTTCCCTTCCACCGCTTCTTGTGCTCTCTTAAAAAATTTTTTTTAAACGTTTATTTTGAGACAGAGAGAGACAGAGTGTGAGTGGAGAAGGGGTAGAGAGAGAAAGAGACATAATCAGAAGCAGGCTCCAGGCTCTGAGCTGTCAACACAGAGCCTGACATGGGGTTGGAATTCATGGACAGTGAGATCAAGACCTGAGGCGAAGCTGGTTTTGGCTCAGGTCAGGATCTCACAGTTCATAGGTTCAAGCCCTGCATCAGGTTCTGCACTAACAGTGAGGAGCCTGCTAGGGATTCTCTCTCTCTCCCTCTCTCTCTGCCCCTCTTCCGTTCATTCTCTGTCTCTGTCTCTGTCAAAATAAATAAAATTTAAAAAATATTTAATAAATAAAAATTTAAAAAACTTAAAAATTATTTAGGAGTCACATGCTCTACCAACTGAGGCAACCAGGTGCCCCATTTCTTAAATCTTCTTTTTTTTTATAACATTTATTCATTTTTAAGAGACAGAGCATGAGTGGGGGAGGGCAGAGAGAGGGAGACACAGAATCTGAAGCAGTCTCTAGGCTCTGAGCTAGCTGTCAGCACAGAGCCCGACACGGGGCTCGAACCCATGAACAGTGAGATCATGACCTGAGACAAAGTTGGATGCTTAACCAACTGAGCCACCCAGGTGCCCCAAATCTTTTTTTTTTTAATGTTTTATTTATTTTTGAGACAGAGAGAGAGAGAGAGAGAGCAAGCATGAGAGGGGGAGGGGCAGAGAGGGAGAGAGAGAGAGAGAGAGAGAGAGAGAGAGAGAGAGAGAGAGAGGGTGACACAGAATCCAAAGCAGGCTACAGGATCTGAGCTGTCAGCTCAGAGCCTGACGCAGGGCTTGAACCCACGAATGTGAGATCATGACCTGAGCCAAAGTCAGAGGCTTAATCGATTGAGCCTCCCAGGTACCCCTCTTAAATTTTTGTACAATACGTTGAATAATGAGTCTCAGCATATTTCTTGATTCTTTTCTGTATCCCTCATCAAAATGTAAGCTCTATGAGGGCGAGGATTTTTGTTTTGCTCAGTTATATCCTCAACATCTATAATGCCTGGGTCATAGCAGGTGCTCAATAAATATCTGTTAAATGAATGAAATAACTATTATAGGTTAGGTCGTAGGGATACACCAGACACAACAAAATCCCTGATTTCACAGAACCTATAATTCTATAGTAAAAATAAAAATACTCAAATGACAAAACTTTACTATTTAGATTACAAAGTGTTCTTTTTAAAATTATTTTTTAAATTCAGATATAATTGACATAGAACATTATATAGTTTTAGTAGTAAGTATTAAGTCTGTGTCAGGACTCTTATGAGGAATACACTGTTCCTTTACTGGTTATCATTAATTTTATACAAAGGTGATTGGATCTGGATCAAATACTCACTCTAACATATACCAGATCATTTTTGGCAAATTGTCTTCATCAGCTTGACAAAAAACCATAAACTATGTGGCTTATTAACAGTAGAAATTTCTCACAGTTCTGGAAGTTGGAAGTCTGAGATCAATGTACCAATGTGGTTGGGTTCTGCTGCGGACCCTTTTCCAGGATGCAGACTGCCTGCCAACTTTTTGCTGTATCTTTGCAATGGAAAGATGGACAAAGAGAATTCTCTGGGGTCTCGTCTCTAACGGTACTAATACCATTTAAGAGAGCTCCGTCCATCCTCATGACAAATTTATCTTCCAAAGACCCCATATCCTAATTCTATCAACTGGGGTTAGGATTTCAATATATGAATTTGGGGAGTTCATTCCATTGCACAAATCTAAAATTGTAACATTCCATTATTAGAATACCAGAAATAGTTCCAGCTATATATTCTACACAGAGATCCATCCTTACAAGCCAAGCTTTGAGTTTTTCTATGTGTGGAGGAGTTTAGAATGTTTATATACTAGTTTAAAAGACCTTAGGCAGAGGCACCTGGGTCACTCAGCGGGTTAAGCGTCCGACTTCAGCTCAGGTCATGATCCCAGGGTTTGTGGGTTCAACCCTGTGTCAGGCTCTCTGCTGACAACTCAGAGCCTGGAGCCTGCTTCAGATTCTGTGTCTCCCTCTCCCTCTCTCTGCCCCTCCCATGATCACATTCTCTGTCTCTGAAAATTAAATAAATGTTAAAAAACTTAAGACCTTACACTTTAGATTTTTTAAAAATGTTACCATTTTGAGAGAGAAAGCAAGAGAGCAGAGTAGGGGCAGATGGAGAGGGAGAGAGTGAATCTTAAACCCATCATAGAGCCCAACTTAGGGATGGATCTATGAGATCATGACTAAGCCAAATCAAGGGTGGGTCACTTAACCAACTGTGCTACCCAAGTGCCCCTAGAACACTATTTCTAGAAAATTTAAATAGGGGCGCCTGGGTGGCTCAGTCGGTTAGGCCTCCGACTTCGGCTCAGGTCAGATCTCACGTTCGTGGGATCGAGCACCGTGTCAGGCTCTGTGCTGACAGCTAGCTCAGGGCCTGGAGCCTGCTTCCGGTTCTGTGTCTCCTCTCTCTGCCCCTTCCCTCTCATGCTCTGTCTCTGTATCAAAAATAAATAAAACATTAAAAATAAATAAAACATTAAAAAAAAAAGAAAAAGAAAATTTAAATATATGGGGCACCTGGGTGGCTCAGTTGGTTAGGCGTCTGGCTTCGACTCAGGTCATGATCTCAGTTTGTGGGTTCGAGCCCTGCATCGGGTTCTGTGCTGACAGCTTAAAGCCTGGAGCCTGCTTCCGATTCTGTGTCTCTCTCTGACCCTCCCCTACTCACGCTGTCTCTCAAAAATAAAAAAACATTAAAAAAAATGTAAATATAATTTAAAAAGGAATTTAAATATATCTTATTTTATTAAAAAAAATTATTTCGTCTAAAGATGTAGATTAGTTTTTTGAAAGCCTCTTCCTTCTCCTAGAGCTATTCAGGCCTAGGAGTTAAGACTGGTAGCAAAACTCAGAGTGCTAAAGCTCAACACGAGACACAGTTGTTTTTAACTCTTCCCATTATTGCCAAACCAGACTGATAGGATATGATTCCAAACTGTGGGAAGATGATGGCATTGGATAACATGAAGTAGTTTAAGTTGCTATATGTGATATTTAGCTAAGCAATGATGTTCCTTTAAACTTTATGACTTTTTTTTATATTTATTTATTATTGAGAGACAGAGAAAGACAGAGCATGAGCTGGCTAGGGAGGGGCAGGAAGAGGTGGAGACACAGAATCCGAAGACAGGCTCCAGGCTCTGAGCTAGCTGTCAGCACAGAGCCCAACGTGGGGCTAGAACCCATGAACCGCGAGACCATGACCCAAGCCAAAGTCGGACCCTTAACCGACTAAGCCACCCAGGCGCCCCATAACTCAATTTCTTATTCCCCATACCTAGAACAGATTACTATTTCGCCTCCTACCCTTTGCCGTACAAATACAAAATTAACAACCTAAGTGGTTTCATTAGAAAATCCCCTCACAAAACTGTTCCCATCTGTTAAAATTTTTTTAAATTACTCACATTCAATCTATAAAGTTCTGTTTTTGGTATTAGTGTCTGTGCACCCACGGTCCTCAGAAATGTATCAGGGATGGGTGCCTGGCTGTCTCAGAGCAACTTACTCTTGGTTTCAGGGTTGTGAATTTGAGCCCCACGTTGGGTGTGGAGATAACTTAAAAATAAAATCTTTTGGGGAAAAAAAATACCAGGGAGAAGATGCTACAATTACAACTGAGAGACACATTGTCTCCATATTATTTTTACTAATTTTTAAATTGGCCTGGGAATTTCTTTTCTCTTAAGAGATTGTTAGGATTAAACTTTGCAAAATGGGATCTAATACTTGCCAAGTATTTTCTCTTGTTTCTCTCCCCAAAGCCCTGACACTGTAACTATACATGTTTGAATCTAGATTTTGTTAGTGAATTCTAAAAAGAAACTTAGGGGCCACCTGGGTGGCTCAGTTGGTTAGGCATCTGACTTCAGCTGTGGATCTCGGTCTCCCTGTCTCTCTGCCCCTCTCCCTCTCAAAAATAAACATTAAAAAATTATTTTTGTGTGTGTGAAAGGCAGTTTTTCCCTTTGTACTTTTGAGACGGGAAACTGCCAATTATTTGGGGTTGCAGTCTTCTAAATGCTATCTTCAATTTAGTTCTATTTTCACTTCATCTTATAGGTTACCAAATTAATCTATCCAGAACAAAAGAGTGTTCTACCCGTCCGAAAGAACTTCAACACCTTTCCATTGTCAGAGAAATAAGATGAAAACAATATGATATTCAATACCATCATTTTTATTTTTGAGGGAGAGAGAGATCTCTAGTGGTGTAGGAGTAGAGAGAGGGAGAGAGAGAATCCCAAGCAAATTCCACGCTGTTAGTGCAGAGCCAGACGCAGGGCTCAAACTTATAAACTATGAGATCATGACCTGAGCCGAAATCAAGAGTTGGTTGCTTAACTAACTGAGCCACCCAGGCGCCCCAATACCATCATTTTCGGTTGTGACCTACCTCCTAAGCCTTATCTTGAATAATTTTTCTTTACTCTGGGCTAACCCAGACCAGGGGGTGGCAAACCATAGCTTGCAGACCAAATCCAGCAAACCACCAATTTCTGGATGGCTTTCAAGGTAAAAATAATTTTTACATTCTCAAAACGTTGGAAAAGAATATCTTGTGCCATGTGAATATAAGCATTCAGATTTCAGCATTCTTAGTTTTTTTCTTTTCTTTATTATTTTTTTAATGTTTTATTTATTTTTGATACAGAGAGAGACAGAGCATGAGAGGGGAAGGGGCAGAGCGAGAAGGACACAGAACCGGAAGCAGGCTCCAGGCTCTGAGCTAGCTGTCAGCACAGAGCCTGACGCGGGGCTCGAACCCACGAACGTGAGATCTGACCTGAGCCGAAGTCGGAGGCTTAACCGACTGAGCCACCCAGGCGCCCCTTTTTTTTTTTTTTTAAACATAGCAACTCTCATTTGTTTATACATCTTGGGTTTTTTTAATTTTTTTTAATGTTTATTTATTTTTGAGACAGAGACAGAGCATGAGCAGGGAGGGGCAGAGAGGAAGGGAGACACAATCTGAAGCAGGCTCCAGGCTCTGAGCTGTCAGCACAGAGCCCAATGTGGGGCTTGAACCCAGGAACATGAGATCATGACCTGAGCTGAAGTCGGAGGCTTAACGGACTAAGCCACCCAGGTGCCCCTGTTTACACATTTTGTATGGTTGTTTCATGCTCCAACAGCAGAGCTCAAAAGGCCTTGTGACCTTGGAACCTTATTTTACCCTTTACAGAAAGTTCGCAAATCCCTGACCTAGAAATTCTGTCTCCTCACCTATCCCAAGATTCTTGCCGGGGATATACTCCTCCCACTGGTATCCTGGTATCACTTCTATGAAACTGTCAAAGTTGAGTTTTCAAAAAAAACTTAAAAACATAATTCTTGGGGGGCGCCTGGGTGGGTCAGTCGGTTGAGCATCCAGCTTCGGCTCAGGTCATGATCTCACGTTCGTGGGTTCGAGCCCCACGTCGGGCTCTGTGCTGACAGCTCAGAGCCTGGAGCCTGCTTCAGATTCTGTGTCTCCCTCTCTCTCTGACCCTCCCTTGCTCGCACTGTCTCTCTCTGTCTTTCAAAAATTAAAAAAAAACAAAACACATTAAAAATTTTTCAAAAAAAACCCCATAATTCTCTCACAAATATAAAATTAACATGAGCCAAACATTTATTTAACTCATTGACATAATTAGGAAGATGGTAAAATTGGTTTCAGGAGTATTGAAAGAACAAGGTACTTCTAGGCATACAAATAAAAAGAGTTAAAATTAGGTTCAGGTTAAACAAAACTGGTCAGTGTTACAATACAATCATAATTTTGGGGTTAGCTTTTCTACCAGTCAGAAATTAACAATTTAACAAATTACCTTACAATACTTGAGCTCTAATCAAAGTCAAACAGGGGCGCCTGCGTGGCTCAGTTGGTTCAGCCTCTGGCTTCGGCGCAGGTCATGATCTCACCCGTAGTGGGTTCAAGCCCAGCGTTGGGCTCTGTGCTGACAGCAGCTCAGAGCCTGAAGCCTGCTTCAGATTCTGTATATCCCTCTCTCTGACCCTCCCCTGCTTGCGCTGTCTCTCAAAAATAAAAAAAAAAAACATTAAAAAGAAAGTCAAACACAGGTACCTTCTCCTTCTCCTGGAGAACAATCCTTGGAGAGGAAGATTAAACCATGTCCCAGTATGAACTGAAAAAGGTTATCTCCCAATCCTTGCTTTATTTCCATGTTTGGGATTAACTTTTTTTTAAATTTACTCATTTTTGAGAGAGCAAGTATGAGCGAGGGAGGAGCAGAGACAGGGGGACAGAGGATCCCAAGCAGGCTGTGTGCTGACAGCAGGGAGCTGCAGCAGGGCTTGAACTCACAAACCGAAAATGAGCCGAAGTCGGATGCTCATCCAACTAAACCACCCAGGCGCCCCTGGGATTAATTTTTCTTAACAAGCCTGTCCTAATGCTTCAGGTCAATATCGACCTCTCCTCCTTTTATGCTCCCATTACTTTTTGTACTTTCATCATAGCACTCAATAATCTTGTGTATTTTGTTTTTCCCCCACAGGTAGTTGACTCCTTAAAAATCAGAGTAGGTGAGAGCTGGGATTTACATTCCTTTTAAATGAGGTTTGAGATTTGAGGATCGTGTCCAATGTCCACAGTTCCCCAAACCTGCCATGTACAGCATAGACCACTGAATCCTTAATGCTATGAAGCCAATACTTTCCAAAATGTCTTAGGACAACCTTCCTTTGTATTGCAACTGGCGGTGCACTGGTATATTTGTCCCTTACTCCACTGTTAAGCAGCCTTCTAGAGTAGGCAGTACTGTTTTCATTCTCTTGGTTTCTATCCTCATTAGAACCCAACCATGTCCAAGGAACAAAGCAGCAGCTTAGAAATAATGGTTGAGAATAGATTGGGTAACCTCCTCCCCAAACGGATGTGCCTGCAGACAGGGAGTGTCCTGGTCTCCCCATTCCCACGAACTTAGACTCTCCGCTTACATAACCTCCTTGTCTCACCTATAGCCCTAATTATCTCAAAGAAGGGGCAAATGGCCTCCCCAAAAGGCAAACGTTTCTCCTCAACCCAAGACTACACATTTCCGCTGCCCCTGGACAAGAGTCTCCAACCTTCAGAAAAATGGCCAGTTACACCCAGGCCCTCGATTCTTAAGTTAGCCTTTTTCCGCAAATATCACCAGCACAGGTTTTTCATGTCTTTTTGCTAGAGACTGTTTCATCAGTGTACTCCCTCAACAGTAACCAATCTGTTTGCCTTTCAAGCCTCTGTCTCCCTCCGCTTCAGCCTTCCTCCTGCTGTCAACACAGCCGTTTCTCGGGGAGATCGCCCAACGCGCGTGGCCGGGCGGTTAAGTGGCCAACGGTTTTCTAACGCGAAGGGGGAGCGCGGGAGGAGAGGCGGGAACTAGCCGGACCGGAGGGAGGCAATGCAGGGCGGGGCCAGAGCCGGGAAGGATCGCGAAGGAGCTGGGAGGCCCCGCCCTTTCCGTAGATAGCTCTAGAAAACCGCGCAGGAGCCCGAAAACAAAGAGTGCGCACGCGCGGCGGCAGGGCCCGGGCATTTTGCTGCGTCACCAGCCGCCGCCCGGCCTCACCACCCCTCGCTCGCACGCACGCACGTTCATTTTCCGTCCTCGCGCCCCTTTTCCTACACTTTCCTCTTCTCCCCGATCGGAGGAGTCGCTCTCTACGCGCGGTGCATTCTGGGGATCCAGGTCGAGCCCGCCGCCGCCGTCGCTTGAGGGAAGAGAGAAGAGGCCGCGACCGGGAAGAAAACGCCGGAGTCGCCACCGGAGAAGAGTCGACTGCCCAGCAGCTGCCGCCAGAGAGGCCCGCCCACCCGTTCGCCCGTCCCCCCTGCCCCGTTCACGATGTGAGTGCGACACCCCGCCAAAGGAAGGTCGTCCCTGAGGGAGGCCGAGGCCGCGCAGGGGGCTGCCGGGAACCCCCCCCTTTCCTCCCCCGATTTCGACCCCCCTCGGCTTTCTCCCTTCTGTGGCGGCAGTCGTTCTTTCTTCTGGTGGGAGGTCCAGTATCCTTGTTCCGGTTACCGTTGGCGGGTGGAGGACATTTTTCCTCCAGATGTCCGTTTTCCCCACCTCTGAACGGTTCCTAGGCTTCCCCGCGCCTGAAATCCCACTTTTCCTCTTCTGCGAGTCCGGGTTACTCTAACTCCGTAACTTAGCCTTAGGCCTTACTCTTCTGTGAGTTTCCTGCCGTGCGGGCGTCCTGAAGGCGCGGGGCCTTTTGGATAAAGCCACTTAGCTTTTGGGGCAGTCTGGTTCTGCCCCTTTCTGATGTTGGGACCAGGCCCTGGGCCAAGTGCACCTGTGGTGGGTTGCTACCAGAAGGCTGGCAATGCTCCCCGCAGAGCACCACGCGGCCTTCCGCCGTGAGCGACAGTACTGCTAGGCAACTGCATGGAGGTCATACTGTCCCCACAACTTATTTCCCTCTCCGGGATCATGATTTCTTGGGTACGGACCTTTCCAGGCTTTCTGACTCAAATCTCTTGAAACGGGTGAAGCTTGACAAAACTCATATCTTGCCCATGGCCGCGAGGAGTTAGCATTGAGCAGGTCGTTCCGCACGTGTCAAGTCAAAAGATACTTGGGGACGTTTTCAGTATTTTACAGCAAACTTGAGGCTAGGTTGCATTATCCTATGTTAATTAAGGTTGAAATAGGTATGTAGATGCCCTTTTGTTGCCTTTAAGAAAAGCTTAAATTTCTTTACGTTGAGGTGACAAGTTTTTTTAACTTAATTTGATTATGGTAAAAAAAAAAAAAAACCTTTGTGTTTTTTAAAAAAAATCTAATAAAGAATTTTGGCACTCCCACTTCCAGGACTTATATTCTCAGGAAAAGCTCTGTCTTTCCAGATGTGAGAAATACCCGTTTTATAGGTTTTTTTTTTTTTTTTTGGTACTAACTGTTCCGTGAAAGATTTTGAGAGAGTAATTGAAGGGTAACACGTTTAATTCCCGTGAAAAGTAATGCACTTTCAAAGGGTTACTTAACCAAGTAACAATATTGATGATGAGTATATTGGGCTAAAGGATACACTGCTGTTGGTTAATGATAGGGAGAGCAAGACTCTGGAACAGTATTATTGTATAAAGGGGACATCTAGAATACCCCCCATCCCAGTGGTATGCAATATAATATTTTAATCTCTGTAAAGTAGCTTTTGCTTTTCCTTGGAAAATCTTTATTCCAAAAAATGTAGCAGCATCGTCAGTCTTAAAATTTTTATTTTGAGACTCTAGGAGGATACAAGTGCTCAGATAAGCTACCAACTTAATAGACTAATGTAGCCAAACAAAATATCTTTTCACTAAGAAATACGTTTAAAATGATTTGAAATATACTTTTGGGAAATAACATGTAGTAGTTAGAGACCTTAAGTAAATAGATTAAAAACCCAGATGAAAAGTGTGAACAATCGATATTCCAAAAAGCAGTCTGTTACAAGAATGCTTTCAATCAGTATTTTGAAGAGACCAGCTAAGTCTCCTCGTTTTAAAAATAAATGCCATCTTGCAAATTTTTAAACTAATTGTATTACAGAAACCGTTTTCAGGATAATTATGATGAATCAGTTATTTGAGTTAGGTAAAAAAGGAAGAATCTGGCTTATTGATAAGGACTCATTTTGTTTGAGTGTGCTATAAACATTAAAAATTTTTTTCTTTCAGTTAATTTTCTTTAAGTATTAATCTCTACCCCCCCTGTGTGGGGTCTGAACTCACCACCCCGAGATCAAGAGTCATTCACATGCTCCTTGAACATGATATAAACATTATTTTAGATGTGGAGAGGGACCTGTATTTATGTCTGGGTATTTTAAGAGTTTTAAGGTCTGTCTGTTTTTCTTATTTGAATACTATTTAGTAGTGATTTTCTAGGTACATTTTTTTGATCATGTTTTTTCAAAGTTTTGTCTAATAATTTACATAAAAACTCAATCTCTGGGCGCCTGGGTGGCTCAGGTTGTTAAGCCTCAGCTTTGGCTCAGGTCATGATCTCTTGGTCTGGGAGTTCGAACCCCAAGTCAGGCTCTGTGCTGGCATTTCAGAGCCTGGGGCTTGTTTCAGATTCTGTGTCTCCCTCTCTTTCTGCCCCTCCCTTGTTCACACTCTGTCTTTGTCTCAAAAATAAATGTTAAAAAAAAAAACCACCCAATTCTGTCTCATTTTGGAGAAGGTTGGGATTTTAGGACCTCTCCTTCAAACTAGGGTCAAGGAGAAGGGTCATGTGGTAATTTGTTTTTTTAGTTATTGTAGTTGGTTCTAATTCTAATTTGAACTCAGTAAACATAGAAAAGAAAATTTTTAAGGGAAGGTTTTTAAGGTTCTTTTTGTTTTGTTTCGTTTTTGTAATCTCTACACCCAATGTGGGGCTCGAACTCATGACTTGGAGATCAGAGTCCCATGCTCCTCCATCTGAGCCTGCCAGGTGCCCCTGTTTTACTCAGTTCTGAGCTATTTGAAGTCATTCTTTTAGTGATCTTGTATATGAATTAATAAAAATTCTCTAGAAACATAATTGTGATTCTCTTAACATTGGTTGAAATCTTGAATACTTTTGCCATTGTTCAGCTTCATAGAATTGAGTCCCCAAAATAAAATCATCAGTTTTTTTGTCTTCAGCCTCCAAAACAAATTGTAATAGTGAGCATATGGTATATGGTTAATTTCTGGAAGTTAAGGAAGAATAACTGATGATGGGTTTTGTTCAGTGTTGATTTCTTACCCATTGTAACCTAGCAACTGGATTTTCTTTTTTTTTTTTTTTTTTCTATGCTTAGTTAGACTTTAACTAGAAAACATTAGAAACTGGAAGGGATGATTTAGTGCAGGCCAGTATGTACTGTTAATTCCATGTTTAATTGTATTTTCTGTTTTAAAATCTTGAAGCTGTATCATTTTCGGGTCTTAGGTAGTCACATTTCGGGAAAAAATTTGTGATATGAACGGTTTAGAATTAGTCTCTCTTAAATTTTTACAGAACTTTATCACAATTCTTTTTTTTATCATCAGAGTTCTTAAATTGAAAATTGTTGTACCTAGTGTATTTTGTTACAGAAATGTGTGTTGTAGTAAACTTTGTATTACTGTGTAGATTGGCATTGATAATTTTAAATTGAGGCTGACTTCTATGCTTCCTCAGGACACCTTTGAACTTTTGGTTTTTCAGGAAAATGCCAACTGCTTTTAAAATATTACCTTGAGCAGTAGTATGTCCTCCTTCATATTGTATTCCAAAGCCAAAATACACTGTTGGGGGATTTTCTGTGCAGTAGTTTATCTTCACATGTCATCGTATATTGCTATAAAGTGTTTTCTTTAGGCCTTTCCAGCTCAGCATTTTAATTATCTTTGTGTACTGAAAGGATATAAGTCACAGACAGGTTTTCTTAAAATTTTTAATATGTATTATTAAGTTCTAGGATATACTTCTTCAAATGCCAATTCACACAGTGCTAATTGTCCCAAATAGGATTGGAACTCAGGATTTCTGACCGGTTTGTTTTTTTCCACTTTACAAAAAGGGAGAGTATTTTTCCAGGTGAAACTTTTATTTCCAAAGAAATAAGTGTCTCTGTAGTTTTGTTATTAATACTATTTCAATTGTTTCTGTTAAACTTGTGCCACTTCTTGACATATGGTAAAGGAGCCGCGAGGCTCTGAAATTTGCCTGTAATGGAGGCAATGAGACATTGACCTTGTTTGAATTTTATTTGTATGAAGAAAAGTTGTGTTTGCTTTGGGGATGTTTAAAGCGACGTGTGCACAGAAATGGGGATGTAGGAAGGTTGGAGTTGCATGGGAGAAAGGCACTAGGTTTATGGGGAGGAATACTGTCTTTTAAGAGCAGTTTTCACCTTTTTGAATTTTTTTGTTACTTATTTATTAATGTATTTATTTTTGAGAGAGGGAGACAGTGCAAGCAGGGGAGGGTCAGAGAGAGAGGGGGACACAGAATCCGAAGACAGGTTCCAGGCTCTGAACTAGCTGTCAGCCCAGAGTCCGAAATGTGAGATCATGACCCAAGCTGAAGTCCAACCAACTGAGCCACCCAGGCGCCCCTAGAGTCGGACTCTTAACCCACTGAGCCACCTCCCACTTTTTGTTTTAGAGTAGGAATTACCAAATAATGGAACTAGTACAGAGGTTCACAAGTAGTAGTTCAGAAGTACTAGTCTTAGTAAGTGGTTTTTATGTTTGTGTGTGTGTTTTTTTTTTAATGTATTGTTTTTGTTTTAAGATGTTGCTGGCCAAAGGAGTAACCTAGCCATTCTGTTGATTAGGTAGCTGGGTCCAGACAACTGAAGTAATTTGTCTAAATAGCCTAGCTAGTAGTCTTTGAAAAACTAATATATAATAGTTGAAAGAAAAATGCAGTTTCTTTTATAACCACCATTTAGTAAAGGAATATGTATGCGTTTTGGGCACTGTGTAGCTTTTTTCCCCCAATGTCTTATTTTTGAGACCACGTGAGCTGGGGAGGGGCAGAGAGGGGGACAGAGGATTGGAAGCAGGCTTTGTGCATTGACAGCAGCAAGCCAGATGTGGGGCTCCAACTCACAAACCTTGAGATTATGCCTTGAACTAAAGACTGTGTTCAACAGATTGAGCCACCCAGGTGCCCCGGGATTGTATAACTTCATATACCTTGAAGTCAGATTGGATACTAACATCTCAGTTTCTGTTCCCCACTGATTTTTTTTTTCGTAGACCCTCCCCCTTTTAAAACATTTTAGCAGCCACCAAAAATACAGCTTTGCAAAGATGAAGGTTAATGGAGAGGGATGTAGTACAGTCTGCCTCTGAACTACTAGGTGTCTTGAATGAGGTTGAGTATCACTAAATTTTTCTCAAATTTAAGATACCTTGTAGCAGCCCTGTAAGCTTCTCATGGTGCCCTGATGTACCTTGTCACAAAATTTGGAAGCTACAGGACTAGCATGTGTACTCAGATCACCTTTCCAGAAAGTTTTACATGGTGGTACAGCTGATGTACAGATGATCTGAAAGTATATGAGAAGCAGATCTTGGGGTTTCTTTGAGGAAAGAATATGTGTATAAGAGCATTTGGTTTTAGACATTTGTAGACAGAACGTTTTGATGAAGGAAAAAATGCTCAGTCTGTGAACCTGGAACTGCTTTTTAATTTTTTTTATGTTTATTATTGAGACAGAGAAACAGAGCACGAGTAGGGGAAGGGCAGAGAGAGAGGGAGACACAGAATCTGAAGCAGGCTCCAGGCTCTGAGCTAACTCTGCACAAAGCCCGATGCGGGGCCTGAACCCATGAACCGTAAGATCATGACCTGAGCTGAAGCTAGACGCTTAACCGACTGAGCCACCCAGGCACCCCTTGTCTGTAATCATACTTGATATTTAAAGATATTCTGAGATGTATAAAAAGTTAGTGAATCTAGTCTTTAAGACAATTCCTACTTAATAGAAACCTGTTTATTCCTAAATCTAGAAGATAGTTACTTCATTATTAAGCTCTAGTAAAAAGCTAGTCATCTGATTATTATTGTTTGTCTTAGAATTCAGAGTGATCTTTTATTTCATACAAATACTTATGCTCCATTAACAATAAATTTATAAGGGGAAAAAGAATAAACTTGTAAAGAAACTAATTAAGTACAGTTGATCCTTGAATAACACTGGTTTGAACTCTGGGTCCACTTAGGTAGATTTTTTACAATAAATACAGTATTGTAAGTGGGTTTTTTTGTTTATTTTGAGAGAAAGAGCACAGGCTAGGGAGGGACGGAGGAAGAATCCTAAGCAGGCTCTATGCTGACAGTACTGTGCATCACAGTGCTGTGAGATCATGACTTGAGCTGAAAACAAGAGTCAGACACTTAACCCGTTGACCCACCCAGGTTCCCCGTAAATATATGTGTAAATAGTGTGTGAGTGTATATATATATTTTTAATGTTAATTTTTGAGAGAGACAGTAGAGCAGGGAGGGGCAGAGAGAGGGAAGGAGACATAGAATTCTTAGCAGGTGCCAGGTTCTGAGCTGTCAGCACAGAGCCTGATGAGGACTTGAACTCTCCAGCCATAAGATCATGACCGGAGCGAAGTTGGATGATTGACTGAGCCACCAAGGTGCCCCTAAATATATTTTTCTTGTGATTTTCTTAGCATTTTTCTCTAGCTTCAATGTTAAGAATACAGTGTATAATATTATAACATGCAAAGTATGTGTTATTGATGAGGTTCTGATCAACAGTGGGCTATTAGTAGCTAAGTTTTATGAGAGTCATAAGTTCTGCTTGGATTTTCAACTGTGTAGAGGGTCCCTACTCCTACGTTCAAAGCTAAGCTGTCCTGATAACCAGATGTTATCATTTTTTTTTTGAGAACATTGTCATGACATATTGTCTATTTATACATTAATAAAGATAAGCTGCTAGTAATGGATCTGATCCTTTTACCCCCAGGAGATTTTTGGACTAAATTTCATCTAACTTGAATGTAAGCTTTGTCTATTTTGTCCATTGCTCTGCCTCCAGAACAATTCGTGGCCTCATGCTTAGTAAATATTTATTAAATAACATTTCAACTCTAAATGTATTTTAGCTGTTAGGCTGGTCTACATGAGGCGATTTTTTTTTTTTAGGTTTCAAGGGAGAAGCTTCCCTCCTGCACAACTGGGGGAGGGGCAGAGGAGAGAGAATCCCAGAAAGTCTCTCTCTTAGGTCCAGCCTTCACCATCAAACACCTCAAGTAGCGCCCCTACCTGGGGTGCTTGATGGTGAGAGTTGAGCATAAGAGGGGTCTTTTACTATTGTATTCTCCTCTATCACATTTCAGCCAAATTCAACAATATATCCTATAGATTAGAAAGTAGATCAGTGGTGAGTAGGTGAAAGATTAAGCTGATTAGAGCCATTTATAAAAATCAACTGTCTGATTTTATATTCTGTTAATGAGTATTTGCTTTTTTTTGGAAATCTGGAAAAGAAGTACTACTAAATTAGTATATACTCTCCAAGTACATTTGACTTGAGTCTTTTATTTTTTGGGAATATTTATTTTAGGAATAGTTTATTGGTTATGTTTTGGATACACTATCTGTCTTAACTGGGTAATTGCCATAGGTTCCTATTTAACTGATATGTCCTTCCCCGCCCCCCCCCAACAATTTTTTAAAAATAAGTTTGTTTATTTTGAGGGGCAGGGAGAGAATCCTAAGCAGGCTCTGGGCTGACAGGCATGTACTGTTTGATTAGTTTCTTAACGAGGCCATCAGTTAAAGATAAGACCGATTTAAAAATACTTTTTTTATTATTATTTTTTTAATGCTTTATTTATTTTTGATACAGAGGGAGACACAGCATGAGAGGGGGAGGGGCAGAGAGAGAAGGAGACACAGAAACGGAAGCAGGCTCCAGGCTCTGTGCAAGCTGCCAGCACAGAGCCCGACACGGGGCTCGAACCCACTAACGTGAGATCTGACCTGAGCTGAAGTCGGAGGTTTAACCGACTGAGCCACCCAGGCGCCCCTAAAAATACTTTTGCCTATTGGGGCACCTGCGTGGCTCAGTCAGTTAAGTGTAGACTTTGGTTTGGGTCATGATTTGGTTCCTGAGTTTGAGCCCCCTGCTTCAAATCTTCTGTCCCCTTCTCTTTTGTGCCCCTCCCCCATGCACATGCCTACATGTTTGGCATGCTCACTGCGAGCATACTCTTTCTCTCTCTCTCAAGAAATATATATATTTGCCTATTTTATCATAATGGTTATTGCTAATTAGCATCTTTATGTCACATTTTTCAGTCCCTTAAATACTTTTACAGAAGTAGAACTTTTTTTTAAATGGTCATTATTGCTATTTTGTTTAGTACATTTGTATGTTTTAACCAATTTTTTTTTGTTTATTTTTGAGAGAGAGCAAGTGGAGTAAAGGTAGAGAGAAAGACAGGATTTCAGGTGGGCTCCACGCTGACAACAGAGCCTGATGCGGGGCTTAAGTGCAGGAACCTTGAGGAATGTCCCACATGTTGGGGGAATGTTTGGAGGGGGGAGTTGGTTTTGTTTTGCTTTAAATAGGGGATTTTTTTTTCTGTTTTTTATTTATTTTTGAGAGACGGAGACAGCACGAGCAGGGGAGGGTCAAAGAGAGAGGAAGACACAGAATCTGAAACAGGCTCCAGGCTCTGAGCTAGCTCTCAGCACAGAGCCCGACACGGGGCTTGAACCCACAAACCATGAGATCATGACCTGAGCCGAAGCCAGACGCCCAATGGACTGAGCCACCCAGGTGCCCCAAAAATAAATTAAAAAAAAAAAAGTTTAAATAGGGGATTATTTATATAGCATATGCAGAGGTGAAAAAAGGTTTTTACATCTGTAGGTATTTACTATGAGGGTATTTACTTGCACAGTGCTTACAGATTTTGTCACTGTTAGTATAAGGCTAGAGATAAATAAATATAATTAGTTTATGAGCTAGTGTTCAAGTTAAACCTGTTCCTTTTTCAGTTACTAGAAAAAAGGAATGTGAGTCTCACAGAAGATAAGCAGGATTTCACAATCGAGTTCTCTTCTAGATGAGTGAATATATGTGTTTACTACTGGTTTAGGTTAAATATAGGGTCCCCTCTGGGATACTTTGATGGTTGAAATTAGGATTACCTAGTAAATGCTAAGCTTTTCAGGTCACAAATATCTCTGTCCTGCATGCTTGTTTTTAATAACGTTAAAAATTAAAATAAACATTTTTAGCTTCCATGTCAACCCCTGGCTTAAATAATCATTTAATTTTGTTACTTGGTAAATGATTGTATTAGCTAGCTAGAGCTGCCATAACAAAGTACCATAAATGGGGGTTACTGGACCTCTTCTGCATCTTCAACAGGGTCTTTTTCTTCTGTGTCCTAATCTTTTGTATGGACACCAGTCATGTTAAATTTATGGCCTACCTTAAGATTTCATTTTAAGATTCTCTCTCCAAATACATTATTCACATTCTGAAGTCTGGAGGGTTTAGGATTTCAACATAAGACTTTGGGGGGGATACAGTTCAGTTCACAACAATGATACAACTATAGATTACTTAATGTGAATTTGAGGAAAAGAAAAAGATCTCTGATTCCAGTGTCCTCAATATGAATAAATTGAAGAGTAATATATTACTTTTTTTATACAGCCTTGGTAATAACCGTGTCATCATTAGTGTGCTTGTCTATTACTATAGGTCTTTTTTTTTTACATTTAATTATTTTTGAGAGAGAGAACACAAGTTGGGGAGGGGCAGAGAGGGAGAAGGAGACAGAATTTGAAGCAGGCTTCAAGCTCTGAGCTGTCAGCACAGAGCCCAACGTGGGCTTGAACCCACAGACTGTGAGATCATGACCTGAGCTGAAGTTGGTCGCTTTAACCAACTGAGCCACCCAGGCGCCCCTATAGATCTTAATATATAACTTCTATGAGGTAAACATAATCTTCAGATTATGTTTTAAAATTTGGTTATAAAAGCATATACTAGAGTTTATTGAAATACCATTTGTAAAATGTATTGGGAAAAGAATTCCCCCACTAACCAACTGTAACACGATTTCAAAATTAGACTGGGTCACACTAAAGGAAGAAAGTATTCCTTGCTAGAATTGTTTAACAGCATTCTTTTAAAATGTATAATAAATATAATCCCTTTCTACCAGTCATCCAGATTTGCTGCAGAGTAGACCTTTGCCACATTGCTTTACTTTTTCTTTTCCTGGAGTCTTTTTTTTTTTTCTTTCTTTCTTCAGGTTTATTTTTGAGAGAGAGACAGTCAGACAGTGTGAGTGGGGGAGGAGCAAAAAGAGAGGAAGACTGAGAATCCCAAGCCAGGCTCCACACTGTCCAAATGGAGCCAGACACATAAAATCATGGGGTCGTGATGCTTAATCGACTGATCCACGCAGGCGACCCTCCTGAACTCTTAAAGCAAACCCCGTATACTTAAGTTTTCATCTTGAATGGACTTTTTTTTTTTCTCTTCATAAAAACTCTTTCACGCCTAACAAAACTAATGCTGAATTTCATATTATCTAATACCCTGTCCATATTCATGTGGTCAGTTTTAGTAATCTCTTTTTACGTTTAGGTCCGGATGGAGATGCAGACCAGGTTCACAAATTGGATATGTTTTGTTTAATGTTTATTTTTGAGAGAGAGAAAGTCCAGGAGGGGCAGAGAAAGAATCCCAAGTAAGCTTCTTGGTGTCAGCACTGAGCCTGATTTGGGGCTCCATCTCATGAACCATGAAATCATGCATGACCTGAGCCAAGGTCAAGAGTCATGCTTAACTGACTAAACCACTGTGGTGTCCTCTACATGTTTCATAACTCTTTGGTTTCTTTTAATCTAGAGCAGTCCCTTCTTTATAGCATTGATTTAACAGTATTCTGGATTGCTTACTTTCTTGTATCAAAAAAATTTTTTCCTGCAATTTTTTGTAGACTGGAATTAAGTTTTCTATGGAGTATATCATATTGCATCAGATAAGGACATTATAGGTCTGGTTGTCCCACTTTAAGTGATGTTAAATTCTTTATTAACTATTAATTACAAATTATTAATTATTGATAATAAATTCTTTATTACTCTAATCTTTAAACAAATTGTAACATTTTTGCTTTTATTTTTGAGACCAAGTGTGAGTGGGGGCAGGGCAGAGAGGGAGACACAGAATCCAAAGCAGATTCCAGGCTTTGAGCTGTCATCACAGACCCTGATGGGGGGCTCAAACTCACCTTGAGATCGTGACCTCGACTGAAGTCAGACACTCAACCAACCGAGCCACCCAGGCACCCCTAATCTAATCATCTTAATGGCTTCTTTCATTGATGATCACTACCAAATCAGTGTAAAAGTTGCAAAATGGTGACACATGCTTCCCCCCACTATTTTATTCCACTCCAAAGCTGAAATTCTATAGTTTTCTTCCATGAACTGATCCTTCTGTCCAGTTTACCATGAAGAGGAAGAAGGAAAAATGCCTAATTCTTTTCTCTTTGACAGCCAATTTGTAGAGAGTTGTATCCACAGCATCTTCTGGTGGTCTAGAATTGTCGTTGGTCAATGTAGGGAGACCCTTATTATTACCTCTGGTTCTCACTGTGCATATAGTTTTGTTTTGCCTTTTTTTTTTTTTTTTAAGTTTGTTTATTTTACAAGAGCACAAAAGCTAGTAGGGGAGGAACAGAGAGAGAAACCCAAACAGGTTCCATACTGTCTGCTTGATTCAGGGCTTAATCCCAGGAAGTATGAGGTCATGACCCGAGCCAAAATCAAGAGTTGGATGCTCAACTGATGGAACCACCTAGGTGCTCCATAACTGATCTCATAGTTTTTAATGGCTACATTTGCACAAAATGTCCCAACCTCATCCCACCTTACACCTGAGGTCTGTCATTTCTGTATAGGAAATTTGTTTACTTTCGTTGGAAATAGTATTTTGGCACTGTTGTAGTCATTGCTTCAGATGGTTTTCATTAGCGCTTTTTAAACATACTGACTGTATGGTTACTTCAGTTTGAAAATTTGTGAACTTAGGGATGCCTTGCTGGCTCAGTTGGTAGAGTGTGTAACAACTCATGTTGGGTTATAAGTTTGAGCCCCATGTTGAGTGTAAAGATTATTTAATAAAATCTGTGAACCTAGTCATTTAAAATTTTATGTATAAGTTAGCAAATATTTTCAGTTATTTTTAAAAAATTTTTTTGTTTTAATTTAATCAGTATTGAGAGACAGGGATAGAGCATGATCCAGGAGGGGCAGAGAGAGAGAGAGGGAGACATAGAATCTGAAGGAGGCTCTAGGATCTGAGCTGTCAGCACAGAGCCCAATGCAGGGCTAGAACCCACGAATCACGAGATCATGATCTGAGCCAGAGTCGGGCACTTAGCCAACTGAGCCACCCAGGCACCCCAATTTTTTAAATTAAAAATTATTATTATTTTTTTTAACATTTATTTATTTTTGAGAGACAGAGATGGTGTGATCAGGGGAGGGCCAGAGAGAGAGTGAAGGAGACACAGAATCTGAAGCAGGCTCCAGGCTCTGAGCTGTCAGCACAGAGCCTGATGCAGGGCTCAAACCCACGAATTGTGAGATCCCCTGAGCTGATACCAGCTGCTTAATTGACTGAGCCACCCAGGTGTCCCAGTATTTTCAGTTAAAGACAATATGTTGGGGCACCTGGGTGGCTCAGTCAGTTGAATGTCTGACTTCAGCTTGTGTTGTGATCTCATGGTTCATGAGTTCGATCCCTACATCAGGCTGTCTGCTGGCTTCTCAGAGCCTGCTTCAGATCCTCTATCCGCACACCCCTCCCAGCACCTTGCCCGCTCACACTCAAAATAAAAATAAATTTCTTAAAAATGTTACCACATGGGGGTGTCTGGGTGGCTCAGTTGATTCAGCATCCGACTTTGGCTCGGGTCGTGATCCTCACAGTTTGTGGGTTTGAGCCTCACAATGGGCTCTGTGCTGACAGCTGAGCAATTTTTAAAAAAATGTTACCACATGTTGAGAACACTTTTTTGGCAAGAAAATGAGCTAAAAATAATGTGTGGTCTATGGTCACCTAATTTTGTTTGTTAGCCATATTAACATAATATTAGAAGTTGTGATTCCTTAATCCAACAGAAGTTTGGTTAGACATTTCTTCAGAGGCATGTAAAAATCTGTTGTTTTTTTTTTTAATCTATTGATAGATGCCTAAAGAAATCACTTTATTCTTGCTGATTTGCTGGTTTTTAGACTTTAAAAATTTGCCATCCATAATAACGATAACCTACTTTGGATCTGATACCAATATCCCAGAGTGGAATATGACTAGTTAGGTTTAACAATTGTGTCAAAATGTTGATAAGCACTTTTTATTTCTAGGAGGGACTTTAAACTGCTGCTCCTTAGGGTTGGGAATTTCAGGACTTGGACAAAACAATTCCTTTTATTTGAGTTGATTTATGAGTAGTGTTCAAACATAATGATGACTAATAGTTCTTAACTTGTATCTTAGGTTTATAGAACAGTCTAAAAAATACAAAGGATTCTGGTATAGCCAAATACTTCAATTTTTAGATTATCAAAGCAGAGTATGCTTATAAAATAAGTGAAACTTTTGAGAATGATGTTCTGCTACCTTTTCTTTGCCTCCTTTTCTTTCTGGTTCTTTCCGGAGAGTCAAATGCTGTGGGGGACTGTGTGAATTCTTCTGGGAATTTTAATGCATATAAGGATATTTGTCTAAAGATTACAAAGAAAACTTTTTTTAATTTTTTTTTTTAATGTTTTATTTTTGAGACAGACAGAGCATGAGCAGGCAGGGGCAGAGAGAGAGGGAGACACAGAATCGGAAATCAACACGGGGCTTGAACCCACAAACATGACATCATGACCTGGGCTGAAGTCGAGGCTCAACCGACTGAGCCACCCAGGTGCCCCAAGAAAACTTTTTTTAAGAGTATCTTTTCTTGGGGTGCCCTGAATGGTTCAGTCAGTTGAATGTCCGACTTTGCTGAGGTCATCATCTCTCTCAGTCCATGGGTTCAAGCCCTGCATCAGGCTCTGTGCTGACAGCTCAGAGGCTGGAGCCTGCTTCAGATTCTGTCTCTCCCATTCTGTCTACCCCTCCCCCACTCATGCTCAGTCTCTGTTGCTCATAAAGAAATAAATGTTAACAAATTTTTTTATCTTTGGTTTTTCTTTATTTTTTTTGGTTTATTTATTTTTGAGACAGAGCACGGGCGGTGGGTGGGGGTGTGTGTTGCAGAGAGAGAGAGAAAGGGAGACACAGAATCTGAAGCAGGCTCCAGGCTGAGCTGTCAGCACAGAGCCCGATGCAGGGCTCAGACCCATTAACCGTGAGATCATGACCTGAGCCGAAGTCGGACAGGTAACCAACGGAGCCACCCAGACACCCCAAGAATATCTTTTCTTAAAGAATTGCATTCTCTTCTGGTGCCCCACAAAGAATTATTTTATTTCATTTCATTTTGTTATTTCATGTTATTACAAATTATTTAAAATTTTGTTTAATATTGTAAAGTTTTGAGACTGCAAACATGAGTGGGGGAGGGACAGAGGGAGAGAGACAGAGAATCCCAAGCAGGCTCTGCACTGTCCGTGCAGACCCCAAAATGGGGTTCAAACGCATGAACCATGAGATCATGACCTGAGCCAACACTAAGAGTTAAGACCCCTAACTGGGGGCACCTGGGTGGCTCAGTCGGTTCGGCGTCCCACTTCTGCTCAGGTCATGATCTCACGGTTCGTGGGTTCGAGCCCCACATCGGGCTCTGTGCTGACAGCTCAGAGCCTGGAGCCTATCTTCGGAATCTGTGTCTCCCTCTCTCTCTGACCCTCCCCTGTTCACACTGTCTCCCTCTCTCTCTCTCTCTCTCTCTCTCTCAAAAATAAATAAAAATATTTTTAAAAAACACCTAACTGAGCCACCCAAGTACCCCATACTTTTTTTTTTTTTTTTACTGTTTTTATTTATTTTAGAGAGAGAGAGAGACAGCATAAACAGGGGAGGGTCAGAGAGAGAGGGAGACACAGAATCTGAAGACAGGCCCCAGGCTCTGAGCTAGCTGTCAGCACAGAGCCTGATGCTGGGTTCAATCCCACGAACCGGGAGATCATGACCTGATCTGAAGTCAGATGCTTAACTGACTGAGCCACCCAGGAGCACCTCAAGTACCCCATACAAAGAACAATATCAAAGAAAAGTACTTACTACATATAGTCTTTATCTCCTATTAATCAACTATATTTGACTGCATTTGCTTCTAGCAGTTTTTTAACCGTATTCTAAAACATAATTATAATGCATGGGTAGAGCTCTAGGCAACTGACATAATGAAGAGGAAAGGTATATTGCAGGAGACGGGAGCAGAAGAATAATAAGGAAAAAGCAAATACTCCAGGTTTCTTATAGTATATATCAAATGCATGTGTAGACAGAGTAAAAGATGAGGCTGTAAAGAAGCTTAATTCTTAAGTATCATTATTTAGAATCATAAAAGTTGGGTAGGAAAATTTGTACTTTGGAAAAATGGTTGCTTGATATAGTCAGAAATAAGCTACAGAGTGGGGCGCCTGGGTGGCTTAGTTGGTTAAGCATCTGGCTTTGGCTCAGGTCATGATCTCATGGTTCATGGGTTCTAGCCCCGTGTCAGGCTCTATGCTGACAGCTAGCTCAGAGCCTGGAGCCTGTCTTCAGATTCTATGTCTCCCTCTCTCTCTGACCCTCTCCTGCTTATGCTGTCTCTCTTGTTCTCAAAAATAAAACATTAAAAAAAAAAAAAAAGCTACCAATGAGAACTTTTCTGGAGACAAACACTATCAATTATATCCCACCTCCAGGTAAGTTCCTGGTGTTGTATGTAACACTATAAGAAAAAATGTTGAATACAGTATTTCAGTAGAAGGTGGATCCTTTCTGATTTGTTAATTCTTTGACCTTGACGTTTAGTAGCAGGGCTCTAAAGGAATGGCACATAAATTTTGCCAGGACTACCTAATGGTTAACCCTATTGAGCATTGACTCATTTTTTAATTCTTTCATATTGTGAAGTCAGTTATTGTGTTTTGACTTGGAATGCAGTTAAGAGTAAAGATGTAGGTTTTTAAAAAGTTATTTATTTTGAGAGCATGAGCCCTTGTACAAGTTGAGGAGGGGCAGTAAGGGAGAGAGAAAGAATCCTAGGCAGCTCCACACTGTCAGTTCAGAGTCTGCTGCGGGGCTGTAACTCAGGAACCATGAGATCAGATCCTTACCTGAGCAGAAGTCAGATGCTTAACCAACTGAGCCACCCAAGCGCCCCGAAAGATGTAATTTCTGTTTGAAATTATAATAAACTGTTATAAAATAATCCCTATTTTAATGGAAGAGAGAAATGTTACTTATATACAAACATTTGGAGGTTATGTAAATATTCAGTTAATTAATTCCAGCTTAACGTTGTCTAATTTTATCTCTTTGTAGGCAGCCTGCTTCTGCAAAATGGTACGATCGAAGGGACTATGTCTTCATTGAATTTTGTGTTGAAGACAGTAAAGATGTTAATGTAAATTTCGAAAAATCCAAACTTACATTCAGGTAAGTTACCATTTTACATCATTGGGTAAGAAGCTTATTTTGGACAACTGAATAACTTTGGCTTGCTTGTTTTCACTGGTTATTACTAATCTTCACCTCTTTCAAGAGGTTCATTTTTTTTCTTTTTTTTTTTTTAATACAGTTGTCTTGGAGGAAGTGATAATTTTAAACATTTAAATGAAATTGATCTTTTCCACTGTATTGATCCAAATGTAAGTAGTCTTAATGCTTTAATTCCAGTTTAAATTGGGAGGAAATGGACATACATCAAGTATTCTTCTTAGCAACAATGATTTTTCTTAACAATTCAGAGGCTAACTAGGCATATTTGTATTTTTTGCAATATATCCCCCTTTGAACTACTTTTCTGCAGACTCCTTTTGTTCTTGCTATCACTGTTTGTTTTTTAGGCTTACCTTATCTAACCTTATAGAATTTTTAAACTGTTCTATAATTGTACCATATTTAGTCAATATCTTTTTAGTTGGTATTTTTTATGGTTTTATTCACCTTGTACAGGGTGGGAAAAGTTTTTTGCAATTTCGATAGTTCATGAAATGTTTAGTAAACTAGGGGATGTTTCTTTGAGTGTAGAGAAAATGTAGGGAAAGAAATTAGAAGGGAGAGTGGAGAATGACACTCTACTTTATGTTCTGTAGTGATACTGGATAGTGCTTTTTTGTTTTGGTTTTTAGGATTCCAAGCATAAAAGAACGGACCGATCAATTTTATGCTGTTTACGAAAAGGCGAATCTGGCCAGTCATGGCCAAGGTTAACAAAAGAAAGGGCAAAGGTATGTTTCTTTTCATGGAAGGGGGGGAGGGAGTTTAACATTTTTAAGTAATAAAAGACACATTTGTTTTCCATGAGGAATATAATGTTTTTGTTTCATAGTTAAGTGTTATTAAAGTCTTGTGTTCTTGGGGCGCCTGGGTGGCTCATTCTGTTATGCGGCCAACTTTGGCTCAGGTCATGATCTTGCGGTTCATGAGTTTGAGCCCTGTGTCAGGCTCTGAGCTATCAGCTCGGAACCTGGAGCGTGCTTCAGATTGTGTCTTCTCTCTCTGCCCTTTCCCTGCTCATGCTCTGTGTCTGTCTTTCAAAAATAAACAAACCTTAAAAAAAAATTAAAAGAAGGTCTTGTGTTTTTACAAGTTTTTTTTCCTTGGGTTTTATTAGTTTTAACTTAAAACCGAGTATGGTCAGAAGAAGGTCAGTCACTAGTTGATGCAGAACTTTTGCTGAATTCAAGAGACAGATTTTGCTTAGATTCTAAGCTTCTATAAGTTACATATCACACAGGAGCATATTTGGTGTTACCAAAAAAAGTCCATTTTACTTGAGAATAGTTCCTACCAATGAATTTTGATTTTGTTTCTAAAAAAGAGAATTGTTTAACAACTGTGAAGGAGGCTATGTGAAACTGTCTTTGCTGTTAATGACTACATTTGAATTGATTTTGTTAGTTTGTTCTTTTGTGTGTGTATGTTAAGTCCACGCCTCACTAATATGAACCCACAGTTCAAACAATGAAATCTTAAGATACATACCAATAAGTGTAAATTAACCTAATCATAGGGTGATATTTGTATTGATCTGTAGCTTAACTGGCTTAGTGTCGACTTCAATAATTGGAAAGACTGGGAGGATGATTCAGATGAAGACATGTCTAATTTTGATCGTTTCTCTGAGGTAAGTTCTTATAAATGCATTTTTTCCACCTCCCTCTCTGTACATTTCTATGTGAATTTAATTTGGTTTTTAAGCACCTAGTGGTATTTAAGACCTGCATTATTTTACTTTCAAGGTCATTTTGTGGCAAAACCAAGTTGGATCTTAACAATGGCCATTTAATCCTGAAGTTTAACATTGTTTTATAATTTTTTAAAAAAATTAGTGGTAAAAATAAATAAATTAGTGGTAAGTTCTAAAGTTGATTTAAAGACAAAAAATAAGCTATAGAGTCCACGTGATATAGCTAATTTCTATTCTGACATCGAAACAGGTTTTTTTAGGAGGATGGATTGGTTTGCATTTTGGACCCATGGAATATGAATATAATGTCTTAAACAGAAAAATGGTAGTGAGATGTGCATGATGAGTGGTGTGTAAAGATGTTTTAGTTAGCAAAATCAAGGAAAGAATTTAAGTACATACTGCCGGTGGCCAAAGGGGTAAAATCATTGATTTCCCTTCGGATAGAATAAACCTTATGAAATAAATGGTATGGCACTAAAGCTGATTAGAAAAAGAACATTAGGTTGTAAATTAAAGATGAAATTATTTCTCATGGCAGTTTGAGATTTTAATTGACTAGATTTTGTTTGTTTCTTTGATAACTAAGAGTTAAAATGGTAGTATAATATCTAGTGTCATGTTTGCAACTACTTACTCAACATCTCACATGGTTCTGGCACCTTGATTTCAAATTAAAAGAGGAAAAAGAAGATATGGCAATTCTTGTCAGCTGTCTAATTCTATTCCTTATCTGTAGAAATTGGTGCTGCCATTTTACCCACCTGTGCATGTCACAGGCTTAACACTATATTCTTTTACTGTCTCTATACAGTATAACATTAACAGCCGTCTTTTCTTTTCTTTTTTTTTTTAACCTCCCTAAAGAGCTCATGAATGTATTCAGTTCGTTCTATTTGTATTGCCGGTGTTTCTTCAACACCTAGTGTCATGTTTGGCACATTTTGAGCATTATTCCTTTTCAAAGAAAATTAACCAAACTGTTCAACAGTGCTGTCAGAGGTAGGGAAACTTTTTACTAGTTATTTTAGATTGCCCAGAACCTTTATACTGAGCAATTTGATGATTAGGGATCTTTGTAAAGTGCAGGTAAGCATAGATTTTAGAAGTTTCAAATTTTTGTGTATAAAGTTGTATATGGTTGTTTACACCATATGGTTGTTTGAATTTTTTAATTTTAGGAAATTTATAGAAAAGTTGTCGAGTGGGAAGATAAGTCCCTCCCTATCTGTTAATAGTTTAGTTTTGGGTTATATGAATCTCTTTAAATAATACACTGCTTATTTTATGATCAGAAACCACTAAAAATAGGAAATTAGTACTTCATGTAAGTATGCTGTTATTAGTGCCAGTGTTTTGTAAGTATACAAGAGTATTTACATATATAAGTGTATTTTCTCCATAGTATGTACTTTTTATTTCAAGAATCATATTTATTTTGTTTTTATTTTTATTGCTGTTTAGTCTTTGATTCAGTGTTCAGGTCTTTCATACAAACAACCTTCTCATCCTGAAGGACTTCATTTTAAATCATTTATTGGTTCTTCACAGTATTTAAAACTGTAGTGAGAATACCATATTACACGTGCCATTTAGCTAAAGGTGCAGAGCTTTACAACTACAAATGAATCCCATTCTTTTCCTTAGGCACCAGAGGTAAGTACTATTCAGGATTTCGGTGTTTAATTTCTATATCATACATAAATATCTTGCTGGATATGTTTTAATAACTTCATTTTTCTTCAGTGAGAACTTAGTCTTAACTTCCCTACAAGTTGTCAGGATTTTATAATCTACCTTTTCCAGAAAGGAAGGTACTTAACATTTGTTTTGCTTTTTTTTATTGGTGGAAATCTATGACAGACTTAAGGTTTATTCTGGAGCTTGCAACCTAATAATTAGGGCTTAATTTAACATCATTTTTAAAACTAATTTTTACACTTCAAATAGATGATGAACAACATGGGTGGTGATGAGGATGTAGATTTACCAGAAGTAGATGGAGCAGATGATGTAAGTCTATAAATTCTTTTCTCTGTTTACTTAAATAGTAAGAAACAATGTATTTATAGGTTGTTTTATATAGATTCAGGATTGCTTTTTTTGCCACTTCTTGTTGGGTTTTTTTTTTCTCTAACAAATAATAGGGAAAAGCAGATTTTAAAATGTGCTCATTTTTTTTTTAAGGATAGGCACCTACTAGGAAACTGGTGTCCCATGGGCCATTCTTAAGGGACCGGATTTCAAGAGAATCATTGCATCGTATGCCTTATTCAATTAAGAATCAGTTTAGAGATTATTTTGACAGAGATAAACAGGTTTTGCAGCAGGATTGGTCAGAGACTAGAGGAAATAGATGGATGTTGTGAATCTATTAGAAGGATAAATTGGATCACTCTTCTCAACATTCCCTGCTCTGGTATCCTGCTAACACCTTCAAGAAAGTTGTTGAGTATAGTTTGAAAAATATTTAGACAATTCAAAAGCTAGGTTGGAGTTCATTGTCTTCTATCAGTCCAGTGGTCTTCACAGTGAGCCATTTTCCTGTTACACTGAATGCCAAGACAGAAATGAAAGACAGAAATGAAACCCATCTTATACTAAGATTCAGTCTAGCCGATAGGAGGAAGGGATTTAAAGGTTGAGCACCAATTCCCACCAAAAGGCACACATCTTACAGGAAGATAGATCCTCAGCTGTACGTCTGTTCATCTTAAATAAACCTGTTCTTAAGTGCAGTGATTAAATTCATAAGTTTGGTATAACCACTTATCTTTGCTACTTTAGTAAAAAGTACAGTGCTGAAGCTTTTTAAGGCAAACTGTTCGGTTAGCAGTGGAGTGTTCGATCAAGTCAGTAACTTTTAAAATTCTTCTTCTGCAGGATTCACAAGACAGTGATGATGAAAGTAAGTATTTTTGTAAAAAGTATGTTTTACAGTGATATTTCACATCAAAGATCAAACTCTGAAAATAGACATTAACTTCTTTATAATTCTTGAGAGGAAAATTATGTCTTCGTGGCCTATAATAAAATAGCCAAAGTAGAAATTTGAATGATATGAGACTTAACATTTAAAAAAGACAAAAAAGACAATTCCCTTGAAACTATTAACTGTATTGTTGACTGCCTTTTTTTTTTTTTTTTAATAAGACTTTGAAGTTGATAGATTGTTCCCTTGTACTTCATACTAATCTTTTTTAAATCTTTCAGAAATGCCAGATCTGGAGTAAGGAATGTTGTCATCACCGGATTTTGAGAAAGAAAAATAACTTCTCTGCAAGATTTCATAAGTGAGAGAATTTCTGAATTGATAGCTCTAAAGGCAGATGCTGTATTTGCCTCCTTTAACCCATTTTTCAACCTGTTTGTTTTTTTTAAAGGCTTCACTAAGGGTTGATCTGTACCATTGTATGGGGCAATTTTTTAAGTCAGCTAAGGCAATAACCTTATGCATGAACTTTTCCCAGACTTCCATGATGCTGTTGAGGTCCTAGGCAATTGATACAGCAGTTGTGATCAATAAAAACCTGTCACCTCATTCTCCTTTACTTCATAACATAGATACTGACATGATAGGAAGCTCTTGGTTTTAGAAGAAAGAACTAAATTTTAGGTTTTAGAACATGGACTCAAAAGTGGCTGATAAAACAAATTGGTTGATACCTTAAACTGGTAACTTGTTGTTCTTCTGGCATATCCTCCAGGATTATTCCACTAAAGTTTTATTTTTAAAAAAATTTACTTCACATTATTGTTAAGTGATCACTCGTCAGTGTTCCAGATGTATCTTAGCTAAAACTAGTGAATGCCCTAACTTAGATGGTTTTGAAGCCTGTACATTTGGTATTGTTTGACCCTTAAACTTTTACATCTCTTAGCATGGAGGACAAAGAAAGGCTGTACATTGTTGCTTGAGAGTCTGTACATTTAGACCAAATTGTATTTGCACTGTCAGAATGGCAAATGAGTGGAAAAAATGTTAATACACTATTGGATTTTTTATTTCTCTTTTTAATTCAGCTTGTCCCAGGCTGAAAACCTCAATTTATGTTCATGACAGTGGGGATTTTTTTTTTTTAATGTCTACATTCTTTCTAATAAACTGTTGGAAGACGTTTTGGCTGTCCTCTTAAGTGTCTGGTTTACTGTAATTTCATGTATTACCATTTACTGGAATGGAGTTTTTATTTTTACTTGAGGAAGAATTTGGGAATATTCCTCTGGAAAAAAAGAGGCTTGCTGTAATGTCACAGGAAACCTTTTTAAAAGTGGATCTGTAATAACAAATTGTAGATGCACTTTGCAGCAGTTGGAAAAGAAAGTGTTGTGATTTGATTGAAAATAAAACTAAATGTATTGTCCTCCTGTAAATCTTTGAGCTTCTCTGCATTTTGGCAGTGTTTATTCCATCTAATTTCTCTGTATTTGTCATAGCATAGAAATGCTTCCTATATCTGTACTTTATGTCCTGCATTAAGGATGTGTGTTACAGGCAGTATTAAGTGCTGGGGATACAAAGAAAATCCTTCACATACTTGTGCTCAGGGAGTCAAACAGGCTAGACAGGAGTACAAACACTGAACAAAAACTTGATAAATGGGAAGTGTGCCATATTAGGTTTGCATAGGACATTATAGTGAGAACAGAAATCATTTTTTCCTTCCCCTGGTGTGAGTGTATGACTTCAAAGCGATAGTCAAAACCATTTTCTTGAAATATTACAGCTAGAAAATTTTCTTACTTTCCAGGAGGCCTGGGCATAACACTTGAAATTCATCTGTTATTTTTAAATAGGCTCTATGCCCAGTGTGGAGCCCTACATGGGGCTTGAACTCAAAACCCTGATATCGAGTCAGATGCTTAATGGACTGAGCCACCTAGCCTCTGATCCTTTTAAATTGTTTTAAACTTAGTCTCCTTTGTTTGGAGTATGCCAAAGGTATTAGTATGATTGGTAAGTAGAGTGTAGTTCTTAGCTTCCAGGGGAAATTTTTTTTTTTTTTTAAGATATACCCTTCCATTTTTAGTATAGTTCTCTTGCAACACAAATTTTGTCTATCAGTTCTAGAAGTTAAAAAAGATTCATTAAGGGTTCTGGTTTTACTGCCAGCCATCAAGCTTTAGAAATAAAGTATAGTGTGATAGGTTTCTGATTACATCTTGTCCCCTAAGAACTTCTAAATTTAATTAAATTTATTTTTGTATTTAAACACCTGCACCTGTTCAAGTGTTTCAGTAATCCTTATTGTTCAGTCAGGTATCAAGCCTTATGAATGACATCTGGTCCCTCTACAGTATTTTTTGCGGAAAGGTTAATCAGTAGGTCAAAACTTGAGAAATATGTTATCTCCAATCTGAATTGTAGTTAGTATTGCTTTAAAGAGAATAATTCGAGAATCGCTTGAGTTTTTAAGTTTGAAGGGCATCTGTTCCCATAGTTTGTCCATTTTGACATGTCATAAAGGTACTTATATTCAGCTTTCTAAAAAGAATTGTCTTTTTAATATCCACCGATTTTTGAGAGAGACCGCATGAGTGGGGGACGGGCAGAGAGAGGGAGACACAGAATCCAGAATATGAAGCAGGCTTCAGGCTCTCAGCTATTAGCACAGAGCCTGATGTGCCGTTCAAACTCCTGAACCGTGAGACCATGACATGAGCCAAAGTTGGACACTTAACCAACTGAGCCACCTAGGCGTCCCTCAACTTTCTAAACTCTGAAGTTACCTTCAAGGAAGGGAAGGAAAGCAATTAGTTGCTATAATTGCATGAAGGTTTTATCTACCAATTTAGTTAGGGCTAGTTTTAATTTCTTCTGTTTGGTGGGAATTTTTTCCTTATTTAAGTTTTTAAAAAATATTCATTTAAAAACATTTTTTAATGTTTATTTTTGAGAGACAGAGTGTGAGTAGGGGAGGGGCAGAGAGAGGGAGACAGTTGAAGTGGGCTCCGGGCTCTGAGCCATCAGCACAGAGCCCGATGTGGGGCTTGAACTCAAGAACCACGAGATCATGACCTGAGCCGAAGTTGGCTGCTCAACCAGCTGAGCCACCCAGGTGCCCCTCTTCTTTTTTTTAATCATTATTTTCAGAGAATGCAAGTGGGGGAGAGGGAGAGAGGAGGGACGGGGAGAGAGAATCCTAAGCAGGCTCCATGCTCAGTGTGAAGCCCAATGCAGGATTTGATCCTGCAGATCAAGCATGAGCAGGGGAGGTGCAAAGAAAGGGAGACACGATCTGAACCAGGCTCTAGGCTCTGAGTTATCAGTACAGAGCCGGGGCTGGGGGGCTTGTAGCCATGGACTGTGTGTGAGATCATTACCTGAGCCAAAGTCGAATGCTCAGCCAACAGCCAACCAGGCAGTCTTCTAAAATGGAAAAACCATGTCACTTCTAAGTTTTATTGTCCGAATAATTTGTGAAGAATCTATTCATAAGTGTAGCCTGAATATTTTAGCCTATATCCAGTGACCTTCACTTCCATACTCCATCTAACCTATTTCCCTGGATATATGGTGTAATGATTAGAAGTTCAGGAGTGAGAGAACTGTAAAACTGCTTCACGTGTAACAGTGTTGTCCCTTAAGCATTGTTCTTTTCTTTTTTCTTATAACTAAATAAGCCTTACAACTCTGGAGTTCAGTCCTTCTATTTCTCTGTGGTTTATCTTGAATTCAGTGATTCTCAACACACCAAAAACATCAGGCTTTGGGATAATGTGGATTCATAGGTCCTAATGCTAGATAAGCTCTTTTTTTGTATTTTTATTATTTTTAATGTTTTGTATTTTATTTTGAGAGACATTGCAAGCAGGGGAGGGTCAGAGACAGAGGGAGGCACAGAATCTGAAGACAGGCTCCAGGCTCTGAGCTAGCTGTCAGCACAGAGCCCATCACGGGGCTCTATCCCATGAACCATGAGATCATGACCTGAGCCGAAGCCGGACACTCAACCGACTGAGCCACCCAGGCGTCCCTAGATAGGCTTTAGTAAGTCCATGTGGGGGCCAGGAATTTGCACTTTAGCTGATACTTGAGATGAGTGATTTTTTAATGTTTATTCAGTTTTTTTGAGAGACAGAACATGAGCAGGGGAGTGGCAGAGAGAGAGGGAGACACCGTGTCCGAAGCAGGCTCCAGGCTCTAAGCTGTTAGCATGGAACCTGATGTGGGGCTTGAACCCATGAACCATGAGATCATGACTTGAGCTGATGTCAGGCGCTTAACCCACTGAGCCACCCAGGCGCCCCGAGATCAGTGATTTTTAAAGTGTGATCCCTGAACTTAACATGAGTGTCCCCTAACAACTTTTTAGAAATATAAATTCTGGGCCTCTAAACAGGTTTGAGTCAGAAACAGGATAGAGGCCAGTGATCTTTAAGTCATCTAGGTGATATGTGCTAAAATTTGACAACTGTTTTGTTTTTAGTTTTTAAATACTGATTTTTGAGAGAGAAAGTGAGTGGGTGAGGGCAGAGAGAGAGAGAGAGGGGGGGGGGAAGGAGATACAGATCCAAAGCAGGCTCCAAGCTGTCAGCACAGAGCCCAACATGGGACTCAAACTCATGAACTGTGAGATCATGGCCTGAGCCAAAGTCGGGCACTTAACTGACTGAGCAACCCAGGTGCCCCCAGAATCTACATTTTAGATTTAAAACAGTGGTTGTTGGGGAGATTGAGTGGCTCAGCCAGTTGAGTATCCAACTTCAGCTCAGGTCATGGTCTCGCGGTTTATGAGTTTGAGCCCCACATCGGGCTCACTGCTGTCAGCACAGAGCCCACTTTGGATCTTCTGTCCCCCTCTCTCTGCCCCCGCCCCTCCTTGTGCTCTCTCAATAAAAAATAAACATTAAAAAAAATGCAGATTCTGAATCGGTTTATGCTGCAGGTATATCAGCCCTGTTAAATGAGACTTCCTGATGAAAGAAATGCTCTATATTGTCTGATACAGGATTTACTAGCCACATAGTTACTGATAATCTGAAATGTGGCTAGTGTGACTGACAAACTGGGTTTTTAATTTAATTTTAGTGAATTTAACCCCATATGGTTATAGTGGATAGTGTAGTTTTGGTGATTCTGATGCCGGTGGTTCCTGACCCACTCATTAAAACAATTCATTAATCAAATTCTTACCAAATGCTATGGGGAAATCCTTCCAAGCATGATGTAAAATCTAAAAAATACAAGGAAAAGTTAGCAAATCTGACATTAAAAATTAGGTTGGAGCATCTGGCTGGCTCAGTACAGCATATAACTCTTGATCTCAGGGTTGTAGTTTGATCCCCATGTTGGGTGTAGAGATTACTTAAAATCTTTTTAAAAAGTAACATAGGTCAAAAACTATTAGGATAAAGGATAAGTGTTGTACTAGAAAATATTTAACAACCTTTAACAGAAAGTATTTGAAGAGCACTTGCCGAAAGGAAAAATAATGGGCAAAACACAGGAACAAGTAATCTGAAGAAATACAACTGGCCAATAAACATGAAAGTATACCAACTTAGCAGGAATTAGAGAAGTAAACATTCATTCATGTAATACTGTAATCTATTCAGTAATTTCATTCATGTAATATTAGCTACATTTTCAAAAGTTTTGGCAAGCATTCTGGAAACCTGGTAAATTAGCAAGATGGTTTTAGAAGGCCATTTAGCAGAATTTCATTTAAAAAGAACATAAGTTAGGAGGCGCCTGGGTGGCTCAGTTGGTTGAGAGTGCAACTTTGGCTCAAGTCATGATCTTGTGGTTTGTGAGTTCAAGCCCCTCATCTGAGCTGACAGCTCAAAGCCTGAAACCTGCTTCAGATCCTGTGTCTCCCTGTCTCTTTGCCCCTCCCCTGCTCGTACTTTGTCTCTGTCTCTCAAAAATGAATAAATGTTAAATGAAAAATTTTTTAAAAACACAACTCCCAGCATTTCTTGGAATCTATGAAAGAAATATTAGTGCATACTATGTGTACAAGATTTATTTTTCGTTCATTATTGCATGTAATAGTCCTCTGAAACAATCCAAGTGACCATTAATGGGGTAAAATAAACTACTACATATTCTTAGGGCATAATGTGCAGTCATGATCAATAAAGTAAATGTATTGGTGTTCCTGGCTGGTTCGGTCAGTACAGCGAGTGATTCTTGATCTTGGGGTTGTGAGTTTGAGCCCCAAATTGGATGTAGAGATTGACTTAAAATCTTTAAAAAATAAAATGTAAATGTACTAACACAAGGTTCTGCAAAGCAAAGATCATAAAACTTAATTTTTCTGCAGGCACCTGGCTGGCAAAGTCAGTAGAACATGCAACTCTTGATCTCAGGGTTGTAAACTTGAGCCCCACATTGTGTGTGGAGATTACTTAAAAATAAGATCTTTTACAAACGTTACTAAATAAAAGTTTTCTGCAGTGTGCTTCTACTGAGGTTTAAAGAGGTGCAAGGGTTGGGGAGGTATGTGTGTTCTATGTATAAGGAATGGATCGAAAGTGAATGGGGTATATGTAAAACTTCTATTAGGAAAGGGGGAGTAAGGTTTTGGGGCTAATTGTACTGTTGAAAGGATTTATTTCCTGTGTATCAAGAATATGTTCATGTATCACTTGTGTAAAGAAAAAACCTGAAACTGATCTTACAAGAGAATATTCAATTTCTGAGGTAAAAAAAAAAAAAATTTTTTTTTTGAGACAGACACAGCTTGAGTGGGGGAGGGACAAAGAGAGAGGGAGAGAGAGCCTGCTTGGGAGCAGGCTCCAAACTGTCAGGGCAGAGCTCCCTGTGTGGCTTGAAATCACAATCCATGAGATCATGACCTAAGCTGAAATCAAGAGTTGGTCACTTAACCAAGGAGCCCCCCAGGTGCTCCTCTGAGTAGGAACTTTTAAGGATAAAATTTGGGGATGACTGAGGAATTAAGATGCTTAAGTGAAATGTGAGTGTGAAATTAAGTTAAAAAACTCTGAAGCTAGAATATTTGAATGGATTGATCCATGAAATCACGCAAAATGATAGTAAAAAATGTAGAGACAAAAACATTCTAGCCATTACAGGATACTAGAAGAATGTGTGGCATGACCAAATAAAATTGGTAAGTTTTTCAGTCATGCATTTTCAGTCAGTCATTTGGAATTCACTTCAGCCAAAAAGGCAGATTATTAGGTCTATGTGGTTCCTATTGTCTCATAAGTAGCTTCTGTTCCACCTAAAATATTACCTTGGGCTATCTGGGAATCAAGAAACATGAAGTAGGACCAAAACATACTAGAACTCTAAATGACAGTTTGTTCAGAAAGGCCTATCTCAATCCAAGCTAATTAAGTTTACTTTGATTTTAGACAGTATTTACAAATTTAGCAGCTTTTCTAATTTCAGAGCAGGACCTAAAGTTGTTGAGGGCAAACACCAGCGGTAAAAATACATTCACAAACTTCAGGGGTGCCTGGGTGGCTCAGTTGATTAAGCGTTCAACTTTGGTTTTGGCTCAGGTCATGATCTCATGGTTCATGAGGTTAAGTCCAGAATCAGGCTCTGCACTGACATCTCAGAATCTGCTTGGGATTCATTCTCTCTCTTTCTCTCTCCTCCCCCTCCCCTGCTTGTGTGCAAGCGCTCTTTCTCTCTCAGGATAAGTAAACTTAAAGTTCACAAACTTGGGGCACCTTGGTGGCTCAGTCAGTTAAGCATTCAACTTCGGTTCAGATCATGATCTCTAGGTTTATGAGTTTGAGCCCCACATTGGGCTTTGTGCTGACCGCTCAGAGCCTGGAGCCTGCTTCAGATCCAGTGTGTGTGAGTGTGTGTGTGTGTGTGTGCCTCAAAAATAAACATTAGGGGTGCCTGGGTGGCTTAGTTGAGGGTCCGGCTTCAGCTCAGGTCATAATCTCACAGTTCGTGGGTTCAGGACCTGCATTGGGCTTTGTGCTGACAGCTCAGAGCCTGGAGCCTGCTTCCAATTCTGTGACTCTCTGTCCCTCCCCTGCTCGTGTGCTCTCTCTCTCTCTCTCTCTCTCTCTCTCAAAAATAAATAAACATTAAAACAATTAAAAAAAATGTTTTTAAGATCATAAACTTAAGCATAATGGAGAAACATCCTTAGATATCTACCTTAGTAACATTGAAAGTTTTTAGAATTACAATGTAGTTCAAAGATGTTTAGTAATAACCCAAATATGCAAGAAAAAGTTAAATAACTTGATTATCTGCTAAGAGGACAAAGAAATAATGTGACACATTTGAAACAGTAACGAGTTTCAGTTATCTGGAAATAAATGAAAATCTGATACCTGGGTTTAGTGAAGTGTCAGAATAAATGTGTTTGATGATTAATAAAACTTTGGCCAAGGCCACAGTTGGTGATAACAAAACCAAAGGATCTTAACACTAAGTCAGTAGTAAATAATAATACTACCTCACATAAATACAGTGTTATTATGTGCCAGGCATTGTTCTTAAATGTGCTTTCATTATTAATTGTTAAGTCTCAGAACAGCCCTATGAGATTATTCCCATTTTATTACTGCTTTTATAGATGAGGAAACTAATCCTCAGAATTTAACTTGCCTAATGCCATCTATTAAGTAGCAAAAACAAGATTTTAACCTAGACAGTCTGGGCTTCAGTGAAAATACTCTAAGGAATATCCTAACCTATCCATGGAAACTTAAGCTCTAATAGTAAAATATATAGGACCCTATTAACTGGGATGCTTTGCCTAGCCTAATGGAAAGCACATGGATCACAAATCAAAAATGTGGATGTCTTATGATGCAGCCCATTGAAATTATCTTTGGCTCCACTTCACCAGGAAATGAATCCCTAGTTTTCAAGCCTAATTTGTTCTTTTCATCACTTATTGTATAGGATGTTTATGTGATTGATGGTATTGACCACTTTCTCCTTAACATTGTTTTTCCTGATTCTTAACACTTAACATGGCTTTGGTCGTCTGCTGCTTCCTTCGCTGTTTTTCTCTACCTGTTCCATACATGTTGCTGTTTTGGGGGGGGGGTTCTTTCCCTTTTACCAGACAAGATTACCCAAATTTAACATTCTCTTCCTGTCTTCTCTTTTAAATTCTTTAATAGCTCTACTTGCCAAACAGGAAACTTATCACTATCATTTAGAAAGATGAGAACCAATGGGAGCTGGTTGGGGAAAAGTCTGGGGAGAGAGTGCCATGATGAACTCTATATAGCAAGGTTTGTTCTAATAGATTAAGGGTCTCCAATACTGCCCCCAAATATAGAAAAGGATGCCTTGTTTCCTTCTAATTTTCCATACTCCAGGAACACTTGCACACACCTACGTCTGCCAGTCTTCACTTCCATCCAAAGCCCTGAGAGCTGGCTCCTGCTAATCTTACTACCCCTTCCCTTTTTTCCTTCACCTCTAACCTTCCTCACCTGCAATTAAACAAAAGGAGCATACGATTGCATGGAAACGTGTGCTTGGAATAGTCTTTCTGCTTTACTCTAGGAATTTCTACACGGTTTCACAACAGGTATATCCATATCCTCCACTTTGAGACCATTCCCCTACATCTCTAGGTGACCCAAACTTATCCCCTCCTTTTTCGTGCACCCACTTTACTCAGTACTAATCAGGACCTATCACAGTTTACTGCGTTGTTTTCTGTTTTTGAAAGGTCTTAATTATCTTTGTTCTTCAATGCCTGGCACACATCTGTTAAGTGACTGGGTTCATTAGCTTCTTTCATTGTACGGTTTAAAGTGATCTCATGACTGCCCGTATTGCTGACATGCTGAACAGCTTGAAAGCTTCCAATTCCACTACTGCCAAAGAAAAACCGAGTTCTGGGTCTAGAGAAGACTCCTAACTCTCCCAAGGTCACAGTCAGTGGTGCCTCCCCAAGCTACTACTTCCCCAGCGCCCGCCCCTGAGACTGTCAACCTAGTTCAAAGTCCTATCTAAGGTGGGAACCCAAGGACAGCCAAAGACAGCCCACGTGCTTCATAACAGGAACTCTGCCCCTTAAACGTAGTTCCGCCAAGTTTCTCTCCAATTGACATCCCTGTTGTCCAATTACGTTTCGCGTCTCCAAGGATTGCCCCTAACCTAACAGTGTCCAATAAGAAAGAAAGAATTCAGATTGGCATCGATATTGACCAATAGTTGGAAAGATTAGAGATTATTAACCTATAGGAGCAACACTGAGAGTGATATTCAGCAAATTCATCCAATGGACTTGCTTGCTGCAGAGCAGGCCTCTCCCCAACGGCGGAGGAGTTGGTGGCCGGACTGCCGCAACGCTCAGTCTCCACCCGAGCTCCGCCATGTTGGGTTTTGTGGGCCGTGTGGCCGCAACCTCGGCCTCTGCGGCCTTGCGGGGACTCGGCCCTTCAGCACCGTTACCCCAAGCCCAGGTCTTACTGCGGGCCACCCCGGCAGTGCTCCAGACTGGTAAGTGCTTTCCTCTAGAAGCTGGGTTCGTTTCTGCTGCCCCATGACCTTGAGCCGGGGGCAGATTTTCACTCGGGCCTAAGGTATCTGGTGTTAGAAGGACGTCAGGGCCAGCGACCTGCCCTCTAATGGCGGGAGAACCAGAATAGGACGACCATGGGACCTTTCTTCGACCTAATTCGTGTCATTTTGTAAAAGGAGTTCTCTGTGATGGAAAAGTGCGGGCAAGTGCCCTGACCTTCCTGTGAATGGGGGCACAGATCTCTCGAATCATCGGGTTTTGTGCACGGGAAAATTGTGCAGATGCGTTCTCGGTACCTGCGTGGCCTTTCCTCCGGACACATCTTACTTGGAAGCGAGAGGAGGCCGATCGTGGGCCGAATTTACCAGTTACTGTGGGTTAAGACGGGGCTTCCAATGACCATGAACTGCTCTGACCCCGATTTCTTTCCATCTTTTTTGTCTGTTAGCTAGGGACTATGCTGCTCAAACATCTCCTTCGCCGAAGGCAGGCGCTGCCACTGGTCGCATCGTGGCAGTCATCGGTGCCGTGGTGGATGTCCAGTTTGATGAGGGACTACCACCCATCCTAAATGCCTTGGAAGTGCAAGGCAGGGAGACCAGGCTGGTTTTGGAGGTGGCCCAGCATTTGGGTAAGTAAAATTTGTTAGAAATAGTAGAGAGCTTGTTTAGTCCAACTATCGCCCCCCCCCCCCAATCAATCTTCCTTCTATGATGATTTTATCAAAATGACTTTCGTTCTTCTGAGTATGCTGAAGCCACATTTTAGGTACTGAGAAGGAGTCTTGGTTGACTTAGGCCAGCTGAACTATATTGAATATGAAGCCAACTTGTCTTTCTGTATAACCTTGTAATGCCTTTAACAGGTGAGAGCACGGTAAGGACTATTGCCATGGATGGTACAGAAGGCTTGGTCAGAGGTCAGAAAGTCCTGGATTCTGGTGCACCAATCAAAATTCCTGTTGGTCCTGAGACCTTGGGCAGAATCATGAATGTCATTGGAGAACCTATTGATGAGAGAGGTCCCATCAAAACCAAACAGTAAGTATGCCTCCTGTATATACAGTGCAAAGGAACTGCTTTTTTTGTAGGTGGTTTCGGTTTTGTTTTCAGTAAGCTCTACACCAAACCTGGGGCTTGACTCTAGAGTCACATGTTCTACTGACTGAGCCAGTCTGGCACCTCTTTTGCAGTTTTGAACATAAAGGGAACACCTAGTGAGCATAATTTTCCTGCAGAGAATACTTAAAATGCTGATACTGTTATTAAAGCCACAATGTAGTTGCCTTCTGAAGAAAACTGAGGATACAGATGTTCTGATTTTAGAAAATTTGCTCCTTAGGATTCAAGTTGATTTTTCAAGTGAGTTTTAATGCCAATGGCATAGGTTGTGGGGTTTTTCAGAAGTGGCAAATCTTCCTATTAACTGATGATACATGAAGAAGTGCTTTTAGGTTAGGGTTTATTAAAGGGAAAATCTTTATGACCATTAAAGTTGTTTGGAAATGGGGCAGGGGCCAGGGTAGCTCAGTTGGTTAAGCTCAGTCTGATCTCAACTCAGGTCATGATCTCACAGTTCATGGGATCAAGCCCTGTGTCAGGCTCTGCAATGACAGTGCAGAGCCTGCTTGGAATTCACTCCCTCACTCTGTGCTCCTCCCCTGCTCATGCTTGTGCACTCTCAGTAGCTCTCAAATATTTTTTCAAGACGTTAGGAAATGGTGCGGTGCCTGGGTGCCTTAGTTAACCGTCTACCCAGCTCAGGTCATGATAATCATGGTTTGTGAGTTCGAGCTCTGCTTGGGGATCTGTGCTGACAGCTTGGAGCCTGGAGCCTGCTTTGATTTCTGTGTCTCCCTCCCTCTCTCTCTTCGCCCTTCCCCATTTTGTGGTTGCTTGCTCTCTCCTTCTCTCTCTTAAAAAAATAAACATTAAAAAAATTTTTAAGTGTTAGGAAATGGGGATTCAATGAGATAATTGAATCCCCTTTACTTCAGAACATTAGGCTAGGTGCCACATAACAGCTTGTCTGGATTGTTATAAAAGAGGTGAGACTATGAGTAAAGGGTTAGAATTGAGAGGAACCTTTCAACAAGGTAAATAGACTCTGATCCTCTTTTCCAACCTTTACAGATTTGCAGCTATTCATGCTGAGGCTCCTGAGTTCATGGAGATGAGTGTTGAGCAGGAAATTCTGGTTACTGGTATCAAGGTTGTGGATCTGCTGGCTCCCTATGCCAAGGGTGGCAAAATTGGTATGTTACTGGTGGTACATATTTTCCAAACCTAACGTGGGAAGAAAAAAATCTTACCATGTAATGAGTTGGGTACTAGATCTATCCCTCACTGATGAGTAGCTTCTGACTTTCGTTCTTCTGAGTTTGCTGAAGCCAGATGCCATTCCTGAGAAGGGAAAAGAAAATAGGTGTGTGTGTTTTTTGAGGTTTGCTTATATAGGAGCACAAGACTCAAATATTCCTTCCTTTCGACCTCTTCCAGGGCTCTTCGGTGGTGCTGGAGTTGGCAAGACTGTACTGATCATGGAGTTAATCAACAATGTGGCCAAAGCCCATGGTGGTTACTCTGTGTTTGCTGGTGTTGGTGAGAGGACCCGTGAAGGCAATGACTTATACCATGAAATGATTGAGTCTGGTGTTATAAACTTAAAAGATGCGACCTCCAAGGTAAGGAGTAGGCAGATTTATGTTCGCATCGCAGTTGTGCCAGGAAACCATTTTAGTTGACTGCATTGTCACATGAAACCATGGGTTAAAATTTCATCTTAGTGTCCTAGGACATACAAAGAAAATTCTTGACCATATTTTCCCTCCAACGTCTAATACACTAACACATTTTCTTTTCTCTTTGACATTACATTTCCAGACTTTGTTTTTAGTACAGTAGTCCCATCATTTGAAAGTTAATTTTGGGAGCTGGAGGCAATTCAGATATCTCAAATAGCCCTATTTTGTGCCTTTCACTTAGTTTTATTTCCTATTTCGGGAATTTTGCTTCAATAACATAAGAAATCTTTGTGTTGTTTGAACCATATCTCTGAAAGGGAAAAGAAATGTGCAAATCATAACATTGACACTTTCTGAGGAGGGTTTTTTGGTTGTTTCTCTGATTGGGGACCTTAGGCACATGGCTTTCATATTCCTTTGTTGTCATGTTTTCTGATTGTGTGTCATTACTTCAGGTAGCGCTAGTGTACGGTCAAATGAATGAACCACCTGGTGCTCGTGCCCGTGTAGCTCTGACTGGACTGACTGTTGCTGAATACTTCAGAGACCAAGAGGGTCAAGATGTACTGCTCTTCATTGATAACATCTTTCGTTTCACCCAGGCTGGCTCTGAGGTAAGAGAGAAGTCTTGGGAGAACCTGTTTCATTTGACCTCTCTATGGAGTGACGCAGATGAGGCTAAAAGATGTAGACACCTAAAACCTGTGTTCTCATTCGCCTTTATTTTCTCTTTCCTTTTTCTTTTTTCTTTTTTTTCCCCTATAGGTGTCTGCTCTGTTGGGCAGAATCCCTTCTGCTGTTGGCTATCAGCCTACCCTGGCCACTGACATGGGTACCATGCAGGAAAGAATCACCACCACCAAGAAGGGATCTATTACCTCTGTGCAGGTAGCAACAATGAAATGGATGAAGGTCTAATTTATACAAAAGTATATACAGAAAAGCATAAAACCTAGTTACTTACCTCTCAAGGTTTTTAACAAGGTTAATGAGCCTTTGGAAATAATGTGATACTCTGTTTGTGTTCATGTTAGAGACCCTAAAAAGTTAAGATATGGTCATTTAAGGTAGTTGAAGGCATGTATGGGAATGTAGATTACAGGGTAGTAGTTTCCAGCCTGAGGAGTCTGGAGATGCATGGAAACTTGGGCATTGATTATGCACTGTACTGAAGTGTTGCACTATATGTTTCAGACATATAGATTAAATAGTAAAATTATTTAAATTGTCTAAATTATAGTAACTTTCAGTGAACCATTGCAATCGTGAAAGGTTTTATGCTTTTAACTAAAAATGTGGGTATCACTATATTAGAGTTAAAATGTAGGGTGAAGAACAAAAGGAATGACAATGAAAATTTTTTCATCACAGCCTGGAGGGACCAGATCCTCTCTATAAGCTCACTCAGTAAGCATTAGGGATGGTAAGGCTTTTTTGGGGTGGACTCTTAAATGGTAAGAAGTTGGCATGAAATGAGAGGTCAGAAAAGGAGGGTGGCTTAAATGGAATCATTTGGCTTCCTGTTGCTCTTCATGGGTTCTTGACTCACTCTAGGCTATCTATGTGCCTGCTGATGACTTGACGGACCCTGCCCCTGCCACTACCTTTGCCCATTTGGATGCTACCACTGTGCTGTCCCGTGCGATTGCTGAGTTGGGCATCTACCCAGCTGTGGATCCTCTGGACTCCACCTCTCGAATTATGGATCCCAATATTGTTGGAAGTGAGCATTATGATGTTGCCCGTGGGGTACAAAAGATCCTACAGGTGAGTACTGCAGGTGAGACCAGTGGCCGTAAAGACATACAGTGGATATTTGGGTACCATATTTAAGACCAAATCCTTCCTGGTGACTTGGGTGATTTGCTTTGGAGCAAAGAAAGAGAAGACCTGCAGTTATAAAGAGTATTAATGAGGTCTCTTGGGTTCCAGGTACATGGATTTAGAATCCATTTTTTTCTAATAGCACTGGACTAGAAGTAGGGAGAATAAGACACTGATATTAGCTGAGGACCCTTATGCTGTCTGTAATTTCACCATTTAACGGTTTCACTTACAAAGTGAGGTAATGTGCTAAAGTGCTTTGTACAAAGCTTGGTGTGAATACAAGGTGGTATTAACTCTTAGATTTTTGTCCAAATTTAAAAGAATGTGAATATTTATTCAGGCCTCCTGTTTCTCATAGGACTACAAATCTCTCCAGGACATCATTGCCATCCTGGGTATGGATGAACTTTCTGAGGAAGACAAGTTGACTGTGTCCCGTGCACGGAAAATACAGCGTTTCTTGTCTCAGCCATTCCAGGTTGCTGAGGTTTTCACAGGTCATATGGGGAAGCTGGTACCTCTGAAGGAGACCATCAAAGGTTTCCAGCAGATCTTGGCAGGTGAGACTGCCAGTATAAAGCTGAACATAATAAAAGAGCAGACAAGCTGCAATCTCTTGAACATTCACTGCACTGTGTTCCCATTCTGGCAGTCATCAAGCAAAATAAGTATATTGTGCTTACTTAAGAATTTTTTTAGTTAAAAGAGAAACTATTGTCTGTCGGTGTTCCTTGGAAATACTCTACTTCTGAGAGTAAAACTTGTATTACTTGATTGTTGTCACCCAACACTTAACTGACTGCTTTCAGTCCTGGCTACTACTCTTTGTAAATTATAGATTCTTATAAGGAAGGCATTATTATCTTATTTTTACAAATTTGGAAACTTGAAGTCCAGAAAAGTGTAAAATAACTGGTCCTGATACCATCCAGCCAAGGTAGAGAGCAAGGATTTGAATCCAGGTTATGTGGCCAGGACCATTTAAAATGTTTTATATATTTTTGAGAGAGACAGAACATGAGCAGGGAGGGCAGAGAGAGAGGGAGACACAGAATCTGAAGCAGGCTCCAGACTCTGGGCTGTCAGCACAGAGCCTGACGCGGGGCTCAAACCCACGAACGTGAGATCATGACCTGAACCGAAGCCGGAGGCTTAACTGACTAAGCCACCCAGGCACCCCAGGACCATTTATTAATCCATACTGTATCATGTCTTGTAAATTGGATTTAAAACAAGTTTGTTAAAAGATTTCTTGGATGACACAAACTCATCATATTCTGACAGGTATGCATATACTGCAAAAAGTTTATCTTTCCACTTTTGACCAGTGTATTATTTTTCCCATATAGGTGAATATGACCATCTCCCAGAACAGGCCTTCTATATGGTGGGACCCATTGAGGAAGCTGTGGCAAAAGCTGATAAGCTTGCGGAAGAGCATTCGTGAGGAAATCCTTTTGGGCAAACTAAGCGCTTGTCCTCTGTGCTGTATTTCTTGCCCCTAATCCAAAAATCTGCCACATCAGAGCCTTGATTGATGACATTGTGTTCTGTCTGAAGAGTATTTAAGGTTTCCAATAAAACATACACTGTCAGAATTGGTCTGTTTTTCTTGGTCCTGACAACATAACCAACATTGAATATTAGAGTGGCTGTAAGGAACAGCACGGAGTAGACCACATATGTTTGAAATGGGGTCATCAAAAATAAAAAGCCATTGTCTTAACGGACAACTGGCTCTTATGAGGGGTTCCCTGTAGATGATGTGATCCCAGTAGTGGGGCCTCAGCTTTGGCCTTTTTGTTATTTGTCAAAGCAAATTGATATGCTATATAGTTTATTCCTACGTGGTTAAAAAGCACGGGGATATTTTTAGAACATATATTGTGGGAAAATGGTCTGTAGAAAACTTCTAAGACAAAGGGGTTAATGAATGAATGAATCTAAATCTTATGAGAAGTGTGTGCTGAAGGATTAATAAATCTGTAAAACTGGGTCAAAAGGGCCCCCTCTACCTTAGTACCTAGCTAGCCCCTTTTTTTTTTTTTTTTTGGCTTTGCTCCTTCCCCTTTTTTTCAGAAAGTGTACATGACTACTGTCTGCTGGTTTATATTTTGGGCAAGCCTAGAGTAGTATTCCTTGAGGCAGTGCATGGTGTAAAATAACCATAAGGCCTAATTCTGAGCTCTAAGATCCTTTATCAAAGCTGGGGAGATTGAATCTTAAAAGGAATACCAATTTCCAGGGTTTGTGGGGGTGGGTTTGGGCTTCTGAACTTAATAATGGAATTAGGTAAATTACCTTTTCATTTTAGCCACTAAAAGTCCAGGGGTAGGAGAACTCAAAAGTACGTTTCAGTGTGAAACAAGTACAAGGTCGGATTTGGTGCCCCATAAGTGTTCTTTTCTGAGCCAGGGCCTATCTCCTGCTGCCCTCTGGTGGCAGGACTGGAGGCTGCAAGAACTCTGATCTCACCATTTTGAAATCCATAAAGGCCATTTGCTGGGATGTGGTTCTTAGCTAATGACTGTTTACAAACCAGCTGGGGCTTTTGTCCTGAGGAGGAGCCTGCGTCTATAGGCTCCACCCCTGAGGCATTGAAGTTGGGTAGAAGCTGGGCGGGGACAAACATCCCAATTCAGAGGCCCCTGGGGGCTGAAGGTTGGGGAGGGGCCTTGGGAAAGGTGCCAGGGGTGGAGTATGGGCCTGTAAGTTTCCTCCCATCTGCCTATGACGTCCTTGGCACTAGTCTCTCTTGTGTCATGATCTGGACAGAAGGTGGAGCCCCTGAGCCGACTGTGCCAGGTCGTTTGCTCCCAGAAAAGCCTGGATTTGGGGAAATGCTGAGTTATGGGGGTGGGGGGACTTCCTCTAGGTCCTGACTCGAGTGCGTAAGAAACTGGTGCAGAAATGCTCCAGGATATGGGTCAGCCCTTTCTGCTTTGTTTTTCCATGTTACCCAGATGCAGACCTGGTAACTGGGATCCTTAAGGTCGTTTGTATCCCTCCATCCCCTCCTCCACACGTTTATGTGTCTCAGCATTCATCGAGAACCTTCTCCTCACTAGCTGCAACTATTTATTTCCTTCCCCCTTTACCACTCTCTTCTACCACGCCTCTGGAGTGTCAACACAGATCTAACCTTCCTCCATGTTTCTCCTGGTTCTGCCCTGTCCTCGCCTCCTCCTCCCTCTCCACCCAGAGAAAGCCCCGCCCTTCCCTCCTCCCTCCCCACCCCAGTCTGTCACACAGGGACATCACCCTACAGCAGTTCAGGCTGTGGTTCGCAGGAAGCATACATTGGCTTTTTGATTCGTGCTAGTTCCCAGCTTAACAGTTTAGGAGGATCTAACATCAGCCTTCACGTGAAGGGGGAACCAAGGACAGTGAGGAGCTGGGTGGTCCCAGCCTTGGAGCCCTGCCAGCTGGACATGGGTGAGTATGAGGACCAGCCCCGGGGGAAGGCCTGAAGGATGCCTACCTCCCTCCCTGGCTGACTCAGCAGGGGTGGGGCCTAACCTTTGCTCTTTTGGGGGGTGAAGGAGGGGAAACGGGACTATAGGGGCACAGGGCTCAGATAGTGAGGCTGCCGACCGACCAAGGGATCATGAACATTGGCAAGCTTCCGGTTCCCAAGAAGAGCCTGAGACTGTGCACCTCAGGTCGGGGCTCTCCCCACCACAGTCTCCCCCCACGCCCCCAGACTGCCCCTTGCACCTCCCCATTTAAGCTGTTGAGATTCAAGTAATATTTTACAATATTCACTGCTGTCCTCCACCCCCCCAAAGTAAAGCCCACTTTTGGTTGCGTTGGAGAATTTTTAAGGTGCCTCTCTTCCCTTTATTTTCTCCCAGGCCTTTTGAGTCCCTGACTTCTCTCCTCCCCCACCGCGACCCACCACCAGGTGGGGGCTGCACTGAGCAGCTGCTTCCTGTTGCCCCAGAGGTTGCTGCAAGGGTGGTGGTGGTTGGGGGAAAACTGAAATAAAGCCGATTCTCACGGTCCCACAGCAATCCCACTAGGGCTGCTACTGGCAGCCCCCCAAGCACCAGTACACTAATACTGAGAGAGTTGAGAGGCAGGATTGAGGTTGAAAGGCCTAGGAGAGCTTTGCCTTCGTGGCTTCCTGATTCCAGAGGCTTTTAAATGTGGGCAGTGCTGGGGCGAAGGAGACTGTGCCCTTCCACAGCTGTAGGGAATGGGGCCCTGTGGAGCTGAAAACACAGGGAACCTGTTCACCTAGCAGGCCCACTGTGCGTTACCCGCCAGCGGCCTCGGCCTTCCTTCTCTGGCACCCCCACTCGTTGGCGTCCTTGGGACTCTCGCTGCCTTCCCGGACCTCCTTTGTGAAGAGATCTTTGCCGGAGTCCCGAGAGCGCGGGCGGAGCTTTCTCCCAAGTCCTCCAGTTTAGACCCACCACCATC
>NC_043709.1:56512446-56685684 GCF_006229205.1 Suricata suricatta
GGGCTGAGCGTGGAGGCGCCGCCGCCACCACCCGGCTCGGGCCACCTGCGCCGCCGCCGCCCGCGGCCCGGCCGTGCTCCAGGTGAGGCCCGGCAACCCCATCCGGTACCACAGTCCCCGGGCAGGCCGCTCCTGCGGTCTCCTGCCCCGGGTATCCCCGCTGCCCGGGACTCAGGATCTGACCCTCCCCCTACGGGAGCTGCCCTTCCTCTCTCCCCCGCACTATCTACTCGCCCATTTCTCCCCTGTCCTCCGCGACGAATCCGAAGCCTTCTCACGCTTCTCGGCCAATCTCTCCCGGGTACCCCTCCTGTTCTACACCCAGGATCTCCCCCTCCTCCGCGCCTTGCTCGCCAGAAAAGTCTCCCGCGGTCTGGGTTTCGCCTCCTCCCCTCTGGATCCAGAGCTTTCCCACGCCATCCTAACCTCCAGTGGGAGGGGGAATAACCGCCACCCCAACTCCTCTCCCTTCCTCGTAGTGAGGGTTGGAGGGTTAGCCCAGGCTGTAGGCACTTTCGGGCCCTGCTCCACTTAAACCTTCAAGTTCAACTAAGCCCCATCTAAAAGCTTCCCTGTAGCTCTCACCCCACCCCATCCCTCCTGGAGTTTGGGGTTCCGACCTGAGCACCCGCCAACCAGTCCAGGTGGGAAAGGCCCTCTTGGGCCTGGCGTGGGCCAGTCCAGCTTAGGAACTCCTCCAGAGTCAGGGAATGGGGGAGACGGGCGGGCAAAGAGTGTACACCCAGAATCTTCTGATGATGGGCTTAAGGGGCTGTTGGAAGTTAGTGGGCGAGGGGCTGGAACCAAGCCTCTAAAGGTGTGGCGGTGTTGGGAGAGGTGTGGGAAGGTTAGCCTTCTCTGCTCTGATGCAAAAGCCCCCACCCTAAGGAAGTTCAGGCTTTCTCCATCCTCTTCCAAGACCACCATGGAGAAGCTCATTGGGGAGTTCCAAACAGGTTATGTGGGTGAATCTGAGGGGGCACATTCCAACTTGGAGAAAAGAGGAGGAGGGCTTATGGTCTTTTTGATGGGTTATAAAAGAATCTAGCTTTCCCAAAATATAGAGGGGGAGGAGACTGTTTTGCATTAAACTGGAGAGGGAGGGGAACAAGTTGGACTGGTTATTGGGTTGGGGGCTTTCTCCCTACTAGATCATATTAACACTATAAACCATTCAGCCAGGGAGGGCAAGGGAAATCTTTAATAATTACCTCACCTCTGTTGGGGAATTCCCCCCTCCCTCCAAGTCCAGCGGTACCCCTAGCTCTGCCCCTTCTCTTCTTGTGCTTTCATCCTTCTCCCACCATCCCCCACTCCAGAATGAGGGGACAGGGTGTCTGGATTTGCATCAGACTCCGAGTCATGTTCCATGGGCTGGGAGGTAGCTGGGGAGAGAGGGTGGTCAGCAATGGTGTTGGGGTTGAATTCCAGGGGTACTGTAGGGGGAGAGAAAGAGATGGGTAGAGGGATGCAAACGAATTCCCTTCTTTCTCCCCCCCCCCCCCCGCCTTAGCCCCAGCCATCTGGCTCCAGAGTGGAGCCAGACACTATGGCAGCTGACCCCAGAGTCACAGTGGTGCAGCAGGAACACAGGGAGGGTGAGAAAGGGGGAGCAGGTGCTAATTTCTCCCTTCTCATTTTCTTCATTACCCGCCCACTGGCGTGGCTTGAGAGAGGTTCAGAGTATTCCCCAGATAATCTTCTCACAGGTTGCTGAAAAGATGACCATTTGCCCCTTCCCCTTTCTAGTAGCTTCCTAAAGGGAGATGGGGTGGGTGATTGGCCACATCTGATGGGACTGAGGAATGTTTGGGGACATATGGGGTCAGTCTGCCCTCTGTCGTCTGAATGGTGGGGAGAAGCACAGCTGCTGCCTGGGATGGCTTCTGACTGGAAGTAAATACCCAGCTGTTGGGCATATTGACAACCCACCCTCATTCTTCCTCAAAAAGTAAGGAAGATCTCTGGTCAGATGGGTTGAGGAGGGGTCTCATTCTGGGAGGAAGGTAATTGAGGTCCTTCTGCATCAGATGGGAAGAGTGCATCCTGCCCCACTTTCTTTTCTAATCCCAGGTGGCCCTCCTATCCAAACACCTCTCTTCCCTACCACTCCTGATTGGGATAGTCCTAGGGGTTGCCCTGGAGACTAGGCCTGGGGCTCGGAAGGGGTGGGGGCAGTCAGTGGGGCACAGGAGTAACCGGCTCTTCCGGAGCATAGTGGAGCCAGCGGGTGGGTGTGTGTGGGTGTGTGGTGGTGGGGGAAGAGGCGTGGCTACACCCGTCTGACTAGCGCAGGCTCCTCCCCTGCCTCCCGACTCTGACTGGCCAGCTCTATGATAGGGGGCGGGAGATAGGAAGATTTCTCCCTAATCTATCCTGGAAAAGGGAAGAGAAAAAAAAAAAGATAAATAGCTGTCTTCCCCGGCCCTTTAGGACACCACTTACAAGCCCTAATTCTTTTTTTCGTCTGCCTTTTTTTTTTTTTTTTACTGTTTATTTTTGGGAAGGTGGGGCATTTCTCAGCAGAAGTTTGCTGGATCCCTGCTTTCTCCAGAAGGAAGGAGTTCTGTCCCCTGAGTGTGACTCCTATTTAATTCAGATACTTAAGGTCAGCAGGCTAGTGGGGTCCTTTTTTTTTTTTTTTTTTTTTTGGTGACCTATAAATCTGTTATTTAGTCAGGGAGGAGAGAAGGGTTTTGATTTCTACCTATCTACTCCTGGTAATCTGCTTTTCTCTGGAGAGGGAGAGAAACTCTTTAACCCTCTTAAGCCTCCTCATTCTGACCCACACACTTTAAGACTTTGCTGAAGTTTGCTTTTTTATTAGCCTCTGAGCCGTTTGTAGTGGGGAGTAGTGTGTCTGTTCCCAAAACTGAGGAAGAGCCCGCTCCTCTGGAGTAGGGAAATCCAGTCAGTCTAGATTGGCCCTGCCTTGCCCCCACTGAGTTTTCAGATTTTCTTCCTCCCCAGACCCACAGAGGAAAAGGTAATTGTTGATCCCTCAAACCTGCCAGAGTTTCATTATCCACACACTGTTCCTCTTCCAGAATATTCAGCCTGAGTTTTTGCAATTGTTTGTAGAACTGCATTGCATTGCACTAAATAGGAATTATCTTGAAGCCTGGAAAGTGTTGAGTTACAAGGAAAGGAAACCTGGTTTCTCTAGTCACAATTTATCTGCCGTTTGACCTTGAACAAGTCAGTTAAACTCTCCAGGCCTTAGTTCATCTGCCAAACAAGAGCAGATTGAGCTAGAAAATCTGTAAATTCTAACATTATAGGACACTGTTCTCCATCCTGGGGCCCTGGATTAGACACTGTAGAGGAGAGCCAAACCCTAGAACTCTATTTTTTCTTTTTCTTTTTTTTTAAATTTATTTATTTATGAGAGACAGATACAGATCGTGAACAGGGGAGGGGCAGAGAAAGAGGGACACAGAGAATCTGAAGCAGGCTCCAGGCTCTGAGCTGTTAGAGTTGTCAGCACAGAACCTGATGCTGGGCTCGAACCCAGGAACTGTGAGATCATGAACTGAGCCGAAGTTGGACGCTCAACAGACTGAGCCACCCAGGCCCCCCTCTGCTATTTTTTCTTTCCTGTTCTCGAGTTTGATACAGTCATCTAACCTAATCCAAAAAAAAAAAAAAAGTACTGGGGGAAAAAAAAAGTACTGGGATTATAGCATAGGTGGACATTTGGGGCATCTTAATTGTTGTGTCAGTTTTCTGGGTAATCCCCTGCCCCTCTGACCAGGTTTAGGCTAGACTCAGGTCTTCCTTGTTTGGTTCCAGAGCCAATGCTTTCTTTTCCTATGCACAGGCATCTTCCTGACCCCCCCGAGAGCCCTGCAGATGTCGTGGGGAAATTGGTGAACCAGGCAAGACCAGGCTGCCCTCAAGGGACAGAGGTGAGTGGTTAGCAGATGCTACAGGCTTTTTCCTTTCTCCACCCCTTTGTCAGGATTGAAGTTCCCTGACTAACCCTTCAGTCTTTTCCCCTACACAGTCTGGGAAATAACTGCCATTGAAATGACCCCTCCACCTCCATTCCCACCTCTGTTAGGGGACTGGACATGCCTTGGTCCTAAAATTTTGATCTAGTCAATCTTTGAGACCTTGGCATGCCTTTCAGTTTGCTCAGCGTGAAACAGGACCACTGTGAGACTTGGTGCAGAGGGAGCTGCTCGTAGACTAGGGAGACACCGCGGCGCTAGGACCCAGATCCAGGTCTGGGAGCACGGATGCGCGGCGCTAGGACCCGGTGGTGGAGGCCGAGGAGGGCGGCTCTCTCCCGGCCGCAGCTTCCCCGCCCCCTCCGGCTTCGGCTCACTCCTCCCCTGCCGGCCATGTTGGCTCCGCTTGGGCCCCGCGGTTGAGCCGCGTCCCCCTCCCCCCTCCCGGACCCCAGACCCCCTCCCCCGCGGTCCCCTCCCCTCCTGGCGCCCGGAGCGAGGCCATGTGAACCGCCCGTACCCCGGGGAGAGACAAGCCCCGAGCCAGGCTGGACGCCGCCGCCTCAGGTCTGTTGGGTCTCTGTCTGGGGGCCTGAGGGGAGGGAGCCCCGCTTTTATCCGAGGCTTCCCTCAGGGAAGAGAGGCTCTCGTGCTGCCTAGAGCCTCGTCTTGGGCGAGAAGCTGATTCGAGCTTATTCCCAGTTAGGACCCAGCCCCGGCCGGGGGCGGGGGGGGGGGGTGCCTCTCTGTCCTAGGGGCTGGGAGGAGAAGGGGGCTGCTGGGGCTGCTGAAGACCGGGCGGGGGCGGGAGGAGCTATGGAGGATCCCAGCGGCGGCGGCGAAGACGAGGAGGCGGAGAAGCCACCTGGCTGGTGGAGATGACTCCTGTGGGGGACTCGGATGGAATCCCCGGGAGGGGCTCCACCTCCTTGGCGGGGGTGGGGACTGCCCGAGTACCAAGGGTGGGTAAGGGGGTTCCCTGGGCGGGTTAAACACTCTGTGGGGATTGGGGCGTTTTGGCAGCGGCAAGTGGAGGGTGTAAAGGGGTTCTAGTGGTCTTAGGGTGTCTCTCTCCCTGAGCGGTGCAGGTTCTCTTGAGCGTGGCGAGCAGGAGAGGGCCTTGCTGAAGTGGTGCTGTGCTTGGGTTGGGGCCCTCGAGTCCCGGCAGTCTCCCACTCCAGGGATGGGGCTTCATAGTGCTGATGCTGAGACGTCGGTATTTGAGCTCGACTTTTAGGGGCTGAATGGAAAAATAAAGAGGGATCCCCCTTGGAAGGGGATCCCTCACTAAGGGGATCCCCATTTCCGTTGTAGAAAAGATGACCCTGTATTATCGCTTTCTTTCCTGATGTTCCCAATTTTCAGAGGAAAGGCAATGCCTGTAGCAGACGTCCTTTGTAGGATTTATTGGAGTGTGAGATTTGCATCCTTTGCGGGGGGGGGGGGTAGATGGGGGGTAGCTTCCACCTCCATCTGTACACAAACAGCCCCTCCCCCAAGCCTCCCGCAGGAAGTGGCCGGGAAATGGCAGCTGTGCGTTTGCTGCTGCGTCTCGTTGTTTTGAAATGTCCCTTTTAATCAGATTTGGTTTCATTTTCTTAGGCCTTCTGGGCCAGCCTGGATCCTGCCAACCGTGTGGTCTTAGAGTCCTTTCGTTTGACTGTTTTTTTTTTTTTTTTTTTGCAAACTTAATTTGTCAACTGGAAGTGTAGTCACTGCAGTTGACTCACTGAATCCCCATCCACACCCTCGCCCCCCCTCCCCCCCCAGCGCATCTCTGCCTCCCTGTCTGGATTCTTTTTTTTCCTTGAGCTAGAGGTCATAGAGAAGCAAACTTAGTCATCCACCAGCTTTGCTGCACTTTCAGTACAAGTGATGCAAATTCTTTCAGCGTAGAGAATTGCCAGGAAGATCTGGAATCTTTTGTGGCGTGAGAGTGGTTTTTTAGGGTCCTGTTTAATATATTCTTAAGTGTTACTTTCTGTATTGCAGAGCACTTTGTCAGGTGAGCTTGTGAGGTGAAGAAGGGTAAACTGAGCAGAAGAGGGAATGGAATTTATGTGTTGGGGTAGGGACTGATTTGCAGAGTAAAGGTGGTGGGCTTGTTCCTCACTGGTGATTCTAGCTTAAGTCCCTATGGGAAGCCTGTTGGTTGATGTAGCGTACTTGAGGGTTTACCTTGTAATAAGTGGAACCAACCAGTAAAGAGAGTTAGCTATCATATGACTTAAGTACATAAAAGACATTTTTTATCTTCTCACTTCTTGGAGAGTGGCAAGCTTTTCCTTTGTTCTGCACAATATCATGTGTCCACATTTTCTCCCACCCAATAACTGCAGAAGATTTCAACTGTAGCATATAGTGATGGACTGTGTGTACTGTGTTCTGAGGCAGTTTGTTAGACACTGTGTTTGGTTAGAGAGGAGTTGGTAACAGGATTTTATATTTTGAGAGATATTGCGATCATTTGGACTATCCTAAAACCTGCTTAAAGCTGGCATTTCAGTAGTCTTTTCAGGGGCACCTGGGTGGCTCAGTCGGTTGAGCATCCGGCTTCGGCTCAGGTCATGATCTCATGGTTCAAGGGTTCGAGTCCTGCTTCGGGCTCTGTGCTGACAGCTAGCTCAGAACCTGGAGCCTGCTTCAGATTTTGTGTGTCTCCCTCTCTCTCTCTCTGTCTCTGACCCTCCACTGCTCATGCTGTTTCTCTCTGTTTCTCAAAAATAAATAAAAAACATTAAAAAAAAAATCTTTTCGGGGCACCTGGGTGGCTCAGTTAGATGAGCAGCTGTCTTTGGTGTAGGTCATGATTTTTGCCCTTCCTAAGTTCGAGCTCCCGTGAGTTCAAGCCCGGTGCTGTTAGTTCAGAGCCTGGATCCTGTTGTGATTCTGTCTCCCTCTCTCTGCCCCTCCCCCACCCATGCTTGGTTTCTCTCTCAGTCTCTGTCTCTCAAAAATAAATAAACATTAAAAAATATTTCTTTAGGGGCGCCTGGGTGGCTTAGTCGGTTGGGCCTCCAGCTTCAGCTCAGGTCAGATCTCACGTTCATGGGTTCGAGCCCCATGTCAGGCTCTGTGCTGACAGCTAGCTCAGAGCCTGGTTCTGTGTCTCCTTCTCTCTCTGACCCTCCCCCTCTCATGCTCTGTCTCTCTCTGTATCAAAAATAAATAAAACATTAAAAAAAGTTTAAAAATTATATCTTGGGGTGCCTGGGTGGCTCAGTTGGTTAAGCCTCCGGCTTCGGCTCAAGTCCGATCTCACATTCGTGGGTTCGAGCCCTGCATCAGGCTCTGTGCTGGCAGCTAGCTCAGAGCCTGGAGCCTGCTTCCAGTTCTATGTCTCCTTCTCTCTCTGCCCCTCTCCCTCTCATGCTCCGTCTCTCTCTGTATCAAAAATAAATAAAACATTAAAAAAAAAGAAAAAAAAAGAAAAATAAAATAAAAAATAAAAAAAATATTTCTTTAATCTTTTCAATATTTTCCAGTCACAAACCTCCCACCTGAATTGTAGGTACCTAGATTAGAGGTCCAGGATAGGAATAGATGGATGTATGTTTATGTGACAGCAGCATCATCACTGTTAAGAGGGCATCATTGCTCCTTTCAGTGGAGCTTTTGGGGTTGATATTATGGAAATAATAAAAACAGGTCCAGTGTCATTGTCCTTTTTCTTGCCCCTCTGCTTGACTGGTTGGTTCTTTGAGCTGCTTTCAGACAGGGTAGGTTTGATGCTGATTTTAAGTTCCCCTTTCTTCAACCTTTGTTTACCTAAGTTGGGACCTGACAGAATAGTAGTAAATTGATTTTCCCTGTTGGGGGTTAAAAAAGTGAAGGAAGGGAAAAGACCACCTTCTTTTCTCTGAACTCTTTAAAGGAAATAGAAATAGATTTTGATTCATTTGATACATGATTAATCAGTGACTGAAGCAAACCTTTCCATGTCCTTCTTGTAAAATGGATGCATTTTTCTGTCATAGCAGTGGGTTTCTTAATATTGACTGTTTCTTGTTTTTATTTCCTTCCTAAGGAAATTTGAGGTATGGAGAGAACTATGTGAGCCAACTTCAAAGCCAGTCAGAAATCTAGAATGCTTGGAGAGGCTCATCTTGCCCTTATGGTGGTTCTGGAATCAGGTGTTGCCAAGAGAGAAGCAAAGCTTGTTAGGGTTACTATGTCTTGCTGCTGTTGACTTTTCTTATTACCTTTGAAGAGGTTTGTTATGTTATATATATATTTAAACTTTATTTACAGGGAGAATGAGTGGGGAAGGGGTTGAGGGTTGGGGGGGGTCAGAGGATCTGAAGCAGGCTCTGTGCTCACAGCAGAGAATTCGAGGTAGTGCTCAACCCCACAGATCATGAGATCATGACCTGAGGGGAAGTCAGACACTTAATTGACTAAGCCATCCAGGTGCCCCTGCTGTATTATATTCTCTTACTATTAAAATATTGTAGGAAAACAGAGATGGCTGGGTGGCTCGGTCAGGTAAAATATTGTAGGAATTAGTCCAATAACTGTTAGGATGTTTGATCTTGTATCTGATGTGTACTGTAAGGCAATTATGCCAGAGTTTTTTTTTTTTTTTAATGTTTTATTTATTTTTGAGAGAGAGAGAGCGCGCGCGCGAGGGTGAGCAGGGGAGATAGAGGGGGAGACACAGAATCCACAGTAAGCTCCAGGTTCTGACTTGTCAGCACAGAACCCAACGTGGGGCTTGAACCCATGAACCAGGAGATCATGACCTGAGCTGAAGTTGGACGCTTAACCAACTGAGCCACCCAGGTGCTCCAGAAGGACTTACTTTAATCTCTACGCTTAACATGAGGCTTGAATTCAGGACCTGGAGATCAAGAGTTGCATGCTCCACTGACTGAGCCCGCCAGATGCCCCCAGAAGGACTTCTTTTTTTCTTTTGCCAGCTTGACAGTCTGAATAATTTTGAAATTATGAAATTCTGTAACACAGAAAACCTGTCTTTGAAGAGTTCTGGAGATGATTCTTAGATTGGGTCACTGGCAGTAAAACTAGCATTGTATTACTATGTTATTCAGTGCTTTATCCTTCTCCTAGTTATAGGGAATAATTAAGAGGGCATTTTGTGGACTAAAAGGATAATCCAACTTAACAAAAAAGTTCATCAAAAAAAACATGAGGGTACTTAAGAGAAAAGTGGTTTCACTACTTTTGGTCTCCTGTGATTAGATTCTTCATGACCTATCCCACTAAAAAGGATCCTTAGTCTTCCTGCTCAGCTCAGGTTGGTTGGTTTGTTGTTGTTTTAGCTCAGGTTTTCTTGGGAAGGGGATGTCTTGAAGGCTGAATACTTAACTGTTAGAGCTGAAATTCTGAGAAACACTCAGGGGTGAAAGAGGGAAAAACTTTGTTACAACCTTTGGAATGTGACTTTTACTGTCCTACAATTTCAGACACATTTCCATTCCTCTGACAGTGAAGTGACCAGAGAGAACTGTGGCAGAAAACATATCTAGATCATTATATTGCTCCTTTCTTCAGTCAACAAATATTTTAAAACTTACTATGTAACTTGAGTGTTCAGTTCAATCAAGCAAAACATTTTACTAATGTAGAGCTCAAATTTATTGCCTCTGTACATTCTCAGTACTTCCCTGTTTCTAGACCTTATTTTCTGTAGGGGACAGCTTTGTAAAATATGTGAAGATATGGGACCTCTCTTCTAGAAATTATTATCTCTGTTATGAATTAATTTTTGGGGGGGCGCCTGGGTGGCTCAGTCCGTTGAGCATCCGACTTCACCTCAGGTCATGACCTCTTGGTTTGTGGGTTTGAGTCCCACATCGGGCTCTGTGCTGACAGCTCAGCCTGGAGCCTGCTTCCGATTCTGTTTCCCTCTCTCTCTCTCTCTCTCTGCACCTCCCCCATTCATGCTCTGTTTCTATCAATAATAAATATAAAAAAAAATTAAAAACAATTTTTGGAGTAAGCTGGCAGTGGCAGAAAAGATAGATTTATTCATTCATGTATGTAATCAGTGTTCAAATATTTCTTTTGGTTCTTTTATGTAGTTATTACTAAATTAGGTGCTGGACATACAGTGGTAAAACATAATATCCGACTGATGCTGTAGAACCTATGTAATTTTTAAGAAATAAGGATAGAGAACAGTGATCTTTCTGTTCTCCTGAGCAGCCTAGACATGGCAATTGTCTTTGAGTAGCCCCCCTTAGTATATACAGTCTTCTTTCATCATTCTCCTGCCTTACTGTCCTATGAAAGGGGTTAAAGAAACCACATTTTGAGAGGATGAGCCTCAGTCTGTACATGCTATATAGTCTGAGTCAGAGTTCCAAGGGAAGATTGTTACCAGAGCTGTTAGAATGGGCTCTCCTTTTAACTAAGAGAAGGCATGGGTTGGCACTTTGCACTCTGAATTAGTGGAAGAAGACAATTTAGCCAGGGAAGGGATTTTTAGATATAAGATAATCCCTCAGAGTGCGGGATAGGAATTGGGGAATGGGACATTTTTTGTATTAGAGCAAGATTTATCATCCTTGGCACAAATGATCTCTTGAACTGGAAGATTCTCTCTTGTGTGGTGGGCTGTCTTGTGTATATTGCAGGATCATTAGCAGCATCTCTAGCTTCTACCTATTAGATGCCAATAGCATGTACCTTTCAACATTACTAAATGTCTCCAAAGGCAAAATCACCCCTGGTTAGGAACCACTGTGTTAGGGTATGGTAGGTGAATCTAGAGATGAGTAGAGTTGACAGATATCATTAATAAAATTCACAATTATGGAGCTAAAACGTAGTGGTATGATTTATTTACTATACAGCAAAATTTGCATTTCCCGTTTAATAAAAAGAAAATATTTGAAATCTCTTCCCACCTCTTCCCCCCTACCCTCCTTACCTCCTCCACACCCTGCCCCTCCACACCCCCAATTTAGGAACCTCTCTGTGGAACTTTGGTATACTGTATAGGAAGAATGAACCAAAGAGTTGCAGCTACTGCCAAAGTATCAGGCTGGATGAGACCATGACCTGAGCTGTGTGTTGTCTTTCTGGGGGTAGCTCAGAAGTCTGGGTGTTAGAGTTGGTCAGGGCACCTGCAAGAGGGTTGAAATCTTTATGTATTTCAACACTTTGTGCATTGTCAGCCTTTTTGTGTTAAAATCCTGTCATAGGTCCACAGGGTAAGTAGCTCTTCAATTGGGACTGAGGAAAACAATTGAAAAGCAGCCTTATATGGCCATGTGGCAAGGGCTTTACTGCTTCAAGCTCAAGGAGCAATGTCCCTTAATTGTGAAAGATGAAGCATAGAGTCTCTTAAGAGATTCATTTACATATTACTGGGACTGGGCTGGGTGCTGGCCTGAGTGTACTTCCTGGTCATAAGAGCTGTCTGCTATTCTGTGGGTTGGGCGCTCCCTGATTTCTTTTTCATTTGGCCAAAATCCTATCGGTTCAAAGGCAGATGCTCTGCTTTACCTGTTCTCCTTAGTAGGAGGGAAGGTATAGATGGGAGGGCATAATTTACCTTCAGGCATTATTGTGAAAAGCGTCTTGAGTAGGAAGGTTAAAATGAAATAACCCTGGCGTTATTGCTGTTCACGTTTTTGCATTCCCATAGTGTGATCCTATAGGTAAGTGACAATTGAAATCAAGAGTCAAGTGTGAGGAAATCTGGCTGGAAGGATTACCCCCTAGTTTTGTAGTACTGGAAATGATTTTAAATTATATTTATATTTTGATCTTTTGGGGCTGGTTATCTTTTTAATCCTCACAAGTCATGGAGATGGGTACTAAAATTTTTAGTAATCATGAAACTAAGGCTCAGCAGCATTAAGTAACTTGCCCAGGGTCACACAGCTAAATAGTAGTAGAGTTGGGATTTGAATGTAGAACCCACTATATTGTGCTATATTCACTGCACAGCACAAAGAGTATTTTATATTTCTAGGAATCTTCTTGTAAATGAAGCGATTGTGGTCCTGATGACCCTTCAGTAGAGGCTAGTGGGGAAACAGACCTCAGTCACTAGATAACTTCCCATTCCTTTTACTTTTCTGATTTCTGTGAGCCATACATTTATTCTTATTATGTAATTTATGAGACTGGAAATGCTGTGTTTTCCCAGAGTAGCAGAGAGGAGAAGGTCACTCGTTTCCTCACAGATTCAAATAGAAAATGGAAAAATGAACTGTGGCCTATCATTGAGTGGAAGGATATACTTTGGTACACATAGGAGAGAAGGTGTGTGTATGTCTCTCCCTCCCTCTCTCACTCCCTCCCTCTCTCCCTCCCTCTCTCTCTCTCTCCCTCTCCCTCTCCCTCCCTCTCTCTCTCTCTCTCTCTCTCTCTCTCTCCCACACACACACACAAACACACACACACACACACACACACACACACACACACACACACACACCATGGGAGGTGTGGCTCTGCATAAAATTTGGGGAGGGAAGAACTGGGGATCAGATGAGATTGGCTCTCCAGGAATAGGATTTCTAGGACTTCCGTAATGAATTGCTACATGTCCTCTTTGTGATGTAAGCTTTGGAAGGAACCAAACCTAGAGGATTAGGGAGTGAACTTTGCTCCTTGATGTCTTTTATTTCAGAAGGATCACTAATCTCATGATGCTTATTTTTTCAGACCCCTCATTACTGAGGAGTGGCCCTTTTTAAATGCAGGGAAATTCTGGGGGATCCTGGGGTCTTTTCTCAGTAAAATCCAGTTTCTTTGATGCATAGCAGGTTTAGGTCTGCTTATTTTAAAGTGAAGATGGGAAGCAAATCAATCCTAAAAACTTTTTCCTCTTAGGTCAACAAAATACAAATAGCTTTTAAAAAAATTTTTTTTATTTTTATTTTTTTAGTTTCATTTAAAATTGATAAAGGTAGAGACAATTAGGGTATTTAGCCTGGAAAATCTTATAGCTATCATGTCATAAATACAGTTGGTGCTCAGAACACCTAATGGTGTCTAATTTGCATTATTTAGCATATTTAAGAACAGGATTCTTCCAAACCTTGGAAAGTGGTCATATGGTCTTATATGTTCTTAATTTTTTTTAATGTTTTTTTAAATTTATTTTTGAGAGACAGAGAGAGTGCGAGCAGGGAAGGGTCAGAGAGAGAGGGAGACACACAAAATCTGAAGCAGGCTTCAGGCTCTGAGCTACCTGTCAGCACAGAGCCTGACCCAGAGCTCAAACCCACGAACCATGAGATTATGACCTGAGCCGAAGTTGAGATTATGACCCGAGCCGAAGTTGAAGTCGGATGCTTAACCCACTGAGCCATCCAGGCACCCTCTTAATCCTTTAAAAAGCTTTACTTCTGATTCTTTTTAAAAAAGAGGTTATTTAAAATGCCCTCCAGGTCTGCTTATTCCCTCATCTTGGAAGCTTGATAAAGAAACCTTTCTACTTTGGGATACCTGGGTGGCTCAGTGGCTTAAGTGTCTGACTCTTAGTTTTGGCTCCGGTCATGATCTCAGGCAGTTCATGGGTTCCAGCATGGAGCCTGCTTGGGATTCTCTGTCTCCCCACCCTCTTTCTCTGCCCCTCCCGCACTCAAGTGTGCACCTGTGCTCTTACTCCCTCTGAAAATAAACTTTAAAAAACATTGTTAAAAAGGTATAAATAAATAAATCTTTCTGCTTGAATTCTTCTGCTCTTTTAAAAAACATAGTACTTCAAGGAGTTGCTTTTTTCTGTATTAAGACAGCTCTTGTTTCTTACATATCAAATTAATATGCACTAGTACATCATGGGTATATGATTAATGTATCAGACTTTATCAATAATTCTGGTTTCTGCTTCTTTTCTTTCCTTTTATCTTTGCTCTGTCAAAGTTAAATATGTTCTGACCCAGGGCTTCACTTTTTATTATTCCTAATAGTTTATCACCTCATTTTCAGGACAAGGTGAAGAACTTTTTAACCATACCACACCCCAATGAGCCACTGCCCTTTATAAATGCAAGATGTCCAGCTATTCTCTCCATGACCCTTTATGTTTAAGCCACAAAATAAAAAATATTAGGAAGTAACCATATCGGTAAAACAGACTAATAAGGTAAAACCCTCTTCTTTAATCAGTTTTCCACCTCTGACATTTTTCTGAGCTATGTTCTTAGAAAACCATGAAGAAGGAGTAGAAGTGTTGCTGGATGATATTCATATCATGCCATTATGGTCTCCTTTCCTAAAATATATTCTTAATATATTCCTTTGCTAAGGTACTATAGTATCTTCTTCTGATGTCTAGGGGACCTATGGGTAGGATAACATGGAAATTATTTAACTCAAGTATAATAATAAAACAAAGCAGCAAATGTATCATACTTTTTCTGCCACAACCCCCGTCTCCATAGCTTCCTGTCAAAAAGATGGCTTCGAGAACCTCCTGTGGTCCCTGGGAACGGGACTCTGGCCGTACCTTGAGGGGAGAGAAAAAAGATGGAGAAGGTTAAAATGTTATAATACAGGGTTAATATCTTACATAGAGGGATAGCCTAAACTGGAAGTTTAAGGAGTGTGGGGTTTACAGAGAGGAAAGATTCCTTCAGGCTTATAGCTTGTTTTTTCTCGCTAACTCTGTATCTCTATGAGGCTGACTTTAAAAGACTATTTCTATATGGTCATTGCCCAGCTAGGGGTATATTTCCTCCTCCTCTTCTTTCAGCCTGTACCCTTACACACTCCCCAGTACTTAAGTAGGAGAAGGGTAAGTAGATGGAGGGGAGGGGGCATTCCCTCTAGAAGATTCCAGGTGACATAACCTTGTTTAACCGCCAGTATTTTTTTTCCCCTCTCTCTCCCCTCCTACAGAAATGGAGGCAAACGACCATTTTAACTTTACTGGCCTTCCCCCTGCACCTGCTGCCTCAGGACTGAAACCCTCTCCCTCCTCAGGGGAGGGCCTCTACACTAACGGGTCTCCCATGAACTTCCCCCAGCAAGGGAAAAGTGAGTGTGAGGGCCACATGGCCGGGGGAGGGAGTGGGCATAATTCCTTTAGAGCAGGTTGATGGGATGAGATTTGGCTCCCCTACCGCAAAACAGCGCTGGTGGGGAGGGAGGAAGTAACTCTTCAGAACTTCAGTAGCTGGAGAGAAATCAGGATTCTAAGAACAAGTTCTAGGAGTTTATGGAAGCAATACTCTTAGTCTTGACTCAAAGTGGGAAGGGGTTAGAAAAACATCCTGGCTTTTTCATCTTAGCCTGCTCTTCTGTCAGCCCTGTTCCCTGGCTACTGCCAGAGAGTGGTGAGGTGGCTCCTGCTTCTGATAACTACTTGTGGACCCATGAGAGAGGTAAAGGTCCAGCCTTCTGAGAGGCTGTTTTTAAAGCTTGAAGAACCCAGGCCTAGGATTGGGGGTTAAGGGATTGGGTGAAGGTTGGGATGTATTTGCCTTTCAGTTTGTGTAGCAGAGAAGAGGGCAGATGCTTGAAGTGTCTGTGCCACCAGTGTCCTTGAGATTAGAAGATAGGGACAGGGAAGTTTTAATGCGTATCTAGTTTCTTAGAAACATCTGTAATTCCAGACAGAAGTGTTCCTGCCAGGATCAGGTCTTTTCCTGGATTTGGCTTATCAGTTGCTCTGTTCCATAGCTCTGCCAAGTGCTTCTCTAAATCTTGCCTGGGTCTCAGGTACTTTATGCTTGGAAGCAGAGAGAAGCCCAAATGCTTCCCTCCTTCCATGTTGCAGAAAAATGCTGCTGTTGGCTTATACTTAACCACCTTTCCCTTCAGTTCTCCACAAGGGGGTTGCAGATAGATAGAAGCTCCTTAATTACATGGGAGGACTACCCCTCCCCCTCAGCTTCTTTAGTATCTGGTTCTTTTTTTTTGAGTTGTCCTCCAGTCCAGAGGTGGCTATTGGTGTTGAGAACTGAAGTCTGTAGTACTAGTCATGCAGTGATTTTTTTTCCCTCTGCAATATTACCCTCCAGTTCCAATGCGGAGGGGCCAAGCCCAGCCTTCTGAGTTGGGATCTTGCTGCTGTGGTGACTGCAGATTCTATTCTTAGCCCAGCACAAAGTGCTGGATCTGCATGTGCCAGTGAGGTGGAGGCCATCCCTTCTGGTGCCACTGTGGGGCCAAACAGGCTCTGAGGTCGGGGGGGGGGGGGGGGGGGGGGGGGGGGGGGGGGGGGGGGGGGGGGGGGGGGGGGGGGGGGGGGGGGGGGGGGGGGGGGGCGCGGGCTGGAGAATTCAGTCATGCCACTCCAAGGGAAGAATTCCTCTAGGGAATGAGGATGGAGAAGAATGCAAGTCACTGTAGGGAGTCTGCAGGCAGCTTCATTAAAAAAAAAAACCAAAAAACCCTGAGCAGCGGCAGCAGCCAGCTCTCTGCTTGTTCTCTCCTGTGGTAGGCCAGGAGAGCTCCCCAGCCCCCTACTCAGCAGCCTCAGAAGCAGTTGCTAAGCTTACATCCAGGAGCATCTGGGTTTGGTGTTCCCTGGAGACTGAAAAGCTATAAATACAGCAGAGGGGGAATCCCCCTCCCCTTCACCTTCCCTTTTTCTAGTCAGTGCTGTTCTTTTGGTAGAGGTGGTAGAGTTACTTGCATACATATCCGTAACTGACCCCTTTTCCTCTTTTTCTGCCAGGTTTGAATGGGGATGTGAATGTTAATGGCTTATCTACTGTATCTCACACTACTACTTCAGGGATTTTGAACTCTGCTCCCCACTCCTCCAGCACCTCACACCTCCATCACCCTAGTGTGGCCTACGACTGTCTCTGGAACTACTCACAGTACCCATCTGCCAATCCTGGCAGCAACCTCAAGGACCCACCCCTTCTCTCCCAGTTCTCGGGGGGACAGTACCCACTCAACGGCATCCTTGGGGGCAGCCGGCAACCTTCATCCCCAAGTCACAACACTAACCTTCGGGCTGGAAGCCAAGAGTTCTGGGCCAACGGTACCCAGAGTCCCATGGGGCTTAACTTCGACTCACAGGAACTGTATGATTCCTTTCCTGACCAGAATTTTGAGGTGATGCCCAATGGACCCCCTAGTTTTTTCACCTCCCCGCAGACCTCTCCTATGTTGGGATCCAGCATCCAGACCTTTGCACCCTCCCAGGAGGTAGGCAGTGGTATCCATCCTGATGAGGCAGCAGAAAAGGAGCTGACTTCAGTTGTGGCAGAGAATGGCACTGGCTTAGTAGGCAGCCTGGAGCTGGAAGAAGAGCAACCAGGTATAACTATGGGTTTATGCACTGGGTTGAGAGAGGAAAAAAGGGTCTGTGAGGGGCAGTGGCTTTTTGAGGTGAGGAAAACTTGTCTTTCCAGCTCTCTGCAGTGGAGGCTGATTTGCATGTTGGTGATTAGCAGAGCCAAGTGGCTGGTGTTTTTGTGGCAGCAGCACCAGCTCGCGAGTGGGAGTGCAAATTATTTCAAGCTCATGCAGAGCTGCTGGCCTGGAGAGGGCAGGTGGGCGAGCCTGAAACAGCCCCAACAGACACCCTGCATCAAGAAGGGCTTCTTCCAAAATATAGGGAGAAGTTGGGCTTTAGTAGGGGGCACTGAGGCTAATTTGACTTGACTGTGGTAAGGCCAGACACTTGACTATGTAAGGCTAGATTGGGCTGCTAAAGTGGGCTGACCCCTAGCAGTGATTGACACCTGAAGAAGGGAAGAAGCAGGCAGAGCATACCATTGGTTGTTTACTCAGTTTCCCGTTGTTTGTTGTTAGCATTGGTACATGTGACAATCTCTCTCATCTTTTTCCTCAAAATAGATAAATGCTTAGTTTACTATTGATTCCAAATATAAGGGTGACCACCCTATAAAATCACAGGATATTTTCTCTGTTTACCGCCTGTTCCCATTGGATGGGGGAAATAGTTGAGAACATGATGGGGTTCTTTTGTCTCAGACTACACTCTCCTTTCCCCTCTCTTTACCTGTGATAGGATTTTACTAGCACTGCTCACTAGAGTGTCTTGGTATCATTGGAATCCAACATAGAACTGGTACCCATAATTACTGAAAGAATGAACATCCCTCTAGCAAAGACTGACTGTCTAATGTAGCTGAATGAACCAATTGAAGGCCCTGGTTTTGATTTTTGTCCTCTTCTGGGATTTCCTAGAACTGAAGATGTGTGGCTACAATGGCTCTGTCCCTTCTGTGGAATCATTACACCAAGAGGTCTCAGTCTTAGTTCCTGACCCCACAGTGAGCTGCTTAGATGATCCTTCACATCTTCCTGATCAACTGGAAGACACTCCAATCCTCAGTGAAGTCTCTCTGGAGCCATTCAACCCTCTGGCACCAGGTAGGCTTGGCATCTGGCTCCCTTCAACATGTCCATACAGAAGGTAGCCAGATTCTGTCACCTAGAAGAGATAATAAACCAGGGAAAGTACTTAGGGATTTGGGGCATTGAGGCCTCCAGATAATCCTGTGGGCAACCACAGGTTCATGCCACTGACTGACTGGGCCAGCTGCACTCTGAGCTGAATTGGTTCATTTCCCAGGTTCTCTCCCAATGTTCCTTTTGGCCAAGAGCCCTGGGCTGTAATAATTCACTGGATAAGGACTTATTACCACACAGTTGGGCTGTTTGGGTTCTCAGTAACTAGAAAAGAAAACTGTTGCCAGTGAACAATTACTTTTTACTCCACTGAAATATAAGAAAGGCTTATTTTGTGATGGATGCTAGAATTTTAGGTTGGTCTGTGGGTTAATATAGAGCCAATGCTTTTTTTTTTTTTTTTTTAAGCATTTATTTATTTTTGAGAGACAGAGAGAGGCAGATCATGAACAGGGCAGGGGCAAAGAGAGAGGGACACACAGAATCGGAAGCAGGCTCCAGGCTCTGAGCTGTCAGCACTGAGCCCGATGTAGGGCTAACCCATGAACTGAGAGATCATGACCTGAGCCAAGTCAGATGCTCAACCGACTGAGCCACCCAGTCACCCCTAGAGCCAATGCTTCTCCCTTCATTTCTACCTCAGTAGAATCCCTACAGTCTGGTGACTTTATGGTTTCAGGGAGAGAGCTGTGAAACTTCCTTAATATTAGAAAGATGGGAACTAGAATTGGGATATAGTGAGACCAGAATTTCTTAAATTTTGTTTTCTGATTTTTCCACCTCCTGAAGAGCCAGTGAGTGGAGGACTCTATGGTATAGATGACACGGAGCTGATGGGTACAGAGGACAAGCTGCCTCTTGAGGACAGCCCTGTGATTTCTGCCCTTGATTGCCCTTCCCTCAATAACGCCACTGCCTTCAGTCTCCTGGCAGATGACAGTCAAACTTCAGCCTCTATCTTTGCCAGCCCCACCTCTCCACCTGTCCTTGGGGAGTCTGTTCTGCAAGGTAAGTGAAGAGAGGTAGGACAGGACAGAGAGCCTTTGGCCTGGAAAAAGGTGAGAGAACTAGTTCCATAGTTACAGTCTTAGGGTGGACGCCCTGCTGGGAGCTGAGGAGCCTATGGGATAGTCTGGTGGGACTAAAGAAGGCCTAGGCTGCTACACTCTGATTTCTGCCTTGTGCCCAGAAGAATTTGTGGGAAAGGAGGAAAAAGGAGGCCAGAGGCCTTACGGGGTCCAAGTAAAAGGTACTTCACACAGTGACAGCAGGAGCTTTGCCCTTTAACTTTCATGAATGGTTGGGGAGGAGTGCCAGAGGCTACTTCTCCTTTTCCAACCCTAGGGGAAAGCGCTGGAAGTAATTCTGTTTAGCTTAGTCTATGTTTGATTGAGTAGATTCTCTTGCTTTGTAAGACATTATTTTTTGTCCTGTCCCTTTGGTTTCTAGATAACACCTTTGACCTGAACAATGGTAGTGATGCAGAACAGGAAGAAATGGAGACTCAGGCTTCAGACTTCCCACCATCTCTGACCGAACCAGCCCCTGACCAGTCATCCACTATTCAGCTCCATCCAGCATCTTCACCAGCAATCGCACCAACAGCCTCCCCGGCAATCTCCCTGGCAGTTTCGCCAGCAGCCTCCCTGGAAATCTCTCCAGAAGTCTCCCCAGCAGTTTCGCCAGCAGTCTCCCCAGAAGTGTCCCCAGTCACCTCCCCAGCAGCATTCCCAGCTGTCTCTCCAACTTCCTCAGCAGCCCTCCCACCAGTCTCCTCAGAAGTCTCCTTGACGGCCTCCCAAGTGACCTCTCCAAAAGTGTCCCCTTCAGCTTCTCCAGCCATTGCCCTTCCAACAGCCTCCCCAGCAGATAAAGATGTCAACAGCCTTCCTGAAACCACTGCTGACCTGGAAGAAATCACTGGAGAAGGAGTCACTACTTCTGGTAGTGGTGAGTCCAGAGTCTGTTATACTCCTAGCCAGTTCCAAGAAAAGTTTCTGTCCTGTGTGGCATTTAGCCCTTCTCTGCTGGCTTTCCCTGTTTTGTTTGAATTCTTAACGTGGGTATTCCCTGTCTTCCTCCCAAGGTGATGTCCTGAGGAGACGTATTGCTACCCCAGAAGAAGTTCGTCTTCCCCTCCAACATGGGTAAATGCTCTAGTTTGCTTTATATGTTGACCCTGACAAATTTAATGAATGCATCTAGGAAGAGGGGAAGAGAGGTCATCTCTTCTGAGATGAGAGGAATGGGCTAGACTGGATTAAAGGACAGTTATCTGCAATGATAATGCCTGAGATTCTTATGCTATTCTTCTTTTCCCTGGACCTGCCTCCCCTCACCTATTCTTTCCTCATCTAGTAGCTTTTTTTTTTTTGCTCCAGGGGCTGCGGATGTTATCTTTTCTAAACCCTGCTGGTGACCCTAGAGCTCAGATATCCAAATTAGCTGACTTGTTTTAGATGCTTAGAGAAAGGATAGCAGTGAATGGGGAGCGGCTGAGTTCTGATGAATTGGGATTATTTATTTTTATTTTTTTTAATGCTCTTTGGAGAGGTAAGGGCAGGAATGGTATATGACCAGAATGAGCAAGCCAGTTGACATCAAGGACTTATAGAGATAAGTGCCTTCCTGATCTTCCCCACCCCCACCCCTCTAGGCTACTTGTGGTCACCAAGTAGGAGTTCTGCTTAAGAGGTTTTGTTTTTGTTTTTGTTTTTTTTTTAATATTTAGTTTTGAGACAGAGTGAGAGACACACAGGGTGCAAGCATGGGAGGGACAGAGAAAGAAGGAGACACAGAATCTGAAGCAGGCTCCAGACTCTAGTCTCTGAACTGTCAGCATGGGCTCAAACTCAAACCATGAGATCATGACCTAAGCTGAAGTTGGAAGCCCAACCGACTGGGCCACCCAGGCGCCCCAGAGTTCTGCTTAAAGTTTTGAGAGAAAAATAGGGCTTAGTCATAGAATAATCTGTTTCTTAGAACATAGATTTCCTCACCGAGCCTTGGCCTGTGAAGGCATTTCATGGAGTCAGCAGCAAGTTTACTCTTCTGCTTGCCTCCCCACCTGTCTTTTCTGCCTTTATTCCCTCAAATCTTCTTCCTCTTTGCTGGAAACCCAGACATTGCAATGAATGCCACCGGGGAGGGAGTTCCTGGCTGCTCGTTACACTGACTTTGTAAAGGTAGGGGTGGAGGTCTTTCTGGACACATACAGTTTGGTGGGTTACTTTCTCCCAAGGCCCTGAGGAATTTGTGGATCTGCCTTCCAGCCAAGTTTGTGTCTCATGCTGTTTGCATCTACGTGCAGTTCTAACAAAGACACATGCAGAAGAGAGATGCAGGGAGGGTCATCTCAGTGGGCTTGGCTCCTGGGGTGGCTTGACTATGTGTGGGTAGGGGTGTGACCTGGCGACAGGGCACGTGTGCTTCTCTGGCAGGTGGCGGAGAGAGGTGCGCATTAAGAAGGGTAGCCACCGATGGCAGGGGGAGACCTGGTATTATGGCCCCTGTGGGAAGAGGATGAAACAGTTCCCGGAAGTGATCAAGGTAATGTAGCTTTCATGGGCATTTTAAGGGGTGCACAGGCTCCTTTCTTGAGCCCAGTGGCAACAGGTTAGCATTTCCTGCTCTTTGGTCTGTTCTGCTTATGCTGTTGCAGGATGAAGGCATGATAGAGCTGTGACTTCATTAATGCCACTTTCCCTTTTCCTTTTAGTACCTGAGCCGCAATGTGGTACACAATGTCCGTCGTGAGCACTTCAGTTTCAGTCCTCGTATGCCTGTTGGAGATTTCTTTGAAGAGAGAGACACGCCAGAGGTGCACACTGCAGGGTTAAATACACTTTTGTCTCTGAGAAAGAGTTGGTGGACAAGCTGCAGCTTCCTCTTGTGGGGTGTGGAGGTTCTGGGACATTAAATGACTCGAGGGTCTGGTGGCTTGTACCCTCACAATTGTAACAGGTTTCTTCATTACCTCAGGGCTTGCAGTGGGTACAGCTCTCAGCAGAGGAGATCCCATCCAGGATTCAGGCGATTACAGGGAAACGGGGCCGACCTCGAAATACTGAGAAGGCCAAGATTAAGGAAGTCCCCAAGGTGAAACGGGGACGAGGTCGGCCACCCAAAGTCAAAATCACCGAGCTGTTGAGTAAGACAGATAACCGCGTCCTAAAGAAACTGGAGACCCAAGGTACAATGGTGTTTCTTATTTAAACAACCAGTTTCTTCTTGAATCGCTCATCCTAGTGGAGCCTTGGGCAGTCCCCAGATGTTGATAGGAGAGGAGAGGACTTCCATGTCCTTTCTTGCCATCTTTTAGCTCCTTGGCTTATTGGTTTGGGTTCTACACTTTTACCTTATTGCCACCATCATGGAGTTTCAGAATTCACATCTGAATCCAAAGATAATGCTGTTTTAGTGGATAGACAGGTAGAAAATATGTAATTTTTTAGTAAATACTGCATATTACCCTGCTGTAGAGTGAAGAATTTGAAAAAAATTTGAAAAAAGTCTTCTCACTCCTCTTTAGAGTTCTGACTTTGCCACATTCTAACCATATGACCTGGAGCAAGACACTTAACATTTTACTAGAAGTGTATACTGGCTTATCTGCAGATAGTATCTATCTAATTTGGAGGGTTACTATACAGATATGGTGCCGGTAGTGTGTCCATGCCAGAATGGAATAGGTACTATCTTATCAGAAACATCAATTCTAAAATGTTCCATTTGCAGTAGTCTACTTCAATATACAGCCTTCCAAAAGCAAAGAAATTTATATTTTTTAGTAGAGTAAGGCATAAGCGCTGAACATAAGCAACAGTTACGTCACTGTTGATCCAGTTCTACTGAGGTGTCCATTATTTGAGCCTTTTCTTTCTGGCACATTTTTTGTTAATTGATGCCTCCAACTTGGCAGTTTGGCTTTCTGTTTTCTTTCTCTCCTCTAAAATCAGTGTGTGCATTGCTGCTCTTGTTGTGGCTTCTAGGACCCCTTCTAAAGTAGTCCCATCTGTTCCAGGGGCTGGGACTTTTGGGCACAAGATACCATTTGAGTTTTTATGCTACCCCACAGCCAGTGTGTCTCTACATTTTTACCCCCAACATTTTATTATTTGTACTAAAAAACAAACTTCTAGATTTTTCAGGAAGCTGCTTGGGAAGCCAGCTTTGTGACAGGCATGTGCTGCTCTGAATGCTGGAGATCAGTCTGCCACACCCTTGATTTTTCTTTCTGCCCTCACAGAAACATTGAATGAGGAGGATAAAACAAAGATGAGCAAAATCAAGAAGAAGACAAAGCAGAAGGTACAACGAGGAGAGTGTCAGCCTACTGTCCAAGGGCAGGTGAGGGCTCTCAGATTACAAAGTGGGTTGGCTTTTCCTAAGTCTGCTTCGTTTTCTCTTCTTCTCCCTCATTTGCCACCTTCCCACCTCATATAGCAGCAAACCTTCATTACCTCAAATTTTGGGGGGCTTGATTTAGAAATTTGGGCTTGTTCAAGAATCATTTGGGTATCTCCAGGGTGAGAGAATCAATCCATTGCCAACCCCTCATCCCATCTCTCACCTCTCCTCCCCAGCACCCTTGTCTGTTTTGAATCCTAGCCCAAGCAGAGATGCTTTCAGAGTTTGAGGAGAAATGACTTCCCTTATGGTTTACAGGCCAGAAATAAGCGGAAACAAGAGACCAAGAGCTTAAAGCAGAAGGAAGCTAAGAAGAAACCCAAGGTAGGTGCATGTACACACAAGTATAACTTTGAAGTCAAGAAACTTGATTCTGCAAGACATGTGTGAGTTGGTCTTGTTTTATAGCCGTGTTTGTGGGCTCTGAGGTGGGGAGGATGGGGACCAGGGAAGAGTGGTGACTGGAATCTTTATGGAGCTCTTGGTTCCTCTCTCCCTTGGGTGAGTAGGCTGAGAAGGAGAAGGTAAAGACAAAGCAGGAAAAACTGAAGGAAAAAGTGAAGAGAGAGAAGAAAGAGAAGGTAAAATTGAAGGAAAAGGAGGAAGTGGCCAAAGGCAAGTCAGCCTGTAAAGCAGATAAAACGCTGGCCATGCAGAAGCGCTTGGAGGAGCGGCAGAGGCAGCAGATGATCTTGGAGGAGATGAAGAAGCCTACAGAGGATATGTGTCTGACTGACCATCAGGTAGTGAGGGGAGAGTAACAGGTCCTGGGTTTCTGGGTCCTGGAAGGGCCAGTTGTGCAGACATTTTCATTCATGGAAGAACATCCTAGATATCCAGACTGTTGCTTTAAGTTATGTTTGACAACACTACCACTTTTATCCTTACAGCCGCTGCCTGACTTCTCACGCATCCCTGGTCTGATCCTGCCTAGTGGGGCCTTTTCAGACTGCTTGACCATCGTGGAATTCCTGCACAGCTTTGGCAAGGTGCTGGGCTTTGACCCCGTGAAAGACGTACCCAGCCTGGGGGTCCTCCAGGAGGGACTCCTGTGTCAAGGCGACAGCCTGGGTGAGGTGCAAGATCTGCTGGTGCGGCTCCTGAAGGCCGCGCTCTATGATCCTGGCTTGCCCTCCTACTGTCAGGTGAGAGCCTCTCTGGGTGCGTTGGGAGAGCCTGGGATCCCGGGCTTTGTCTCAGTTTTGTTTTCTCTTTTAGTTAAACACATGAAAGCCCCTCCCTAAAGTGATGAGGGCAAATAAAAAGAGATCTGATTTTCTCGTATTTGTTTTCCTTATATTTTTCCCTTCTGTTTTTCTTCCTGACTTCCCTTGGCTTATTTTGTTCATTTTCCCTTATTTTCATTTCTTTTCTTTTGAACCTTTCCTTTGTTTTCTCTCATCATGTCTTAGCAACTTTCATTCTTTCCCTCTTTTTCACTTCATAGTTCTCTCCTAGTATATTTTCTTATTCCAAATTCCCTCAACTTGCGTTGTTTCACTTTTTCTGTTAACTCCTATTCTGCTCTCCTCCAAACAGTCCTTAAAGATCTTGGGAGAGAAGGTGTCTGACATCCCGCTGACAAGAGACAATGTATCTGAGATCCTGCGCTGCTTCCTCATGGCCTATGGAGTGGAGCCAGCCCTCTGTGACAGCCTGCGCACCCAGCCTTTTCAGGCCCAGCCACCCCAGCAGAAGGCTGCTGTCCTGGCCTTCCTTGTGCATGAGCTCAACGGCTCCACCCTCATCATCAAGTGAGGGGCTGGGGTGGGGAACGTTACTGTATGCCTTGGTCGGAATGGGAAGGGGAGGAGTATAACCATCCTGAAGTCCTGGGTGGTGTGTGTCCACTGCCATGCTCTGGAGATGCTGGAGTGACTTCGGACTGTGTCTTAGTACCTTCCCAGGGAGAATCTAAGCCTTTCTCTGAAATTTATCCAACCTAGGCTCTAGGATGAAACTCCTTTCTTCTTTTTTCTTTTTTTTTTTAATGTTTATTTTTATTTTTGAGAGAGAGCCTCTGAATGGGGGAGGGGCAGAGAGAGGGAGAGGCAGGATCAGAAGATCAGAAGAAGCAGGCTCTCTGCTGACAGCAGCAGGCTCACTGTGGGGCTCAAACTCAAGAAGCATGAGATCATGACCTGAACCAAAGGTGGAACCTTAACTGACCGAGCCGTGCAGGTGCCCCTCTAGGATGAAACTCCTGTTCAGCTACAGCCCCTTCACCCTTGGGTCTCCTTTTATGTTTGTACTGCCACTTCTACCTCAAAATCTCATTTCCTCTTCTCCTTCAGTGAGATCGACAAGACTCTGGAGAGTATGTCCAGCTACAGGAAAAACAAGTGGATCGTTGAAGGCCGGCTCCGGAGGTAGGCAGGTGCCAGAGGATAGAGCCCAGAGAGGAGAGAAGTGGCAAAGGGTGAAGCACAGCCAGGACTTTCTTTTGTCTCGAACTTGATATGTACAGCCTCTCCCCTGGGGAAGGGACCTCACCGCTGGGCTCAGTATGGCTTAGATTCCAGGTGTTCCTTTTGTGGCAGTCTCAAATTCCTCACCACAGCTTCCCTTCATCTGTTTCAAGACTGAAAACTGCTCTGGCCAAGCGAACTGGGCGGCCTGAGGTAGAGCTACAAGGGCCAGAAGAGGGCCTGGGGCGGAGGCGCAGTTCTCGAATCATGGAGGAGACCAGTGGCATGGAGGAAGAAGAGGAGGAAGAGACTGTAGCGACTGTCCATGGCCGTAGGGGTCGAAGAGATGGAGAGGTACTAGCCACACATTGAGGACAGTGGGAGTTAGAAAACCGATGACTTCTTTCTTGATTCTAATAATTCTCTTTCTCTCATTGTCCATTTGTTTCTTCTCCAGGTTGATGCCACAGCATCAAGCATCCCAGAGCTAGAGCGCCAGATAGAAAAACTCAGCAAGGTATTGTGCTCCTAACCTCTCAGGATCTAGAGATGTGGGCTGCGAGAGGTTTGATCACTTTATTAATAGGGCCCCACATGGTATCAATTTTATAGGGAAGCCGAGAGCCATTGCCCTTTTCCCATATATTATACAGAGTCGCTCTTTAGAAATGTGTTTTTTGTTCATCTTCTTTGCTGTCTACCCAGCGTCAGCTCTTCTTTCGAAAAAAGCTGCTTCACTCATCCCAGATGCTTCGGGCAGTCTCCTTGGGTCAGGACCGCTACAGACGCCGCTATTGGGTGTTGCCCTATTTGGCTGGTATCTTTGTGGAAGGAACAGAAGAGAGTTTAGGTAGGTGTTTCATGGGAGCCTGAACTGAGTCCTAGCTAACCAAAGTTAACCAGTTCCTTTTCTTCTGTCTCGTTTTTCTGGGTTTTTTTCATTTTATGAGAATCAGTGTCGCCTAGTGGTTAAGAGAACAGGCTCGGGAGTAAGACTTCCTATTTATTTGCTCTGCCATTTACCAACTAGCTAGCTCTATGCTTCAGTTTCTTCATTTATAAAGCAGAGATAATAATAGTATGTATACTTCATAGAACTATCAAGAGGATTAGAATTAGTTAATTCTTAAGATAGTATTTTACATATATCTTGTTCTTAATAAATATTAGCTTATGATTAATGCTGCTGCTGCTTACGTGGGAGAATAGGGTTTCTTTCATTGTTCATTGGCATAACAAGTTCCCAATTGAATCTTAAGCCGGGAAGAGGGACAGGGCAGGGGGATTAAGTCCTAGAGAAAAATGTATATCCAGTGTTTTTCACTTTCTTTCCCTTTATATATCAGTGCATATCTTAAGCTCTTCATTTCTCTTTACAGCTCCTGAGAATGTGATAAAGCAGGAAACTGAGTCTTTAAAAGCGGCAGCCCATCCAGCCCCCAGCCCAGCCTCCTTCTCGCTGAAGAAGGAATTAGCCAGCTCTAGCACCTCTGCCAGTACTCCTGCCCGGGCTCGAGGCCGGCCTCGGAAAACTAAGCCTGGGTCTATGCAACCTAGGCACCTTAAATCCCCTGTGAGGGGTCAGGGTTCAGAACAGCTTGATGCCCAGCTTCAGCCTGAGATTCAGCCCCATCCTCAGCTTCAGGCTCATGCTCAGCCCCAGCCCCAACCCCAGCTTCAGCTCCATTCCCAGCCCCAAAATGGGTTCCTGGAGCCAGAAGGCTCCCCTTTGTCCCTGGGTCAGAGCCAGCATGACCTCAGCCAGTCAGCCTTCCTGTCTTGGCTGAGCCAGACTCAGAGCCATGGCTCCCTGCTGAGCAGCTCAGTCCTCACACCTGACAGCAGCCCTGGAAAACTGGACCCAACCCCATCACAGCCCTTGGAGGAGCCAGAGCCTGATGAGGCAGAATCCATCCCTGATTCTCAAGCTCCCTGGTTTAACTTCTCAGCCCATATGCCTTGCAGTGCTGCCCCTACACCACCCCCTGCAGTTTCTGAGGACCAGCCTACACTCTCCCCTCAGCAACCTGCCTCTTCCAAGCCAGTAAGTAGCCAGAATTAGTGGTATGCAATTGACTTCATCTTGCTACAGGCTCCACTGCTTTGGTGCGGGCTGAAAGCTGGGGGAATGGATAGAGCCATTAGGGTCTTCTAAACACAATACCCTCTCCTCCTCATGTTTCATCTCACAGATGAGTAGACCCAGTGCTGCCAACCCCTGTTCTCCAATGCAGCTCTCTTCTACCCTCTTGCCTGGATTGACTGCTAAGAGGCGAACAGGAGACCCTGGGGGAACACCACAGAGTCTCACAGGGCTAGGACAGCCAAAACGGAGGGGGAGACCTCCCAGTAAGTTCTTCAAACAGATGGAGCAGCGTTATCTAACCCAGCTGACCGCCCAGCCTGTCCCCCCTGGTGAGTGCCCTTAGGGTGGCATCAGATAGGGGCTGTGGGACTTATAGCTAGTTCCCACTCCCACCCTCACACGTTAACTCTTCACAGAGATGTGCTCTGGCTGGTGGTGCATCCAAGATCCTGAGACCTTGGATGCCATGCTCAAGGCCCTGCACCCCCGAGGCATCCGAGAAAAGGCACTTCACAAACACCTAAACAAGCACAGGGACTTCTTACAGGAAGTCTGCCTACGGCCCTCAACTGGTAAGATAGATACTTGGACCCAGCCTGAGCTGAAGAGCCCAAGGTAAATGTTGAGCTGCTGTTGTGGACAAGAGCCTGATTGATGGGCCTTTCCCTCTGCCTTTTGTGTTCTCAGACCCCATCTTTGAGCCCAGTCAGCTACCTGCCTTTCAAGAAGGGATTATGAGCTGGTCTCCCAAAGAAAAGACCTATGAGACAGACCTGGCCGTGCTTCAGTGGGTAGAGGAGCTGGAACAGCGGGTTATCCTGTCTGATCTGCAGATTCGGGTACACTGGGACTGGCACCGGCTAGGAAGTTGTTGAGGGGGAGGCGTTCATCTCTTGTACTCTGTTAGGGAAAACCTAGGATCCCCACTGCAAAAGTGACCTCTTAAATGATGCCAATTTTTTTTCTATGCTTATTTACAATGGGTTTTGTTGCTCCCTCTCACCTGCAGGGCTGGACGTGTCCCAGCCCAGACTCTACTCGTGAAGACTTGGCCTACTGTGAGCATCTACCTGACTCACAGGAGGATATCACTTGGAGAGGTCGAGGTAGAGAAGGGCTGGCACCCCAGCGTAAAACTACCAACCCTCTGGACCTGGCTGTGATGCGGCTGGCCGCCCTGGAGCAGAATGTGGAGCGGCGGTATCTACGGGAGCCACTTTGGCCAGCCCATGAGGTTGTGCTGGAGAAGGCCTTGCTCAGCACGCCCAGTAGTGCCCCCCAGTGCACCACTACAGAGATGTGAGTGATCCCTCTCCCCCATTCTCAGTCCTGGGTCAAAGGGGTAAGTTACTGGGTCCTTTTCCTCATCCAAAGATTGCCACCTTCTCTCCCCAGATCATATGAGATCACCCCTCGCATTCGAGCATGGCGCCAGACACTTGAGCGCTGCCGCAGTGCAGCCCAGGTGTGCTTGTGCCTGGGCCAGCTGGAGAGGTCCATTGCCTGGGAGAAGTCCGTCAACAAAGTGGTAAGAAGCTGGGAGAGCCTAGGAAGGCTGAGGGGCCAGCCAGCCACGTGGGTGGGGTCCCTGGCAGAGGCTTGAGGCCTCACCTTGCCTCCTCATATCCTGGGTCTAGACCTGTCTCGTCTGCCGGAAGGGTGACAATGATGAGTTTCTTCTGCTTTGTGATGGGTGTGACCGGGGCTGCCACATTTACTGCCATCGGCCCAAGATGGAGGCTGTCCCAGAAGGAGATTGGTTCTGTGCAGTATGTTTGGCCCAGGTAAGGCTTCTGCTTTCTCATTCCTGCTCCCAAGCAGAAGTCAGAGGTTTTCTTTCTCACCCCTGAAAGCCTTGGAAAGAGTTCCAGGCTAGGTGATGGGAGACCTGGGTTCTGGGTCTTTGGACAAGTCACTTAAATCCTGGAGCCTCACTTGCTTTCCTCTGTAAAATGGGAATGATTATACTTTCCCTTTTACCTCCTTTATTGGCTTGTGTGAATAGATGCACATGCTGGCTTATGCGTGGAATTATTTTGAAGCCTGAATCACACTTAGACAAGTAGGGATTGTAATGAACTGGAGGGCACTCAGAGTACCTGTCCGGTTGTTTCTTACCTCACCTTTTCCCATCCTCAGCAGGTAGAGGGAGGATTCACTCAGAAGCCTGGGTTCCCAAAACGAGGCCAGAAGCGGAAAAGTAGTTACGAACTGAACTTCCCAGAAGGGGATGGCCGCCGACGCCGGGTACTGTCAAGGGGTCGAGAAAGCCCAGCGGCGCCCCGGTACTCAGAAGAAGGGCTCTCCCCCTCCAAGCGGCGGCGGCTCTCCATGCGGAACCACCACAGTGATCTCACGTTTTGCGAGTGAGTTGAATGAATTCTGGGGACAACTGGCTCTACCTTTGCCTCAGTAAAGGGCTACGAGGGGTCAGTGTATTTGCTTCTTGTGATGCAGCCTTCACTGTCCCTTTAATGAAATGACAGGATTATCTTGATGGAGATGGAGTCCCATGATGCAGCTTGGCCTTTCCTGGAGCCCGTGAATCCACGTTTGGTGAGCGGGTACCGGCGCATCATCAAAAACCCTATGGATTTTTCCACCATGAGGGAGCGACTGCTCCGAGGAGGGTAGGTAGACATGAGCACCTCTCCCAGCTGGCTGTTGCTGCTGTAACTCCCCCCTGCCCCGCACCCCCGCACCCCCCAACTCACAGCTCTGCCTCCACCTCGCCCAGGTACACCAGCTCGGAGGAGTTCGCAGCAGACGCGCTCCTGGTCTTTGACAACTGCCAGACCTTCAACGAGGATGACTCTGAAGTAGGCAAGGCTGGGCACATCATGCGCCGCTTCTTCGAGAGCCGCTGGGAGGAGTTTTATCAGGGAAAACAGGCCAATCTGTGAGGCACGGGAGGTGGGGAGTCACCTGGTGGCATCTCCCTCTGCCCTCCAAACAAAAACTACCCTGCCATTCTCACCTGCTGATGCTGCCCTGGGTCCAGACTCAAGTCAGAGATCTAAGCCTAACTTTTGACCCCACCCTTGGCAGCACCCTACATCCTCTTATCCCTACCTACACCCCTTTCTCCCTTTCCTCCTCTTGCTCTTCAAATAAGAGGGGCAGAGATGAGGTCCTTCTGGACTGAAAGCCAAAAAAAAGAAAGAAAGAAAGAATTTTTCCTTTCTGTTTTATTTCCTAATTTAAAATGAGGAGGAGGAAAGAAGTCCCTGCTTCCTCTTCCCAGCTTCTTCTCCTTCCCTGTACGTGCCCCAGCATTCTGGGGCTGTTTAACAATAGCAATAGTTCTAGTGAATGTGTGAAACCGAGAAACACTCTGTACTGTGTGTGGACCCGCAGTGACGGCCAGTAAAGTGGACTTAACTCCCAAGTGTGTCGAGCCGGACACCGGGCCCTGAACATGCTGCTTCCATGTTCAGTCCTCCCCTGCTTCTCACTTTCTCAATTTTTCCTTTTCCCTACTTTCCAGTTTTCTCTCATCCAGTAATGTAAAACTATCGTGTACGGGTTCCTCTACCCTTTTCTTCCCCCAAATCTTTTTTCCCTTCAAAGGAAAAAGAAGTTCAGAGGTCCCTGTCTTTCTGTCCTCATCTTCCTGCCAATAGCTATCCCCTCTGTAATGTTGATACTCCTCATGTGCTGAGTTTCTAGCCTTTTTTGAAACTCAGTAGCTGGGGAGAAGGCAGGGAGGCACCCTGGACCCTGGGCCTTCCAGCCACCTGAACCCCCCCCCACCCAGCCCCTTACCCAAACCTCCCTCTTGGGAACTCCTCAGGGACAACTACTGCTGAGTTTGGGCGCACTCCCAAGATGGAGGCCAGGTAGCAATCAGCTGGCCTCAGAGGTGTGTGTGTGTGTGTGTGTGTGTGTCTGTCTGTCTGTCTATGGGTATGTGTGGTGTGTGTGAAGGAGAGAGAGAAGGGGGGAGGGTGGGAGGATGCTGTGATTGTGCTGTGTTGTTTGATGGCATCTTGTTTCCCTAAGTATCTCTTTTTATTCCCACCTTCCCTAGTGTTTCAAACCATCACATTTTTGTCCTTGGGAAACCACAGGAGCAGTTTTTCTGGGTATAAGGCTGTGTCTCCTCTCCCAGGCATTTCTGTTCCAGCCTCTTCAAACTGTGCAATCTTTCAGCAGGAACTCCCTCTCCTTTCAGTAGCTTGGAGTCTTGAGCTTTTGTAGGGAGAGGGGTAGAACTGGATCTTTTCCTAATCCCATGAGCTTCTGTGGGTTTAGTTGTGCTTTTCTTCCCTTTACCTACTTCATACCTGGGGCCCCTTCCCCAGCAGCAGCAGAGACCCCAGAGCACAAGAGAGCAGGGAAGAGGGCTCTGGGCCCACCACTGCCCTACATGTGATTATGCCCAAGTTAAGCCCCAGCTTGTGAGAGGAAAGCTGCTAACTCCCAGCTACAGCCCTGGGCCCCCACCCCCTGTTCTCCTGCTCAGCAGAGCCCCTCCCATCAGAGATTACGGGTACTTGCACTGGGGAGGCGGCTGCTGGCAGCCCAGGCGACCAAGAAATGTTCCATTGGTAGGGGAGGGCGTGCCAGGCAAGGTAGAGCATTCCTTGTCCTTCTGGCAGCACTGGACAGCCACTGAAGGGGGTTGGGGGCAGAGTGGGGAGGTCCTGGGGCAGCCCCTTTCTTATTCCTTTATGCCCCCCACACCCCCCCTGGCCTATTTCTAAAGTCGCCTTTTCTGTCAGATAAACCTCAAAACTTTTAATTTTATGTTTTTTTTGTTTTTTGTTTTTGCTTTTAAGAGGTGGATTGAAGAATATTTGAATTGACTTTATATTATGCATAAATATTTATATTTTATCTAAATAACTGCGCTGTAACAAAGTTTGTGTTAGTCAGACGTTTGGAACTGTTATAGGTGGGGGCTCTTCTTTCTCCCCATGGCAGTTTTCCCCTGGTATAAAATGTACTAGATTAATTCTATTGTTGGAGGCGAGGTGGACAGGGGAGTGAAATCTCCATGTTCCTGCTCTGTGTTCCTCTCCCAGCGCCATCTCTTTCCCTAGGGACCAGGCACTCTTTAAGGCGGGGTGGAGTCCTAGCCTCAGTTCCAAGAAGTAGGGGCTTGAAGGGGGGTGGGGTAGGGTATGATCAAAGGGGCCATTTCTCATGTTTCTTTCCCTCATCTTCACTGCCCCTTGAGCTAGGTGGATTTTTCTCTTGTCAAATAAGAGTATGCGGTAGGGAAGACAGTTAAAAAAAAGAAAATAACTCACCCCCTGCCCCTTTGTTTCCCCTCCCCTCTATCAGTCTGGTAACAGGAAGAAACCACACCATCAACACCAACAAGTTTCCATGTTCCTTTTACAACAAAAGGGACTTGACTTTTTATATAACCAAATGTGGTGTTTTAGTGACTTTTTGATAATGTACAGTTTTTTGTGAATTTAAATTTATTTCTTTCTATATTTTTAGGACCAATCTCATTTTTAATAAGGTTTAAAAAAGAAAAAAAAGGTCTAGAGAAAAAAAAAAAGACTCCTGTTTTTGCCATGTGATGTTCCACAAGTGCAGCTGTAGAAAAGTGCTTGTCAGTTGAAATAAAAACCACATTTGATAGAGATTCAAAAGACTCTTGTGTATTTATCTTCCCTTCAGCATAGGTTCTCACGCTTGCCTAAGGGGAAGACTGCGTGTTAGGGTGAGTAGGGCTGGTCTGGTACAGGAGACAGCAGGCAGGGGAGTGATACGGCCCTAAACTGCCAAGTTTGGCCTTTCCTGTACAAGAGGCGTCATCCAGAGCAGGATTTCTGCCTCTGCGGGTGGAACAGGTTCTTAGTGCTCCTGGCCAAGGTCCTGGAGCAAAGCGGGATTCGGAGTACCAACTTCCTCCTGCCTTGGGAGATGCTTCCTAAGCTGCCACTTGTGTTCCCCCAGTAGCAGATACGGGCCCATCACCAGCCTCCCAGCCTCCCTCCATGGATAAAACACCAGGAGGTAGACTTTTGTGTTTTATTTCAAAACAAAAGTTGAAAGACAACAAAATGAAGCTCTACCAAATTGTAAGGAAGGAACATGAAAATACCAATGGCCAAAAAGAATAAGCTAGACAGTAGGTAGCACTGGCATAGACATAGGAGTATAAAATGAGAAGCTTCTGGATAACAGAAATAGTACAAAATGTATTGGTATAAATTAAACTTTTCCTGTCCAAGATGAGAAGTGCACACAAAGTACCGCCCCCCAAAAATCTGTTGGGATAGGGACACCGTAGTGGAGTGAGGGCCTTTACTTGGGCTGGAAAGTCTTCCCACCCTCCAGTCTGGAGGTTCTGTTCTGGTGCACTAAGGATACAAGGTGCAAGAACACAAGCTTCCAGCACCATAAAAATCAAACTCCCTCTTTGATACTTGTTCACCCTTCTTGGCTGTGTGGCAGCCACTGGCCAGCTCCCTTAATCCTCAGGTTCTGAGATACGCACCAGTGGTGGTCCTGGGAGCGGCTCCCAAGCATTGATTAATATCCTAGGCGGTTGAGCCTATCTCAGTGAGGCCGAGGAGTGCACGCTACTCTAGGGTGATCAGTGAGCTAAAAATCCCAAAGGAGACATTCCAGAAATACAAATTGTTGCATTTGGATCATGAACCCTTTCTAACCTCCAGGTCAACGAAAGGACAGAGTAAAGGAAAGAGGTAAACCAGGTGCCCGTGCCCTTGTTAAACTGAAATTGTGAGGTAGACGTGTAACAAGGACAAGGAAGTTCTGGTACGTGGAGTGGATGTGGCGGGAGAAAGAGCAATGGTAATGGGCAAGAGGGCACCTAGCTCTCAGGACTGCAGGCCTGTGGCGAACACCCCTAGCAAGGTCAGGAAAGGTCAGAAGGGTGACAGCTCACAGGCTGGCCTTAGTGGCTGAAGGAAGGCAGCCTTCCTTTCAAAAGGAAGCGGTAAACAAAAGCTGAGTAAATAGGAGGGCTCTGCTAATGCTTGGAAGGACCTGAAAGGTAGGTAAGCACCGGAAATGGAATAATTGGTTTAAGGTGGAATCAGTGCGACCAGGCACAAGTTGAACATCTAGCCCTTACACATGGGCTTTCATAACCCCCACCCTCTTCTCTGAAGCTAATTTAGTAGAGCCTGGGGACAAGTTTAGACCTGATCACTGACCCAAGTTTATTACTACTGGTTAAGAAACTCAAAGTCGGGGGCGCCTGAGTGGCTCAGTGAGTTGAGCCTCTGGCTTTGGCTCAGGTCCTGATCTCATGTTCATGGGTTCGAGCCCTAATCGGGCTCTGTGCTGACAGCCCAGAGCCTGGAGCCCGCTTCGGATTCTGTGTCTTCCTGTCTCTCTGCCCCTTTCCCTCTCTGCTCGTCTCTCTTGGTATCAAAAATAAATAAATAAATAAAAGAAAAACTCAAAAAGTCACCCCTCACGAGTGCAGTTTTCCTACTTTCCCAGAAGGTGGAGCATGAGCACAACAGCAGCAAGGAAATTTTTTTTCGCCCCTAAAAGACTAAATTGTCCACAATCCCCACAACATCCCATTCCACCTGGGCCTCTCAAGCACCTAGGTGACAACCCATACTTAGGATGACACAGAAGCAGCAGGGAGCGAGAACTGCAAGCATCAAGGAGGTGAATGAACTCACTGACCAACAAGCTAAGAAAGGAAGAGGAAGGGCCTGGGTGGCTCAGTTAAAACATCTTGAGTTGGAGCCCCATGTCAGGCTCTGTGCTGACTGCTCAAAGCCTGGAGCCTGCCTTGCATTCTGTGTCCCTCTCTCTGCCCCTCCCCAACTTGCTTGCTCTCTCTCAAAAACATACATTAAAAAAAGAAATCTTTTAAAAAATGTTTTAAGAAGAGGAATGGAGCTGGGCTGAGGTGGCCCAGCCCAGGAATGGTTGGGAGAGCAGCACGTCTTCACCCTCAACGAACTAATGTCCTCCTACCACCCCTGCCTATCACTGACAAGGGCTGTTACCTCTTCAGAGCCACTAGGCTTCCTAGTCTGGGCAGCTCTCCAAACTCTCGTTAAAAACAGGCTTAAGAAATAACATCTCTCCCTATCATCATTCCCATATCTTCCTTACCCTCTACCCACACCCTCCTCCAAAAAGTCTAGTCAGCCTAGGGTTTGAATATCATCCCGAGCATGAAAGGAACAGTAGGAACACTGACGTGAGATGGGACAGGCAGGCTCTGAGCTAGTAAAGGATTATTTCATCTGAAGAAGGGGCTCTGATGTGTTCTGTTTGACCGAAAACAGAAAAGCACAAAATATGTTCAGAATGTTATGAACATCTGTAATGAGTGGGGGTGAGATGTGCTGTGCAGACAGTATGATCTTGGTTCGGTGAAGACAATTCGGAAAACACTAGGCACAGTGTTTAAAGAGCCCAGCCCTAGGCTGTGAGCCTGAAGGCTCCCCTGCAAGTCCCCTGCCATGGCCGCCACTAACCCGCTATTTCATGAGAGAAAAAGCATCCCTCATTCCTTTCTCCCCTTTCTCTGATCACTCACCATGTAGCAACCGACTGTTAGAAAGGACCTAACAACTAGGGGGGAAAAATGAGCATAACCCAAACACCAAAAAGAAATTCCATACTGCCATTAACTACTACAAAAATAACTTCAGGCTCCCCACCACTTCCCGTGCTCCAACCTGCCCAAACCAGAAACACGCAACAGAATCCACTATGTAGATTCACATGAGAAGAACACACAAAAGGGAACTTCATTATTTAAAACAAAATGAAGCACAATCCTGACCATTTAAACATTTTTTTTTTAAACACAGAAAATACAATCAAGAGTTCTGGAAAAAAAAAAAAACCTAAAAACAGTTAAAAAAAAGTTTTGGGAGAGCAAAGGAGAGGCAACAGTCGCATGAATAACAGCTTCTATACCTGAAAGGCCCCCACTGCACTAAAGCTCCTGGGTATAGTAAGGCGTGTCCAAACTATCAATCAAATGAACAGGATTCTGGATTTCTTTTCTCCTTTTCAAGGCCACTGACAAGAAATCCATGGCATTCTTTCCTTCACTAGGGGCTAGAGACTCAGAAACAAGAGCTACTTGCCCAGTCAGCCAAACCCTTCTAGAAAGTTACTGGGTTTGGGGCTGTTTTACAAGGGATAAGCCCTTCCTGAGGTTGAAATTACTTACGAAAAAATTAATAGTGGCAATTATGTCCTTTACATTTTATAACCGACCCAAGCCCTCCACCTCCCCTGCCTGCAGGTCTGTACAAAAGGGCAGTCGAGGGGCAAGGAGCACAGGGACTCACTTCTGGGATGGATGGAGGGGAGGGGAAGCTGGGTCCAAACTCTCTGTACAGGAACTGACACCGCAGCTTCTTTGCCCTCCGCGTCATCCCCTTCCTCTCCCAACAGCCAGCCTACCAAACACCCGGCTCTCCACTCTCTATCATTCGGCTTTCTGTCTGTTGGACTGGTGAAAAGCACCTGACCTTGAAGTGACAGGAGCACAACTCTCGGTGCACAGGGAGTGGCCGGGAGAGGACAGCTGCAGGATCTGACTTCCAGGAGATGCGCCGAGGCCTTCTCCATCTCCACGTCAGAGTTGGAGCTCCCAGAAGGAGATGGAGTTAAAGAGCAAAATACAGATTTTAAAGGATTCCTGACCTTGTAAGTAATGAGATGGGATTTACTGCCCTTTTCTGTCCTAGCTCCCTGTTGTCCTTCCACAAGACGGAAATTTTTTTTGATATTCTGGTTCCCTGGAAAAGGGATCCAAACACACGAGGGCAAAGCAAGTTACCTGGACAATTACAGGGAGCTCTGTCCTTCCCACGCTGTACAGCGCACAGCACAGAACAGTCCCCACGCCTGGCCCTTGCGGAACATGTGTGTGCACGTGCCTTTCAAGGGCAGCTCTCACGGTACACAGAGGTGTCCAAGGTCAAAGCCTGGGGAAAATTTAAGGACCCTAGTTCTGTCCCTCTCAACCAGATACACTGAGTGTAAGGACACTGTGTGGCCAGGGTTAGGGCGGGAATCTACCATAGACCTCTAGGACAGGAGGCAGTAACAACACTGTCCACGACCAGGTTTCTCAACCTTGAGCCAACATTTTGAGCCAAATAACTGTTTGCTGGGGGAACCAGGGCTGTCCTGTGCACTGTAGGGTGTTTTAGCAGTACCCTTGGTCTCTGGCCACTGGATGCCAATAGCACACAGCCCCCACCCCCAGGCAAGGCAATCAAAAATGTCTCCAGAGATTTCCAAGTAGCCTCTAGGGACAAAAACCACCTCCTTGGTGTTCTTTTCATCTAGACCAGAACCACCAGTCTAGATGAAGCAGTGGGGAAAGAGCCAAAGTCAACTCAACAAGGTCACAGTTGCAAAGGCTCATCCGAGCCCAGCAACGTGTGATAGGGGAGACAGGGCAGGGACAGACCCTGGGCAGAAAAGAAGATCCTCCAGGAAAACAGGAAAGCAGGTATTCCTTGAAAAGCTGTCACTGGAAAAGACACTTCCTCAGACAGGTGTTGGTCTCAGTGATCAGAAGAATTAGGAGTCAGGAAATCCACCCTTTTGGAACTTTCCAGGGAAGACCTAGTCTTCATCCAAATTTGGCTCAAGGATGGCTTCCAAAAACTGTGGCACTGTCTCCTTAATGAGTCTGCATCACATCTGTTTCTTGAAGGCAAAGTCTGGTCTCTTCTCCGAGGCTGCGAGGACGCAGTGAGGCATAGGGAGGAAAAGCAACTTCCACTGCCTACTTGGTGTTCAACCTTGTTCCTTGCCAAGCCCCCCAAAAAGGCCATACAAAATTTCATTCAAAGAAGAAATTAACAAAATTAAAAACTGTAAAAAGGCAAAGTGGGCAGGCTCTGGTGTAGAGAAAAAACAGTATGGATGAGAGAAAGAAGGCAGGATGTATGAACTAAGACTATAAAGCAAAACTTCAGAAGAGTGTACAATTCTACCCACATCAAAATAAGCCCATAACGAAACTCTGCGTTAGGGCCCACAGTAGGACTTCTGTATCAATGTTCTTCCACCCCACCTTTTAAAAAAAAAAGAAAAAAAAAGAAAGAAAGAAAGGAAAAAAAATTTTAAAGCCTCCCCAGAGAAGTCCAACACATCAAAAATGGTTTTTCATAAAAACGAGAAGCTCCAGGCACTATGTCTCTCTGGGATATAGAAAGAGTATATTGTAATTGAAAACAAAATATAAAACTTTCTTTGCAAAAGAAAAGAAAATCAGTTCTTTTGATCTCCTTGAATGCAGCACACAGAAAGCAACGGGTCCCCCAGGCTCCCTCAGGAATGGAGGAAGAAGCAGAGGGCAGGAGTGCGGGGATTTCTTTTTCCGGGTCCCCCCTGTGAGAAACGATGACCGTGCATTAGTCCTCAGCAGGGCTCACGGATAGTCTGTAATCCCAGTCGGCCCTCTAGAGTCTGGGAGCATCAGTATCGCCAAGAATTCGTTTGTGCAGGCGTCCCTCAGAGACTGCGGTTCGGTTCCAGACCCCTGCAATAAAGCGAGCATTGCAGTACAGCAAGTCAAATGAAATTTCTGGTTTCCCACTGCATACAGAAACTATGTTTACATTATTTTTCTTTTAATTTTTATTTTTTTCTTTTAATTTTTAAAAATGTTTTGTTTATTTTTGAGACAAAGAGAGACAGAGCATGAGATGGGGAGGGGCAGAGGCAGGGAGACAAAGAATCTGAAGCAGGATCCAGGCTCTGAGCTGTCAGCACAGAGCCTGATGCGGGGCTTGAGCCCACGAACGTGAGATCATGACCTGAGCCGAAGTTGGAGGCTTAACTGACTGAGCCACCCAGGCGCCCCTGTTTATATTATATTGTAGTCTATTAAGTGTGCAATAGCATTATGCCTAAAAAAATAATATACATACCTTAATTTTAAAGTACTCTATTGCTAAAAAATGCTAACCAGGGAAAAGAGTTGGGGAGAGGGAGTGAGGCAAATCATGAGAGACTTCTGAATGCTGAGAACAACTGAAGGCTGGCGGGGGAAGGGATGGGGGTGATGGCCATGGAAGGGGGCACTTGCAGGGAAGAGCACTGGGTGTTATATGGAAACCAACTTGGTAATAAACTATTTAAATAAAATTATACGTAATTGGAAAAAAAAAGAAAAAATGCTAACCATCAGCTAAACTTTCAGAAAGTTATAATTGCTCATCACAGATCACCCTAACAAATGTATAAAAAATGTGAAGTATTTTGGAATTACCAAAATGTGACACAGACACAAGTGAGTAAATGCTGTTGGAAAAATTGTGCTGATAGACTTGCTCAAAGCAGAGTTGCCAAAAAACTTCAATTTGTAAAAAAAAAAAAAAGTCACATCTGCAAAGTTCAGTGAAGTAAAACACAAGAAAAAGAGGTAGGCCCGTAGTCCGCACAGACGGGCAGCCGGGGCGGGGAGTCCTAAAGGAGGCCGCAGCCAGAGGGCAGGGAGCATGGATGACAGAGAACCTGTGGTTCTTACCGCGTTACTTGTTGAACTGGAAAGAGTAGACCCCGTGGTCTGAGGGAGCATCCACTGTCGCCTGATTCTGCTGGCCGCTGCTCTCCTGCACCACAGCCAAGGTAGGAGGGTCATCCTGCACAGCCCTTTTGCCACTTCCCACTAAAGCAGTCCGGCTGGAAGCCACCCAGCCCCGCCCCTCCCGCACCCACGCCCACACAGCTTCACCTCAACAATTCAAGCACTCCGCCTTCTACCCAGACAGTGCGAGCGGCACCAACCACTGTCCAAATGTGAGGAAGGGCACAAAGTCCTCACGTTCTACATTTACTCACATACCTACCAGCTGACTGTGAACACAACCAGTCTCACTGTTAGAGGAAGATCTTGATCAGGCAAAAATCTGCCTGTTGATCTTCCTATCCTCAATGCAGAGAGACAAGACAGCTCTTACCTCGGCTGAGACACCGGCCGGCGGCACAGGCGTGTACTGGGAGATGTACGCTCCTTGCAAAGCAGCAGCCGCCGGCATGTACTAGAACGAAAACCAGCAGCAGGCTCAGGGTGATGGGCTCCTTGGCTCTACCTAAAGTACCTACGGAGCTTTAAAACCACTGATGTCTATGTTCCATCCCCAGAGAGTCTAATTTAATTGCCTTTTTCAAGAGCACTTCAGATGTTTCTAAAGTGCACTGGCTTAGAGAGACGTCCACCTCCATGCCTTCCTTTCCTGCTCTTGCCTGCCTTCTGCTTTTCCTCACCACACAGCCCTGAAGTTCTCCGGTGCAAGCCAGCCTGCAGCAGACCTACGAGAAACCTCAGAGCATCATCCATTCTTCTTGCTATGATTTTCATTAAGTAACTCTACGAACATGTGTGTGAGCTCCTGGATAAACTGCTATGTAGACAGAAGCACTATTTGTTTAGTCTCCTGAGTAGGAATCAGTTAAAAGGAGTGGACTGGGGAACAGGACAGCCATATTCGGTTTCTCTCCTAGTCTGAGTGTGCCTTCACTGATGCCAAAGTGGCCACTACCTTCGTTCACAAGGATTTATGCTGAAGAGCATGACACAGGTACCCGTTGCTCAGTAGAAGATGAACATCAGAAATGTCCTGCTTTACCGTGCCTGTGCCGCTGAGGGAGAGGTGGCCCAGCTGCTGGGCAAGAGGTCCCATCATGGAGGCAGGCTGGAGAGAAATGGGGTGATCCATCCCCGGTGTCAGAACTGAACCCTAGAGGCAGCACCAAAGGACAGGGTTAGTGACTCATGCCTACCAGGATCCCCACAGGCAGACGTTTAAAACCCCTGGGAAACAACAGGGAGTAGCAGCCCAGCTGTGCAACAGCACTGGGGGCTCTGCTCATCGGCATGGGGTCCTTGTCTAGGAATAACAAACTCCGACTGAGCCAGAACTCACACCCACATCGTCTATCATAAAATCCCATTGCTTTTTCTTTACAGCAAATTGCCTCTTTGGCTTTCGCCCACTTCTGAACACTCACTGAAGGCTGCACGAGGTATGACTGGTGGTGCATCCAAGATGGGGGGGGTACTTGCGCAGGAGATGTCTGAGTTACTCTCTAATGCAAACAAAATAAACAGAAAAAACATTAACTGCCTAGAAACCATTGTTTCTCCCAGTGATCTGACAGTTCTCAGCAAAACCCAAAAAAAGTTAGAATGCCTTCTCACAAAATAGAAACATTAAGGATAAACTCTTTATAAAATATACTAGCAATTCTTACATGTCAACAAAGAGCCCAATTTATTTATTTTTTTATTTTTTTTATGTTTTTATTTATTTTTGATACAGAGAGAGAGAGAGCATGAGAGGGGGAACTGGAAGCAGGCTCCAGGCTCTGAGCTAGCTGTCAGCACAGAGCCCGACGCGGGGCTCAAACCCACGAACGTGAGATCTGACCTGAGCCGAAGTCGGAGGCTTAACCGACTTAGCCACCCAGGTGCCCCTAAAGAGCCCAATTTAAAAATAGACAAAAGATAGGAATTGATACTTCTCTAAGAAGATATACAAATGGCCAATAAGCACATGAAAAAGGCTCAACATCATTAGTCACTAGGGAAATGCAAATCAAACCCATGATGAGAAACCACGTCACACACACTAGGATGGCTGTGATTAAAAGGACAGAATAAAAAGTGCCATATACTGCGGGCAGCTTGGGAAAACAGTTTGGCAACTGCTGAAAAACAGAGTTCCTATGTGACCCAGCAAGTCTACTTGGAGGTATGTACCCAAGAGAAATTAAAACGTGTTTTGGCACAATAATTGTACACAAATGTTCAAAGCAGCATTATTCGTAATAGCCAAAAGGTGGAAATAACCGAAACAGCCATCAACTGATAAGTGAATAGCAAAATATGGTACAGGCCTACAAAGGGATGGACTGATTCAGCCGTAAGAAAAGAACCAAGTACTGCTATGTGCTACAACACGATAAACCTGGAAAGCGTGCTAAGTGAAAGGAGCCTGACACAAAAGACATATACTGTATGCTTCCACTTTTTTTTTAACGTTTTATCTTTGAGAGAGAGACGGAGACAGAGACAGAGCACTAGTGGGAGACACAAAATCCAAAGCAGGCTACAGGCTCTGAGGTAACAGCACAGAACCTGACATGGGGCTTGAACCTATGACTGTGAGGTCATGATCTGAGCCAAAATCGGAGGCTCAATCAACTGAGCCACCCAAGAATTCCTGTGTGTTTCCATTTATATGAAGCATCCAGAGTCGCAAACCTATACCCACAGAAAGCATATTAGTGGTTGCGGGGGTGGGGGTGAGGGAGAATGGGCAGCTATGGGCACAAGGTCTCTTTCTGAGGTGATAAAAATATTCTGGAATTAGATAATAATGATACTTGCATAACTTTGCAAAATATATTAGAAACTAGGGACTTGTCTACTTTAAATGGGTACATTTTAAGGTGTGTGAATTGTACCTCAATTTTAAAATGGAAAAAAATTAGCAACGAGAAGCTAGAAATACATCACAATAAATAAGTAGGTTTATCCCATAAATATAAGGATTGTTGAACATGAGATACTCTATAAACATAAGTCAAAACTGAAGGAGAAAGCCATATTATAATATATCGATGCTGAAAAGGTATTTGATAAAATCCAGCAGCAATTTATTAAAAAACAAACAAAAACCACCACATAGTGAAATAGAGACTAGAAAACTACATATATACATTGAAGGTTATTACCAAAACCTAGCTGTTAACATGAACCTAAACAAAGAAATATTAAAAACCCCTGCATTTATAAAAGAATAATAGCTTACAGTAGGGCCAAACAGGTACAATTAGATAAGAACACATGGCATAAAACTGGAAAGAAAGAGAAAGCTATGATTCTGCACTGAGGATATAACTGTACACCTAGAAAACTTGAGAGTTAAAAAGAAATGCGGGGGCGCCTGGGTGGCTCAGTCAGTTAAGCGTCTGACTTTGGCTCAGGTCATGATCTCCTGGCCTGGGAGTTCGAGCCCCGTGTCAGGCTCTGTGCTGACAGCTCGGAGCCTGGAGCCTGCTTCCGATTCTGTGTCTCCTTCTCTCTCTGCCCCTCCCCTGCTCATTCTCTGTCTCTCTGTCTCTCAAAATAATAAACCTAAGTATTTAGTATGTTAACTGCAAACAAGATAAAGCATAAACCAATAGCTTCTCTTCAGTGTATCCAGAAGCATCTAGAAATGCTTATAAAAATTCTGGATCACTCAGGAATATATTCAACAAGTATAAGACCTATATAAACAACATGAAAATCTTGTTGACAGACATAAAAAAAGATGTAAAAATATGAAAAGAAATGCCAAATCTTGAGTGGAAGGAATATTTTTTTTTTTTTAGCAAAAGGAATATATATTTTTTAATGTTTTTTATTTATTTTTGAGACAGAGAGAGACAGAGCATGAGCGGGGAGGGGCAGAGAGAGAGGGAGACCAGAATCAGGAGCAAGGTCCAGGCTCTGAGCTGTCAGCATAGAGCCTGACACAGGGCTCGAACCCACGAACGTGGGATCATGACCTGAACCAAAGTTGGAGCATTAACTGACTGAGCCACCCAGGTGCCCCAACGGAAGGGATATTCTTAAAAATTCTCAAAAAAGAAAAATGTCAATTCTCTTAAACTAATAAATAAATTTAATGTAATTCTAATTAAATTGTCATATTTCCAAAAATTAGATAAAATGATTGATCATAAACTTTACACAGAAGAATAAATGCCAAAAAACAGCAAAAACTCTGAAAAATTTAGAACAGGTCTGTCTTATATTAGACCATATTAGGAAAGCCACTTTGATCAAGCCAATGTATCACTGGAGTAAGAACAGACACAATGAACACTGGAAGAGGATAAAGATACAGAAACAAACCCTAATATTTATTATATGACAAAGGTAATATTTTAATTAACCATTTTTAATTTAAAATTTTTTAATGTTTTATTTTAGAGAGAGAGAAACAGAGCATTAGCGGGGGGCGGTGCGGGGGGAGGCAGAGAGGTAGTTACAGAATCTGAAGCAGGCTCCAGGCTCCAAGCTGTCAGCACAGAGCCCAACTTGAGCTCCAACTCACAAACCAGAACCTGAGCTGAGTGGAAGGCAGACGCTTAGCTGACTGAGCACTCCACCATTATTTTTTAATTTAATTTACCATATTAATAATCCATTAATTCAAATGTGATGATTTAATAATCTGGTGCTAGGACAACTCAATAACATTCTGAAAGAATTACATAAAATCCCTATCTGGTGGGGTGCCTGGCTGGCCCGGTCAGTGGACTGTGTGACTCTTGATCTCAGGGTGGTGAGGTCGAGCCCCTACGCTGAATGTAGAGATTACTTATAAAACCTTCAGAGGTACCTGGGTGGCTCAGTCAATTAACCAACCAACTCTAGATTTTGGCTCAGGTCATGACTCATGGTTCATGAGATCGAGCCCCATGAGTCTGAGCTCTGAGCTGACATCCCAGAGCCTGCTTGGGATTCTCTCTCTCCCTTGCTCTCTGCTCCTCCCCAACTCACGTGGGCACACACATATTAATTTTCTCTCTCAAAAATAAACATTAAAAAGAAATCCTTATGTAGTGCCATATATAAAAATAAATTCCTGGGGGCGCCTGGGTGGCTTAGTTGGGTAGGAATCCATCTCTTGACTTTGGTTCAGGTCATGATCTCGGTTTGTGAATTCAAGGCCTGCACTGTTAGTGCAGGGCCTTCTTGGGATTCTCTCTCTCCCTTTCTCTCTGCCCCTCCCCTGCTCACACTCTGTCTCACAAAATAAACTTTAAAAAATATATATTTTAAAAATGAACTGATGATTACATATTTAAAACAATCAAAATAAATCTTGGAGAGGGGCACCTGGTGGCTCAGTTGGCTAAGTGTCTGACTTCAGCTCAGGTCATAATGGTTCGTGAGTTTGAGCCCCACATTCAGCTCTGTGCTGATAGCGCAGAGCCTGGAGTCTGCTTTGGATTCTGTGTCTCCTTCTCCCTCTTCTCCTTTCCCACTCACGCTCTGTCTCTCTCTCTCAAAAATAAACAAACATTAAAAAATAATAATTTAAAAAAAAATTCTTGCCTCCTACTCTAGATTTACTCAATTCGAAATTCTTTATGTGGTGCCCAGCAATTTAGGTTTGATAAACTCTCCAAGTGATTCAAAGTTAAAGTTCAAGATTGAGGACCACAACATGAAGTGAATGGACAAAAATAAATTTAGAAAAAAATATTTGTAAGAAAGATAACCAGAGGATTAATACTTAAATAATATACAAATAAGTGTTTATAAGTTGATGGGAAAAGAATAACCAAACAAAAAAATGGGCCAAGCACATGAAGAGCAGTGAGAGAAGAGCAAATCAAAATATGACCAAAAAAAAAAAAAAAGAAAGAACAGCTTATAGTCAGCTGTAGTTAGGGAAGTGCAAATTACAGTAACAATGCACTTTACGCCTATCAAGACAGGGAAAACTTAAAGAGAGCAATGTCACTTAGGGCTAGAGGGAAATGGGAGCTCTCATACATTGCTAGCGGAAATGGGAATGGACACAGCCTTTATGGAAAGTGATCTGGCAACATCTATAAAACTGGAAGTCCAGGGGCACCTGGGTGCCTCTGTTGGTTGACTTTCTGACGTTTGGTTGCAGCTCAAGGTGTGGTCTCACTTTTCATAGGATTGAGCCCCGTGTACAGCTCCTGTGCTGATAGTCTGGAGCCTGCTTGGGATTCTCTGCCTCTCCCTCTATGTCCTTCTTCTGCTCACATGCACACACGCTCTCTTCCTCTCTCTCTCAAAATAAATAAACTTTAAAAATACATATTAAAAAAACAAAAAACAAAACCCTGAAAGTCCATACATTATTCAACCTAACAACCATGCTCCTTGGACTCTAGCCCCCAGAAAGGAAAGTACTCAAACTTAATGATGTAGCCATAAGGGTCTTTATGCAGGTGGTTTTATTTCTTGGACCTAGAATCTAAGGAATTTGCCTGCTAGTTTCAATAATATATGGATTGGAGTGTTATTTGTACCAGAAAAGCTCTGAAACCCAAGTAAATACCTTTCATCAAGATAGAGTTGAAGAATTCTGGTATATCTGCAGCATGAAACATAATGTAACTACTTAATAAAAAAGAAATAAAACAGAGACTCTCAAGACTCTCAACATTAGCTACATCAGATTCATACTGAGGGCTTGTTAAAAATTTGGCTTTTCAGGGGCTGGAGGGGTGGGGTGAAGATGGACGAAATAGATGGAAGGGATTATGAGGTACAGACTACCAGGTATAAAATAAGTGAGCCACAGGGATGCAAAGTACAGCATAGGGAATACAGTCAATAATACTGTAATAACTTTGCACGGTGACAGATTTCTGGGACCCATCTTCAGAGTTTCTAATTCAGCAAAACTGGGGTGGAACCCAAGAATTTATGTTTTTTTAAAATTCTCAGGTGAGGGAGCCTGGGTGGCTTAGTTGGTTGAGTGTCCGACTTCAGCTCAGGTCATGATCTCACAGTTCGTGGGTTCGAGCCCTGCGTTGGGCTCTGTACTGACATCTCAGAGTCTGGAGCCTGCTTCGGATTTTGTGTCTCCCTCTCTCTCTGACCCTCCCCTGCTCATGATCTGTTTCTCTCTCTCAAAAATAAATAAATGTCAGAAAATACAGAATTTTTGGAAATATATGGAATACTAGGAAATTAATACAGGTTTACTTAGGGGGTGGTAGAGTAAGAAGATGCTACCATAACTGTCTATATATGTGTAATGTGGTCACATGTTATGCTTTCACATAAAATGATTTGTGAGCAATATGTATGAAGGAAAAACCAAGAAATAAGTAGTTTCCAGCTTTATATTCCTTTACCTAAAGCACAGTGATAGGAAAACCACCACAACCTTTTTTGGGCATGAACATACCTGATATGAAGACACAGGAGATGGAAGATATGGGGAGAGTGCAGACTGAGCAAGCATCCTGTTGGGGGCGATGTTATAAGGAGCTGGGTAAAACCTGGAAGAAGGAACCTCGTCAGTGAGGAGTCACAGGAAGCCACAAGGTAAGGGCCCCACTGACAGACACAGCCACTTCCCACTGCTGGCTAAAAATCAGGATGAAGCAGCTCAGGGCCAGGACAGGCTGCGTCATTTTCAGGTAACCCAATTATATCAAACACCCTTACCCATTCTGAAGAGCTGTGGTGGGATCATAGGTCAAGGCCATACCACCCTATAAAGGAAGAACATAGTGATCATACTGTGAGCCCTTGGGTGAAAACAGGAGGAAGCCCAGAATGTCCAGACTAGGATGTGTTTGGTTCAACGGATTAGAGTGAGGTCTGGACGGTCCCTCTACTGCTGTTCTGGAGTTCATCTGGTTGTGCGGGCTGCACAAGCCCACTCGAGACCCACACTGACGACCACGTAAGCAGCCAGCTGTAGCTCTCACGCTTGCCTCCCAAGCTCACAGAAATCAGGCCATGGTAACTTCCCTTCCACTTTAATGTCCTTAGTGCTCCTGTCTCTTCGGAGGTCCCCTTACCACATCTCCATTCCTGGGCCAGGCCCGTCCATTTTGCACATATTTTCCTTGGTTCTGTCGCTTCTTTGGACCGCCATCAGCAAATTTGCAAAGCAAGGGATCGGATGGGGCTGCCAAGAAAGAAAGCAAACAGGCAGCTGAGTCCTACCTCACTTAGTCCATTCACATTCATGTAAAATGCTTCCAGAATCTTCACTGAAGTAACAACCTGTGGCTCTCTTAGCCTGATTCCCAGATGCCTCACCTGGTACTCCAGCAGGCGTCTTAATATATTTTCCATTAAAGTGGGTGATGATGGCCTCACACTTCTCTGTGGACTCCATCCTAAGGAGCACAAGAGGGGTTAGGCTCTGGCTTCTCCAGGATCTGTGTTCTCCCTACATTCAAAGAGGAAGCTCTAAGTTCCCAGCCCCACAAATGCTCTACAAATTATGACTCTAGAAACAAAATTTTCTCCACACAAATTCAAGGTATCTTGAAGAGGCAACCCCATCTTTTTTTTTTAATGTTTATTTTTTGAGAGAGAGACAGAGCACAAGTGGGGAAGGAGCAGAAAGAGAGGGAGACACAGAATTCAAAGCAGGCTCTAGGCTCTGCACAGAGAGCCTGATGCGGGGCTCAAACTCAAGAGCTGTGAGATCATGACCTGAGCCAAAGTCAGGCGCTTAACTAACTGAGCCATCTAGGTGCCTCGTGGCAACTCCAACTTCTAATAAAAATCTCCCTCAACTGGTTCCTATAGGGTTCCTAAAAGGAAAAAATGAATACCCTCATGCTATTCCAAAGAAGAGACTAATGAATAGGCCTACTATAGGTCTGATTGATAAACAAGAATAGAATAAATAGTGGCTGTCACCATCATTTATTTATTTTATTATTTATTTCTTAGGAATAACCTTTTTTTATGTTTATTTTTGAGAGACAGAAAGAAGGAGTATGAGTGGGGAGCAGTATAGAGAGGGTGGGACAGAGGATACCAAGTGGGCTCTGTGCTGACAGCAGCAAGCCCGATGTGAGGCTTGAACTCACAAACCATGAGATCATGACCTGAGCCGAAGTCCAGACACCTAACCAATTGACCTTATTTTTTTAAATAAAATTTTTAAAAATATTTCTTTATTTTGAGTGAGAGTAAGCGAGCACATAATGCAATCAAAGGAGGGAAAGAGAGAGACAGAGAGACAGAGAGAGAGCATTCAAGCAGGCTCCATGTTTTCAGCACAGAGCCCAACGAGGGGCTCAATCTCACAAACCGTGAGATCAAGACCTGATCCAAAATCAGGAGTAGGACACTTAACCTGAACTACCAGGCACCCTTGTTTTGTTTTTTTAAAATAAGCTCTATACCCAATGTGGGGCTTGAACTTATGACCTTGAGATCAAGAATCTCATGCTCTACCCACTGAGCCAGCCAGGTGCCCCATGCCACCATTAGTTTTTATTAAAAAATTCCTGGGGCGCCTGGGTGGCTCAGTCAGTTAAGTGTCCAACTTCGGCTCAGGTCATGATCTCATGGTTCATGGGTTTGGGTCCTGCATCAGGCTCTGTGTTGACAGCTCAGAGGCTGGGGCCTGTCTTTGGATTCTGTGTCTCCCTCTCTCTCTGACCCTCCCCTGTTCACACTGTCTCCCTCTGTCTCAAAAAAAAATAAATAAAACAAAAAATAAAAAATTCCTAACTTCATTCCAATAAAACTGCACAAGCTAAGAACTTGCTGATATTTTTTTTTGCTTCTGTAGTCTAATTAGCTCCTTATCATATTAAGACTTCATAAAACAGTAAGAGAAAAGGGTAATAAGACAGAGTTCATGGTCTACAGTGATAGAAACAATGTTGGGAACTTCTGAGTAAAAGTACCTTGTTGAGGAAAGACAAGTGAGTAAGAAATCAGAAAATCTAGATTCCAGCACCAATTTACCAAAGTTCTAGGAGTTAGGACCTGCACAAAAACCCACTGGACTTATTCCTCATTTCTACTTTAGAGATAATATCCACCTACCCTACTACAGATCAAATGAGATCATGTCTTTAAGTGTGTTCTAGGGACACCTGAGTGGCTCAGTCAGTTAAGCGTCCAACTTCGGGTCAGCTCATGATCTCAAGGTTCATGGGTTCGAGCCCCATGTCAGGCTCTGCACTGACAGTTGAGAGCCTGGAGCCTGCTTCAGATTCTGTGTCTTCCTCCCTCCTTACCTCCCTTCCCCCCCTCTCTGCCCCTCCCCTGCTCATGCTCTCTTAAAAATAAACATTAAGTGTGTTCTAAAAAAAATAAGGGTCTATAAGACACAAGATAGAGTATCTTCCCCTCCTTCTATACTTAAAGTAAATCTCATTGCATTTTCTATGCCAATAACCACCAAAAATACGAGCAATTCCTATGAAGGTGGTCATTTGAAAACAGCCTCAAATGGAACCTTTTAGGGAAAAACCACAACCTAGGTATTCCATAGCATCAGTCTTTAGTTGGGTTACTTCTATTCCTTAATCTTCCAAAAGGCTAAGCAGGCATGGTGAGTATTTTAAAGAGAATTGTTTTCTTTTTTTTTAAATAGTTTATTGTCAAATTGGTTTCCATACAACACCCAGTGCTCTTCCCCACAAGTGTCCTCCTCCATTAGCACCACCTCTTTTCCCCCACTCCCCCTTTTCCTTCAACCCTCAGTTCAATAGTCTCTCAAGTTTTGCATCCCTCTCTCTCCCCAACTCTCTTTCCCTCTTCCCCTCCCCCGGTCCTCCATTAGGTTTCTCCTGCTCTCTTGTTAGACCTATGAGTGCAAACTATGGTATCTGTCCTTCTCTGCCTGACTTATTTCGCTTAGCATGACACTCTCGAGGTCCAAGAGAATTGTTTTCAGAACCTCCACTTCCTCATCAGGTCTTTCCTAAACCTGGTCTGTCTGGGGAGAGCCGGTGGCCGCCCTCTCACAGCCACCCCTCTCCACTGACTTCACACACATCCCCAAACTCCACAGGAGGCAATGAAGCCTGACTTTTAAATCATTTTGTAAGTCAGATGTTTTTTAATTCTCCCAACAAGCTGGACAACTCAGTAGGTTGTTAATAGACACATTAAAAAAATCAATTTTGACAGATTGATCACATTGGTTATTGGCATATAAATCAAAAAGAATTCAAAGAATTCCTATTTTAATAAAACTCTATTCTCATTTACTTATTTATGTGAACAAGGTTTCTCAGCATGAAAACAAAAAATATGAATAGAATTGATATTATAGCAATAATAACCACTAGTGGCTATATGACCTAATTAGAAAAACCTGAACAAAATAAAGTTTACCCATGTCATAGGAGAAAGTTTTTCCAATAAAATTTACTTTACATGTACAGCCTCATAACCACAAGAAAAAAATCTCATTTACTGTAAATATATATTTTATATTGCAGAGAAGTATGATAGAATGATCAATAAAAAGACTCAACTATGAAAATATTTTATACTGGAATACAATTCTGTAAGGAAATGGAATGGAATGTACTTCCATTCCAAGATGAAGAACAAGAAAAGGGGAAGGCTCATGGGTGGCTCAGTTAGTTAAGTGTCTGTTGATCTCAACTCAGGTCATGACCTCATAGTCTGTGGGGTTGAGCCCCGCATCTGGCTCTATGCTGACAGCACGGAGCCTGCCTGGGATTCTCTCTCTCCCCGTCTCTCTCTGCCCTGCCCCCTATGAAAATAAAGAAATAAAACTTAAATAGTTCCTAGACACATGGTCTATTAAAAAAAGAAAAGAAAATGGGCGTCTGAGTGGCTCAGTCGGTTAAGCATCTGGCTTTGGCTCAGGTCATGATATCTCAGTTCACGAGTTTGAGCCCTGTGTCAGGCTCCGAGCAGTCAGCACAACTGACAGCCTACTTCTGATTCTATGCCTCTTCCTCTCTCTGCCCCTCTCCTGCTTGTGCTCTCTCTCTGTCTCTCTCTCAAAAATAAAGACAGTTAAAAATTTTAAGAAAGGGGTGCCTGGGTGGCTCAGTTGGTTAAGTGTCCAGCTTCAGCTCAGGTCATGATCTCACAGTTCGTGGGTTTAAGCCCCGCTTTGGGCTCTGTGCTGACAGCTAGCTCAGAGCCTGGAGCCTGCTTCAAATTCTGTATCTCCCTCTCTCTCTTACCCTCCCCTGCTCACGCTGTCTCTCTCTGTCTCTGTCTCTCAAAAATAAATAAAAAACATAAAAAAATTAAAAGAAAGGAACAAGAAAAAGAATACTATAATATGAATGACACAAGAGTTATGACTATTAGGGGCACCTAGGTGGCTCAGTCGGTTAAGCGTCTGGCTCTTGACTTTGGTTCAGGTCATAATCTCGTAGGTTCAAGCCCCACATCGGGCTCTGCCCTGCAGTGTGGCGCCTGCTTGGGATTCTCTCTCTCTCTCTGCCCCTCCCCCATTTGCACACTCTGTCTCTCAAAATAAATCAATAAACCTAAAAAAAGTTAACTATTAAAGGAATACCCTAAATATTTTTAAATAGATGATTTTGTATATCACATTGCTATAACATTTAGATATATTTGCATACATTTATAAATGACATGACAGTTTTATTTAAAATGCCAATATTTGTAATTTGTTGGAAATTATACTTTGCAAGACTTAAATGTATAAAGAAAATATGTAGATAGTAACAGAAAGATGCAAGAGAGTTCTATTTTTCAAGTCTTCAAAACCACAATTTCTAAATTGGGCTCAGAGGTACCTTTACTTTTTAAAAACTTTTTTTAACATTTTAAAATTTATTTTTGAAACAGAGACAGCATGAGTGGAGGATGGGCAGAGAGAAAGGGAGACACAGAATCAGAAGCAGACTCCAGGCTGTCAGCAAAGAGCCTGACACGGGGCTCAAACTCAGGAACCATGAGATCATGACCTGAGCTGAAGTCAGATGCTTAACTGACTGAGCCACCCAGGTGCCCTTGAACTTTCTGGAGAAAATAAAGCAACATCTGTTGAATATTGGGTGGACTAATAACTCTAAACAGGTCACCATTTCAATGTTATCACCCTACAATTCTTCAATAATGTATTATTACAAAGTTAGTTTTTCAATGGTTGCTATGACAAAAGAAATACCGTAAGAAAACCAATGTGTAACAGGAAATGAGGGTATAAGTGTCCAGTCCGATTCTAAGGCCTGAGAAGTTGTATAGTGTTCAACAGATGCACATCCCATTTGTTTTTTTAAATAGTTTATCCATTTGTAAATATACTAAGTACAGTTGAAGATTGAAATAAAAATCTTTCTCTTTCTTAATTTTTTTTAAACATTATTTAATTTTGAGAGACAGAGAGAGACAGATTATGAGCAGGGGAGGGGCAGAGAGAGAGGGACACACAGAATCAGAAGCAGGCTCCAGGCTCTGAGCTGTCAGCACCGAGCTGGATGCGGGGCTCAAACCCACGAGCCGTGAGATCATGACCTGAGCCAAAGTCAGACGCTCAACCAACTGAGCCACGCAGGTGCCCCCAAATCTTTTCTCTTTTAATAAATTTTTGAAATAGCTACAGATTTTTTTAACTTAAAAAAATTTTTATTTTAGAGAGAGAGCATGAGCAGGTAAGAGGGGCAGACAGAATCCCACAACCCTAGGATCATGATCTAAGCCAAAATCAAGGAAAAATCGACTAAGCCATACAGGCACTCCAAAATAGCTATAAAAAATTTTAATATAAAAACACTTTTTGAGTTGTTTAGACAATTAAATTACTCAATAAACTGAACTTTTAAGTACTTCTTTTGCTTAGTTTTTTGTTGTTTTGTTTCAAAATAAACTCTACCTCCAATGTGGGGCTCCAACAAACAACCCCAAAGTCGCATGCTCTACTGACTAGGTGCCCCGTAAGTAGTTCTTTTGGTCTGGAGGGAAAAAAAATGTATTGAGACAGCATAAGCCGCCATGAATTGAAAAAGGTGGAGAACCTCTGCTTTAAGAGTATGGGAGTGCAAAAAAAAAAAAAAAAGTTTGATGACCCCAAGTCTAGGAATTCTCTTTTAGTTATATTTGGGATTGCCAGCAGGTGGTGCTACCAAGATCGAGTTCCCAAGATCTGAAACACTCGGGAATGTTCCTGAACCAGACAAGATACTGTAACACAAAATGGGACCTTCAGATCACTTATTCCAATAGTTTTCAAACTTAAAAATAAAAAAAAAGCAACAGGATCTCCTTTTAAACAAAATCTTAAAAGCAGAACTATTTCTTAAGTGGGCTAGGAGATAATGAAGCCCTACAAATGACACCTACGCCCAGAAGAGGTAGGCACCCTGAAGAACTCCGCAGCTCTAGGGAAAATCACTCACCTACATCAATCTCCGCTTCACAGAGTAAATAAACCAAGGTACATAAAAGTCTGATATCACAGGGGCAGTTAGTGGCAGAGTTGTTTTAGAATCTCAGTGTCTCAATAGAATGAAAAGGTAGGCCAAATCTTCTTCAACCAACTGATCTTAAAGCGGAAGGATTACCACCCACTGCTGTGGGACCTTGGACAAATCACTTTATATTGGGGACTTTGGTTTCCTTATGTATAAAATGGGTTTGTTTTTTTTTTTTTAGAGTATCCTTTTATTTTTTTGAGAGAGAGTGAGCAAGCACATGAGTGGGAGAGGACACAGAGGGAAAGACAATCTCAAGCAGGCTCCACACCCATGACCCTGGGATCAAGACCTGAGTTGAAATCAAGAGCTGGAAGCTCAACTGACTGAGCCACCCAGGTGCCCTGGTTTCCTTGAAACAATTATTACAGTAAAACCTTGGATTGAAAGCAACCTGTTCTGTGAGTGTTCCACAAGATGAGCAAACATTTCTAATACATTTTAACTTGACAAATGAACAATGTCTTGCAATACAAGTAGTATGTGACGCCAAACGTCACATGATCACAATTGAGCCAATGGTTCTTCTTTGCGCGGGATTGTGGGTGATTGTCTCCATGCTTGAATGCTCAGTCTCATGCTGCAGTGTTTGGTGATTTTTCAGAACGCTGGAAGGTGCCCACAACTGGCACTAGTATATTTTTTGGCACCTACAGACAGTCCTTTCCTTTTCCATACAAGAGTAAACTTAGGAATGCTTTGTTTCATTCTAGGTTAGGTTGCCTGTAGATATACAGACCTTTTCCACTGCTGCCTTATTGTCAGCTACATTAAGTACAGTATATGACAAGAATTTATTAATACTGTGCTGGAGTCAACATATACTACTATGGCCCCCATGTAGGAAAGATTCCATTGAGCCAACAGACAGTAGTGATTCTGTTAGTTAAAGTCATCCTACATAATAACCTTCCTTTCGCTCGTCTCCCTCACACCAGCCACGAAGGTTTTCAAAGGTAAGTGCAGGTTAATTTATTTATTTTTCTTTATATTTTGTGTTAATACAGTAATCATTTTTATATGAATATTTTTGGGTTGTAGAATGAATCATCTGAGTTTCCGTTATTTCTTATGCAGAAATTCACTTTGATACACAAGGATTTTGGATTACAAGCATGTTTCTGGAACGAATTTTGCTTGCAAACCAAGGTTTTGCTGTATTTCATGGGGTTGTTGTAAAGATTAAATGAGATAACAGAATAAGAAACTATTCAGTAAACTATAAGAAAATACAAAATTACTGGATTCTGCTTGGGTCTGGATCAAAGGAACTAATGCTAGAGTATCAAGAAAAAGTGGGGAAAGGATAAAGATTTGGGAGCAAATGGGTTTTTGAGTATTGTGACCTCTAATTAAATGAACTTCTGATTCACTGGCAAGTACTTTAAGCTAATAATTCGTCCCTTGGGGGAGTAGGTGCAGATTTTTTTTTATCTTCTAAGTGACATTCTTTATTAACCTCATCATTTCCCATTCTTGATATCCCTCACCTTGCAAAGCCAACCCCTCTGCTGGTCCCAGTGGTATCTCGAAGGATTCGAGTGGAGATAACCTGGCCAAAGGGCTTCAGCATCCCCTCCAGTTCTTGCTCATCCATTGATAGTGGAAGGTTTGATATGTATAAATTTGTGGGGTCCTGTTCCTGTTGCTATGGAAAAAAAGTGAGGAAATGAAGCTCACATCTCTTATCCCTCTCCCACCCTACGCCCTCATCACAATATGACATCTCAGAAAAGAGATAGTAGAAAGGGGCCCACGTAAACAAGAAGGTCCTAACTATTCATAACACCTAGTCCCACTACCATGGATTGTATGTTGAGTCCAGGAAAAAAACAAACGAGATTCGATATTTCCAGTATTTCACACTCCCATAACAGAAATCATCAGTGATGTTTTGGCTGTCTCTTTAAGAACTAGGCAGAGCAGCTACTCCTCCACCCGCCGGTGCTGGATTCCCTTGGCCGCACTGCTCCCCCTGGCTGGACAACTGTTTTTAAGCAATCCCTCCTCTCCCTCCTCCTTCCTCTTCCGGCCACAGCAGAATCCTCTGAGTAGGAATGCAACGGAGGGAGAGCAGGAAGAGGGAGAAGGCGAAAGGAAAGGCAGTGTGCTGGGGGCTGCGCTAAGGGGCAGATGTATAGCTCACTGGGTCACCACGCAGTCCTCAGAGCTCTAATCTCAAAGGAACTCTGAAGTGCCCTCAACTCCATTGTCAGAGGGCTTTTCTCCAGAAAGAGAAAAGGAAGAGCCCCACCAGGGGGCAGAATGTACAAAATGGCAATAACTTCCCACAGCTGTATTTTTAAGAACTTAAGCAGTCACTGCCCTAGAGAGTGGAGTCAGGTCACCAGCAACTTCAACCTCTCTTCTGCCTTTCTCCTCAGGCCTTTGTTTTTCTTTAACCATACAGAAAAGGGTGACTGTCAGGCCCGCCTCATCAGCTCTACAGAGTATTCACAATGACTTCAGAAAGGCAAGGGGGCGATCCCACCTCAAAACAGAAGGGAGAGAAAATCCTTGGGTTTTCTAGTAGTCTGGATTAAGCCAAAGCTCCAGAGAGAGATGTAGCAAGGAGGGTCAGCTTTCTTCCTGGCTGTGGCTTCCCTTTCCCCAACCCCTAATAAATCCCCTGCCCCAGTACCACAAGCAAAGGGAACAGTGTTGGGAGGTGAAGAGCACTGTTCTTAACTTCTGAGTTGCACAACTGCCTTCTTCATAGAATGTTGCAAAACTACCACAAGCTGTCTGGTAGGGAAGTGGGGCCAGGGTGTAAATGAGGAAACCGAAGGAGGAAGGGAAGCCTCTTGACCCTCTTACCTGCTTATAAAACTTGATGAGAAGAACAATTGACAGAGCTACCTGCCACAGATCTTGAAGAACGTCTTCCTCTGGCAGACAAGGGGTGCTCAATGAGACCCTAGCTCAGCCTTTCTTAGGTCAGATATAGTCAAAAACTACTGCACATGGCCCTTGCCCATCAAATTCATGGCCTTACACCCTCTGGGAGCCTTAGAACTGGACCTCTGGTGCTAAGGGGAGCAGACATGGGGTAGAACCCTTACCTTTGCCATCTGTGCCTGCACCCCACTGGCTTTCAGTGCTGTGACAGCTTTCTGTGCTGCCGAAGGACTGTCAAAGTCCACAAAGCCATAGCCTGGAACAGGGAAACAGCATCACTGGGAGGTGGGGGTATGAGAGAGGGAGGAGGCCCAGACTTTTCAGGGGACAGAGGAAGAGTTATGATCCATGTAACACAATGGTAGGGAGAAAGAAATGAAGAGGTTTCAAGTCCACGTGCTCTTCAAATCCCATGAGATTTAGCCTATTTTTCAGCTATGCATGCCAAGGGCAATGAGGTCCTTGTGTTCTTGCCTCTTTCTCTCCCCCTTAAGAAATATGAGGTTTCAGAAACTACACTCTTTTAATAATCCACAGCTCCCACCCCTAACAGAACTCTTTCCTGTTTTCTAGCCACATCTCAGGAATGTAGGCATGTAGGGAATGTAGGAAATATAGCCTCTCCATTGCAGAGAGCTAGCCACCTGTGAGAAGCCCCACCCAAGAGATAGTCCTTCACCTCCTTCTATTCTTCCTTCTGTAACCAGAGCTGCTCGAAACCTCAACAAATTCATCCTTACAAAATAACACCCACCAAGTCACCCCACCACTACCACCACTGAAAGGCATTTACAATGCTTTACTAAATAAAAACAATCTTACCTCCCATATCCACCATCCAATCTGGGGAAACAAGAAGTCCAAAATAGGCTCAGGGACTCTGTGTAGGATTCTAGCCATGGGTCCCCAAAATAGCATTTTTAGCCCTAGCTATCTGGTCACTAAACAATCTAAATATCTATGAGTCTTGTAAGCCCGAAAACCTTAAAGCTTTGAGCAGTAAAGGTTAGAGACAAGGGAAGGCCTCCCTCACAGGTGCTCTTCACCACCACAGACAGCTGTTCTCTCACCTTTGCATTTGTTTGTACTCTTGTCCAGTATGGCCTTAGTGGAGACAATCTTGCCATATCTAAGGGAAAAGAAAATGCAAAGTGATAATGTGGGGCCAGGGATTTAGAACAGGGCAAAGATCAAGACATCTGGATGAATCCATGCCCTTTCTTCACAACTGTTCCTACTCAAGCCTTAATAAAAACAAGAAGAAATGAATTTAAAATGTCAAGCTCATCATATAAACCTATTTTCCAAAGATGTCGACAAGAAATAACATAACTACAGTCCCTTCAGTACCAACATATTTCTCTCTTCTTCCCCAGTAAAGACTTAGATACTAGCTGGAAAGAGGCTATTATCTTCTTGGGAAAAGAGCCTGGTGATGTCCACATGAAAGTGTGTCCGGGCAGAGCTCTGGCTGGAGTTCCTCGGGAACCAAATATAATCCTTAATAATTATCTTCTGGTCAAACACCATTCCTCCTCCTATAAAAAAACCTATAGACATTTCTCTTCTCTGACATCCCATTACCCACCTCTGATTGAAGGCTAACCTGAGCCAAACTGTCCTTTATTTTATATATAATTTATTTTTTAATTCACATCCAAATTAGTTAGCATATAGTGCAATGATTTCAGGAGAATCCAGTGATTCACCACCTACATATAGTACCCAGTGCTCATCCCAACAAGTGTCCTCCTTAATACTCCTTGCCCAATTAGACCATACTTCCACCCCAAACCCCTCCAGCAACACTCAGTTTGTTTTCTGTATTTAAGAGTCTCTAATGTGTTGTCCCCTTCCCTGTTTTTATATTATTTTTGCTTCCTTTCCCTTATGTTCATCTGTCTTGTGCTTCAAATTCCACATAGAAATAAAGTCATATGATATTTGTCTTTCTCTAATTTCTCTGACACTAAGTGAAATTAGTGCATTCCATCTACATTGCTGCAAATGGCAAGATTTCATTCTTTTTGATTACCAAGTAATACACCACTGTATATACATACCACATCTTCTTTATCCATGCAGCAGTCAGTGGACATTTGGGCTCTTTCCATAATTTGGCTATTGTTGATAGCACTACTATAAACATTGGGGTACATGTGCCCCTTCAAAACAGCACACCAGTATCCTCCGGATAAATATTCTTTAGGTTGTAGGGTAGTTCTATTTTTCATTTTTTGAGGAACCTCCATACTGTTTTCCAGAGTGGTTGTACCAGTTTGCATTCCCACCAGCAGTGCAGAACCATTCCTTTTTCTCTGCATCCTTGTCAACATTTGTTATTACCTGAGTTGTTAATTTAACCATTCTGACAGGTGTGAGGTGGTATCTCATTGTGGTTTTGATTTGTATTTCCCTGATGATGAGTGATGTTGAGAATTTGTTCATGTGTCTGTTAACCATCTGGATGTCTTTTTTGGAAAAGTGCCTATTCATGCATTTTGCCCATTTCTTCACTGGATTTTTTGGTTTGGGGTGTTGAATTTGATACGTTCTTGATAGATTTTGGATCTAATCCTTTATCTGATAGGTCATTTGCAAATATCTTCTTTTATTCTGTCAGTTGTCTTTTAGTTTGGTTGATTGTTTCCTTCACTGTGCAGAAGCTTTTTATTTTGATGAGGTCCCAATAGCTAATTTTTGCTTTTGTTTCCCTTGCTTCAAGAGACATATCAAGTTAAGAAGTTGCTGTGGCCGAGGTCAAAGAAGTTGTTGCCTGTTTTCTCCTCTAGGATTCTGATGGCTTCCTGTTCTACATTTAGGTCTCTCATCCATTTTCATTTTATTTTTGTATATAGTGTAAGAAAGTGGTCCAGGTTCATTCTTCTGCATGTTGCTATCCAGTTTTCCCAACACCATTTGCTGAAAAGAGTGTCTTTTTTCCATTGGATATTCTTTCTTTTGTCAAAGATTAATTGGCTATACATTTGTGGGACCATTTCTGGATTCTCTATTCTGTTCCATTGATCTAAGTGTCTGTTTTTGTGCCAGTACCATACTATCTTGATGATGACAGCTTTGTAATATGTCTTAAACTCCAGAATTGTGATGCCTCCAGGTTTTTCTTTTTCAGGATTGTTTTGGCTGTTCAGGGTCTTTTCTGGTTCCATACAAATTTTAGGACTGTTTGTTCTAGCTCTGTGAAGAATGCTGGTGTTATTTTGATAGGGATTGCATTGAGTATGTTGATTGCTTTGGGTAGTAGCAACATTTTAACAATAATTGTTCTTCCAGTCCATGAGCATGGAATGTTTTTCCATTTCTTTGTACCTTCTTCAATTCTTTCATAAGCTTTCTATAGTTCTCACTATATAGATTTTTCAAGTCTGGTTATGTTTATCGCTAGGTATTTTGTGGGTTTTGGTCCAATAGTAAATGGGATCACTTCCTTGATTTCTCTTTCTGATGCTTCATTATTGGTGTATAGACATGCAACAGATTTCTGTACATTGATTTTATATCCTGCAACTTCGCTGAATTCATAGGTCAGTTCTAGATGTTTTTTGGTGGAATCTTTTGGGTTTTCCAGATAGACTATCATGTCATCTGGGAAGAATGAAAGTTTGACTTCCTCCTTGCCAATTTGGATGCCTTTTATTCCTTTGTGTTGTCTGACTTTTGAGGCTAGGACTTCCAATACTATGTTGAACAACAGAGGTGAGAGTGGACATCTTTGTCGTGTTCCTGACCTTAGGGGGAAAGCTCTCAGTCTTTCCTCATTGAGGATGATATTAGCGGTGGGTCTTTCCTATACATGGCTTTTATGATCTTGAGGTATGATCTTTCTATCCCTATTTTCTTGAGGGATTTTATCAAGAAAGGATGCTGTATTTTGTCAAATGCTTTCTCCACATCTATTGAGAGGAACATGTGGTTCTTTCTCTTTTATTATGTGATCTACTACATTGATTGTTTTGAACCAGCCCTGCATCCCAAGAATAAATCCCACTTGATCATGATAAATTATTTTTTTTAAACTACTGTCAGATAAAACTCTGGTTCTGATAATTTATAGCGATGTCTCATCTCAGACAAGTCATTTAACCACTCTGTGCCTCAGTCTCATCATCTGTAAAGCAGAGAGAGGATTGTTGGGAATATGAAATGAGTTCATGGATAGTAAACACTAATGTCTACCACATGGTAAATGCTTGAAAGCTCTTAACTGCTATTATTATCATTACTACAGTCAAGGAACCTCAACTTTAGTGCAAGTGGTTCTCTGTCCTTTACTTTATTCTAAGACTTCTATCTTTCACTGTCAAGATTTGAGCATGTTAGGGAGGTAAGTGGGTACAAGACCAGGTACAATAGCAGTGTTAAGAAACTACCCAAAACTTGACAATAAGGTAAAATGAGGATTACGTATCCTTTCAATGTCATTCTGGAACATTGTCTAAAAGACCTATTTGAAGTATATTTCATTATTTAGGGGGATGTTTCTTTGTTTGACTTACTAGTTACTGTTGATTAGGGTTGAGACCTTGTGAAGATACATATTAACTTGTACATTTTATCTAGTAAAATGCAAATAATTTCTGTCCAGTTGAAAAGAGAACCCAAAGATTACAGTTTTATATTGTCCTACAAGATATGAACCAGTTTTATATATAACCTAGCAATCATTTTTTATTTTTTATTTTTATTTATTTTTTCATTTTTTAATTTGTAAATAGACTTCACACTGAGTGTGAGCCCAATGTAGGGCTTCATTCAACTCACAACCCTGAGATCAAGACCTGAAATGAGATAAAGGGTTGAATGCTTAACCAACTGAGCCACCAGATGCCCCTATAACCTAAGAATCCTATTCCAACATTATTTCTTCAGTATACATACTCAGTCCCTCAAGTGCTCTTTGAACCCTTTTTACCATCCTGTTGGTTCCCTTATTAATAAATGAAATAGATATTGGGCATGTGTTTACCTATTTTGTATGAGAACCATGTTTTTCAACTTTTTGAAAATTATACTTCAGCAGCTGAGTCATGTGAAGGCCCCCAAACTGAGCAGTGGAATATTCCAGGTCAGGATCATATTAGAAGTGTTCCACTAGAAAGACATCTCTACATCCCACCCTAGGAGGGTGAAAATATTAAAGATACAGAACAGAAATTATTAACAGAATCAGAAGTATAGGATTTAACTGAAAACAGTTGGCAGGGACTGAATTTGAGACCAATACCCCAAACAAGTGTTTTTTTTTTGTTTGTTTTCTTCACTTCCCCTCTCCTCCCTAAAGAACACATGATGATTGATATATTTGTTTTGCTCCTGGGCAGGCTCCCACTGATGTTTTCGGTGGGGCTTCTGTCACCCAATGGATTAGACAGAAAAAGCCAAGCAATGCCTTGGAGGCTGGGAAAAGAACACATCAAAATGGGAGTGGGGATGAATGGGATGATCCTAGCCCTTTAGGGCTACATATTTGGATTCTTTCCCAAAATGAGGCAAGAGAAGAGATGCAGGAAACTGGCCAGAGGACATACACGCTGCTATCCTTATCAAGGCCCAAGAGTGGAGCTTGCTGTGGTCTCAGCAGATTGACACCTAGAGCTCAGAGTTTTCAGTGTAGCTGACAACAGCCGGTTTCCTGGTGCTTCATCCTTGGAAGAAGGAGCCCCCGCCCCCAAGAGAACACAGGTTCCAGCCTCACACTCTGTGCCTCTTCTTCCTGCCTACCAGGGTTTAGGATCCAGGAACATTCACTTCCCCTATAACCCAGAGAGAGATAACTGGGACAAAAACAGGAAGTCCTTCTATGCATGGGAAACACCCTTCCTAGAAAGGTTGAACTCCCAGCTGGCAGCATCCAGCAGGCCTCCAGCCACCTGCTCTTCTCAGCCTTTTTGTCATAACTCATCTAGCACCTATTCTTTCCCTGCCTCCTTTCTACTTCTTTATAGTCTCCTATTGAGCTTCTCAATCCCATGCTGTGTGATGACCTTGACTATTTTCATTCCTTCAGACACAACCAAAGGGTAAGGCAACTGTTGGAAAGGGCAAAATGAAAGTCTAAAAGTATAATGAGGTGGAACCGAGTTCTGTCTTGTAAAGTGAAAAGATTTTGTGCACATTATGTTTAGTGCAAGAAACCCAGCGTGCAGAAATCAAGGAACTAGACTGATATGCTAGTCTTTTCCTCCATAAACTATCATTTCTGCCAATTCCCATTCCCATCAAAAATTACTGGTCCTAGACAAAGTTCCCTCACTCTCATTTAAATACCTTTCAAGCAAGGTAATCTAAGGTAAAACAAAACAAAACAAAAACAGTTTTATACATACACCTACCCTTTAGAGACTCAATTTGTGCAGCCTCAAGCCACCAAAAATTCTTATGATTTGCACGGACAAAACCTCAGAATTAGAGTAAGGGATTTATAAAACATCTCTGATGCCACCTACATTTGGGGGGCAGAATGTTCTGCCTTTCTAGGATTTGGAACAAATGGAACTTACACATACTGTTGTAGGAGTTCGAATTAATTTAACCACTTCAGAAAATTATTTAGTAGTATCTACAAAGCTGAACAAACATATATCCTATGACTCATCAATTTTACTTCAGAGATAAACCCAACATATATGTAAACCTAAACACATGTACAAGTTCATGGCAGCACTATTCATGTTGATAATAGTCACAAACTGGAAACAACTCAAATGTCCAGCAACAGAATGGGTAAATAAACTATAGCATATTCCTATGATGGAATTCTATAAAGCAATAAGAATAAACAAAGTTTTGTTATATGCAGCAATGTGAATGAATTTCACAAACACTGAGCAAAAGAAGCCAGACATAAAAGGCCATGTATGCTATATCATTATGTTTATATGAAGTTTAAACAAACCACACTAATCAATCATTTAGAATACAAACAACAGAGGGGCACCTGGCTGACTTAGTTGGCTAAGAGTCCGACTCTTGATTTCAGCTCAGAGATTTCATGATCTCATGGGTTCGTGGGACTGAGCTCCACACTGGGCTCTGTGTTGACAGTGTGGAGCCTGCCTGGGATTCTCTCTCTCTTCCTCTCTCTCTGTCCCTCCCCCACTCATGCACACGTGCGTGCACACATGCACACACACACACACACACACTCTCTCTCTCTCTCTCTCAAAATAAATAAAGTTAAAAAAAAAAGGTAGATATCTTTGTTTTGAAATGGGGGAACAGAAACTGAGAGGTGGGCTTCCAAAGAGTTGGTAATGTTCTTTTTCTTTTCTTTCTTTTTTTTTTTTAATAGGCTCCAAGCTCAATGTGGGGCTTGAACTCATGACCCCAAGATCAAAAGTCAGATGTTTTACTGACTGAGCCACCCAGGCACCCTGGGTAATGTTCTTTTTCTTGATCTGGTTACAAGGGACTGTTGTGAGGGTATGTTTACCTTATGAAAAGTCAACTGCTGTATATACACTTATGAGTTGTGCACTTTTCTATATGTGTGTCATATGTTGATAAAAAGGTTTTTTTTTAACTTTCCTATTTCTGTTTCTTTCCACCATTCCTTACCCAAACTCAATTTTCCTCTTCCATACCCCCAGACTTCTTCCTCTAACTATTCCCCCAAATGTATCATTTGAAGTACATATTTTTCTGCCAAATGTAACTGAGCTGGCATCTTCGGACTTTTGCAATTTTTCCAGCATTCTTAACCAGGCTCATTCCATGGTAGTTATCTCTACCTCATGACTCATATCTACTCTGAAGAACCCCAAAGTTCTTTAGGGGTATATGTACAGAGTGTCAGCCTCTTTCTTCACCGTGTCCTTTATCCACTAATTTGATTATCTCTATCAGAAGAAACTCCTCTAAATGTACAGTTCAACTGGTTAGTTCTATTTTCTTGTATCCCTACTGCCAGCTCTTGCTGCTTTCTAATCAATATCTTTAGAGATACTGAGCATTTCTATTTGAGGTGTAAGGAAGGGAATCTTTCCACAAAGACCATCAGTTCTGGGTACACAAAGTCACCTATTAGGCTTCAAAGGCCAGCTCTATCCTGGCTTTCCTCAGAGAAACGCAAGAAGGTTTTAAGTATTAGTAAAGTATTTTAAGTATTAGTAAAGTACATATTTTTATGTACTTTCACTTTTTAAAGTTTCTTTAAGAGGGGCTGCTACAAAATCTTGTGACAAATAAAACTGCATTTTAGTACAAGAGTATCTGGCAAGAAACCAATATCGCCAAACCTGTACTGTCCCTCGAAGCCTACCCACATGTCCGCCAACTTACGACTGGCACAATTTGACAAGGTCCTGGTCAGTAGTGCCTGGTTGCAATCCCCGGATATAGAGGTTGGTTTTGCTCAGCTGGTCATTTCCATTGCTCCCATTGCTGCTGTTAGGGGTACTGCTGCTTGGACTAGGTGGTGCCATTTGCTGAGACAATGACACATACGGCTGCAGAGAGACATGAGGAACAGGTCAGAAGATTATACATTTAAATACTGGAGAGTGAGGAAGATCCTGGCTCCTTTCAAAGAACCATTCCAAACTTTAATAGCAATTAATTCAATAGAGAAATACAAAACAAAAAAACAAAGACTAAAGAAATTCCTCTCTGACATTCTACCATAGAATAAGAAAATATATAACTGTCTTACCTATCTTTCAGGAATAATGAGAGGCCAAAATAAGCTTGTTAAAGGTTTTTTAAAAAGGTACTTTGTTACAGTAGAATGTGTTTATCATGCAGATACTGAAGAACACAATGTATGCCTCTTAAGTAATCTAAGTAATGAGATACGGCTGATAAAATCTATATTCCATTTAAAAATTATATTTTAGGGGTGCCTGGGTGGCTCAGTCGGTTAAACCTCCGACTTCAGCTCAGGTCATGATCTCACGTTTGTGGGTTCGAGCCCTGCGTCATCTCTGTGTAGACAGCTCACAGCCTGGAGCCTGCTTCCAATTTTGTGTCTCCCTCTCTCTCTCTCCTCCCCCCCTTTGCCCCTCCCCCTCTCATGCTCTGTCTCTCTCTGTATCAAAACTAAATAAAACATTAAAAAATTAAAAAAATAAAAATAATATTTAATTTATAAATTCCACTCATAAAATTATATAAATTTAATATATTTAAATATAAAATCTATATTTAAAATGATGAAGAGGAAATAACAAAACTTTATCAAGTCATGGAAGTATAAATAGGTTTAACATAGATTACTAAAAAAAAAATCTGTAGAATATGACAACTGCAAAATACTCAGAGCTTGAACATTATTGGAAACTTAGACAAATAAAATGAAATATTAATGACCATGTAAAAATACTAATTACCAGTAAAAGCTGAAATTTGTTACCCTAGTAATAGGAATTTAGTCCTAAGTTACTTATAAATGTTTTAAGGTTTAAGTGAATGAACAATAGCTACATTACGGTCAAGGAAACCCAAGATTTGGGATGAAGCATCCCTAATCTTTCACTATTGATATCAGGACAGGCAACCAGACTGGGCTACAATGTTTTTTTGGTACTTTTGTTAGTGGAAAATACCAGGTTGGCTGGAGCATGGATCCATTCCTTCATGAATATTTTAACTCCTTATGTTCTAATGAGGCTTTTAGTGTTTAAATTTAGTTTGGTTCATAATAGTCCAAATCTGCATAGTTAATTATAATCTTGTGCATTTTACTACCTCACACTCATATTCCAGTTCTCCCAAGGCTCAAAGCACTTCATGGTATAAATCTATTTGGAATTACTTCCCTCTCAAATGCTAGTTTTAGCTCCAGGTTTTCCCCCTTCTTTCTCTTTTTGGTGGTGGTGTTGAGGGAGTGGAGCAATAACAAAAGAAAATGAGAAACATGAGTATCACAGAGAGAAAATTTTCACCCCAAAGAATCTTAATATGAAATGTGCCTCTCATATGTATGCCCTTGACCTTTAGCAAACTTCAAAATTAAAATCTTTGCTTGAGCTAAAATATGTTGAAGCAAGGTATTTTCCTACCTTTCTCACTATACACAATAAAAATGCGTGCCCGCTGCGTATACAGTTTATCTCCTGGCTCTATACTGCTGCAAAGAGGAAGAGACCCAGTACCGTATCCTGGGATGCCCCAGACTCGTGGCCCACTACAGCTCCAACACAACCTTTACATTTCCTATCCCTATTCCCCTCTCTTTTTCAGCACTTACCCAGGATTTCCCATAAAGAACAATCCATGTGACAGTGGTAATGATGATCATCCATGTGATGATGTGACAGCCACATGATACAGTCAATAAGTGCAGGAGGGTGCATGGGACATGTGTGTATTTTTTAGTAACTTTTAGACAAAAATAGAGCAGATAAACCTAAAGGTCATACAGTCAGCTCTAAAACTTGCAGTACTCGTTTTAAGAATGACAGGGGTGCCTGGGTGGCTCAGCCGGTTGAGTGTCCGGCTTCTGCTCGGGTCATGATCTCATGGTTCATGGGTTTGAGCCTCACGTCAGGGTCTGTGCTGACAGCTAGCTCAGAGCCTGGAGCCTGCTTCAGATTCTGTGTCTCCCTCTCTCTCTGACCCTCCCCTGCTCGTGCTGTCTCCATCTCTCAAAAATAAATAAAAAACATTAAAAAAAAAATGAATGACATTGGGGGCACCTTGATGGCTCAGTTGATTGAGCATTTGACTTTGACTTAGGCCATGATCTTGCAGTTTGTGGGTTTGAGCCACACGTCAGGCTCCGTGCTGACAGCTTAGAGCCTGAAGCCTGTTTCAGATTCTGTGTCTCCCATTCTGCCCCTCCCCCACCTGTGCTGTATGTCTCTCTCTCAAAAATAAACATAAAAAAAAAGAATGACATTGAAATCTCCTCTGAATTACTAGATCTGCAATAATAATCAAATACTAGTGGGTCTAGGCTCCCTCCATTATCATTACTATCATAACTGCACCACCTAATTTAAAGTACAGTCAAGGGGCTCCTGAGTGATGCAGTTGGTTAAGTGTCCAACTTCAGCTCAAGTCATGATCTCGTAGTTTGTGAGTTCGAGCCCTGCATCAGGCTCTGTGCTGACAGCTCAGAGTATGAAGCCTGCTTCAGATTCTGTCTTTCTCTCTCTCTCTGCCCCTCCCCTGCTCATGCTCTGTCTCTCAAAAATACACACTAAAAACAATAAAGTACAGTTAATAAAACCATGACCTATATTCCAATCATGGCTGTTTCTGAGTTCAGAACAGAACATTGCTGGAGATCATTCAATAATATGCGTCTTTCTTCATCTCTAAAGAATTAAAATTATGTATCTTTAGGCTGAGAAAGCCAAAAGATATTCTATGCCTGGGGTGATGATGATGATAATGATGACGCCAACACAACAGAAAAAGCAACTCTAGTGACATGAGACCATGTGCCAAGCACTGGCCGAGGAGACAATTTGCCTGAGTTTATCTATCCCCTGTTCCAATATGAGAGAATATTTCTAAGAGAAAGTATCAATGATGTCAGTACTGTCTAGAAAAGAACACAAGGGTTACTAAGGAAAGAAATAAACTGAAAAGAAGTTACTGATTTGCTACATAGCTATAACCTTGGTTTTAACACTAAGGTCTCAGCTATAATTAAAAAATATGACTTAGTAAATAATAAACTTGCTGTAGGCCAGAAAAATTCCTAGGAAAAAAAGATATGGCTAAAAACCAAAACAAAACTTTTATCTCTTGGTGTTCCTATGCAGCTTCTGAAATTGCCACATAGGTTTGGCTCCAAAGAGCAATCATATATGTGTGTGTGTGTGTGTGTGTGTGTGTGTGTGTGTGTGTATTTATTTATTTATTTATCCACTTTGAAAGAAAAGAGAATCCAAGAAAATGAATTTGAGAAAGCCCCTAAGAAAAGCTTATCTGGTTCCCCAAAAGAAATCATTTGGAGAGACATAATAACTAATGTAAACTAAAAATCCATGTTTACCTATGTGAGAGAAAAAGATAGCATTTACAAAAGTCCAGAGAACTGAGATATTCTTATCGGTAAGGGAAGGATAGGGCAGTGCTCTCTCTCTTGACTCCTACAAAAATGGTTCTGAGGTCACTGGTCCTCTGTCAGGGGCTGACCTAGAAAGTAAAGAGCAAGATATTTCTTTCCTTAATCCTGCTGTACTATGGTAGATTTCATAAACCAAAGGAGACTATAAACCTTAAAGCTAATTTGCTTTTTATCATTATGTCCTAAAAATTGTCATTTTCGTGTGAGGATCAAATTCAGGGTTATTAGAGAAGCTAAAATGGCTGACTTGTTAGTATGCCAGGTTTTCTTCAGGAAGGGACAGAAGTGTACTACAGTATTTATCAGTTAACTTCATCCCTTTGAATGACATGTAGTTTTGTTTTGCTCCCAGAAGAAAAAGAAAAATAGGTAGGTTTTTACTTATAACCTTGGTTTGTATTCATGTAGGTGGAACTCCTGAAGTCATTTGGATTAGCGGCCATTTAGAACATGATTCAAAACTGTACTATGCCCTATAATTCCAATGTGGATATGAATTTAAACAAGATCCCTCAGGGGCGCCTGAGTGGCTCAGTCAGTTAAGCGTATGGCTTCAGCTCAGGTCATGATCTCACGGTTCGTGGGTTCAAGCCCCATGTTGGGCTCTGTGCTGACAGCTCAGAGCCTGGGGCCTGCTTCAGATTCTGTATCTCCCTCTCTCTCTGACCCTCCCCAGCCTGCTCTGTCTCTCAAAAATAAAAAAAACGTAAAAAAAATTTTTTTAAATAAGATCCCTTACATTTGGTCTAGAATCTTAAATACCTAACATTATTATATGTGTCCTCAGAGGGATTGCCTGGGTGACTCAATTGGTTGAGTGACCAACTCTTGATTTCAGCTTAGGTCATGATCCAGGGTTGCAGGATCAAGCTCCCTGGTGGGCTCCGCACTGAATGTGCAGCTTGCTTGAGGTTCTCTCCCTCTGCCCCTCCCCCGGGGTGTGCCCATGCATGCTCACTTTAAGAGAATGATCCAACCAGATAAGATACTTGTTAACTAAATTATAATGTAAGTAAAACACTGTCTTTATCCTGAAAATTAGATTCTGATCAAGCGTTCATTTAGTGTTTCATAACATTTGAAAATTCTATATCCATTCACTTGCCATCAAAGTCATCCCCATCCTGGGCCCTTAACATTATTACCATGAAAGCAGGAGAAAACCTCACCCTGGCTAGCTAAGTTCCTAGCACACAGTATACAGGCATGGACATTAGCTAAAAGGAGTAAAACAAACTTAGGGGATTTGCTAATTGTGCTGTCATTTTTAAAATGTTTATTTATTTTTGAGAGAGAGAGCGAGAGAGCGAGAGAGCATGATAGCACAAGCAGAGGAGGGACAGAGAGAGAGAGGGAGACACAGAACATGAAGCAGGCTTCAGGCTCTGAGCTCAGCACAGAGCCCCATGTGGGACTCAAACTCACAAACTATGAGAGATCATGACCTGAGCTGCAGACAGACACTTAACTGACTGAGCCACCCAGGTGCCCCTAATTGTGTAACATCTTAATAAACCCCTAAAGAATCTCAAAGATATATAATACACTGGCCTGACATCAAAATTCCTAGTGCAACTTGAATATAGATGATCCATAAGACATGTTCCTGGAGCCAGTAATCTCTAGGACATATGATATATCTGAACATTTTTTAAAGTTTATTGATTTATTTTGAGACAGAGCAAGTGCGAGTGGGGGAGAGGCAGAGAGAGAGAGAGAGAGAGAGAGAGAGAGAGAGAGAGAGAGAGAGAGAATCCCAAGCAGGCTCTGCACTGCCAGGGTGGAGCCCGATGCGGGCTCAAACCCACGAAAGGTGAGATCATGACGTAAGCTAAAATCAAGTCAGACGTTTAACTGAGCCACCCAGGAGCCCCTATATCTGAACGTTTTTGTCAAAAATACATTATTTCCTCGATTCTATCATAGTATCTTCTAATAAGAGAAAGTTGACTTTCCCTGAGAAATAACAAACCTCCTAATAATCACTTATGAGACCCTTTGCACTATTTGAGTCATTCAACAAATATTTAAATACCAACTATGTGCAAACCCTAGTGATGCAATGGGACTGACAAACGCGTAGGAGTGTGAGTGAAATATTTCATAATAAATTTAAATACACACCCACAAGGAGCCATTAAGGAATTCACAAACCAGAGCTTACAATCTAGATAACTAGCAGAATGAAATACACGTGCTAACGGGGATCCAAGCAAAATTGTACAAGAGTATGAAACAAAAAACAGTTAATTCCTGAGGGAAACATTTCTCAGAAGAGATGATTGTATATTTTTTTTAATGTTTATTTATTTAGTTTTGAGAAAGACCGTACATTCATGAACTGGGGAGGGACAGAGAGAAAGGGAGATAGAGAATCCCAAGTAGGCTCCATGCTGTCAGCACAGGTTCAGGGCTTGAATCCATGAACCATGAGATTATGGTTTCAGCTAAAGAAAAAGAGCCAGATGCTCAACCGAGCCACTCAAGCACCCCAAAAAAGATGGTTGTATCTTAAAGGATATGTAGGATATTAAATTTTAAACAAGGAGGCTAGTGAAATGCAAATCATTATCATAATGAGATACTACTTTATATCTACTAGGATGGCTATAATATAAAGATCATGAATTTAATCAAAAGTAACTTTGATGCTATAATCAAAAATAACAAGTTTTGGTGAGACTATAAAGAATTTGGAACACTTCTACACTGTTGATGGGAACATAAAATGATACAGTTGCTTTGAAAAACAGTTTGACAGTTCCTAAAACAGTTAAACACAGAGTTATCATTTAACCCAGCAATTTTATTCCTAGGTATGTACCCAAGAGAACTGAAAACATAATGTCGACACAAAACTTATACACAAAAATCATAGCATTATTTATAATAGCCAAAAGTGGAAAAAACAAAAATGTGAATCAACTGATGAATGGATAAATAAAATGTAGTATATCCATACATGAAACTATTATTCAGCTATAAGAAGGAATGAAATGGGGCTCCTGGGTGGCTCAGCTGGTTGTGCGTGCGGCTTTGGCTCAGGTCATGATCTTACGGTTTGTGGGCTCAAGCCCTGTGTTGGGCTCTGTGCTGACAGCTAGCTCAGAGCCTGAAGCCTGCTTCAGATTCTGTGTCTCCCTCTCTCTCTGACCCTCCCCTGCTCGTGCTATCTCTGTCTCTCAAAAATAAAAAATAAAAAAATAAATTAAAAAAAAAGAAGAGTAGTTAAAAGAAAAAAAAGGAATGAAATACAGATATATGGATGAGCCTGAAAACATGCAAACTGAACAGTCACAAAGGACCACATATTGTATGATTCCATTCATATGAAATGTCTAGAACAGACAAATCTATTCTAGATTAGTAGATTAGTGATTACCTATGACTGCGAGAGGTGAGTAATGAGAGAATGGCAGAGGAGGGGTAGGAAGGGCTGGTGGCTAAGTTGGTGGGGTTCCTTTTGGAAGGTAATGAAAATGTCCTAAAATTGATTATGGTAATGGATGCAAACTCTGTGAAAACACTAAAAGCCACTGAACTGTACACTGTAAACGGGTGATTTCTATGGTATGTGAATTATGTATTAATAAAGCTATTATAAAAATTTGATGGGGATAGGTAGAAAGAGAAGCACATAACAACCACTAAAAACACTTGAGATGTTAGGCAACCACAGTCAGCATGGACTAGCACAGTATCCAGCACCACCGTACTTCATTTCCAGATTTAAAAAAAGTCATAATATTTATATACCTTATTTAAATTCAAACAAAAATATAGATTAACCATTAATCATATCAGAGCAAGAAAGGGTATTTCTAGGGTGCCTGGTGGCAGAAGAACATGTGGCTCCTGGCCTCAGGGTAATGAGTTTGAGCCCCATGTTGGGTGTAGAGATTTAAAAAAAAAAAAAAAAAGCAGCAGCTTTGGGGAGCCTGGGTAGCTTAGTTTGGTTGAGCATCCAATTCTTGATTTGGGCTCAGGTCATGACCCCAAGGTTGTGGGATCGAGCCCCAAGATGGGCTCTCTGCTAAGCATGGAGCCTACTTAATATTCTCTTTCCTTACTCTGCCCCTCCTCCACTCATGCTCTAAATTAGCTCAGATCATGATCTCACAGTTCGTGGGTTCAAGCCTCACGTCAGGGTCTGTGCTGACAGCTAGCTCAGAGCCTGAAGCCTGCTTCAGATTCTGTGTCTCCCTCTCTCTCAGACCCTCCCCTGCTCTGTCTCTCAAAAATAAATTAAAAACATTAAAACAAAACAAAACAAACAAAACAAAAAAGGGATCTCTGGAAAATGCAGAGCCTGAGCCAGAGAATACATACCTTATATCTGTCCACCATAGCTGATTTTATTTATTATTATTTTTAAGTGTGTATTTTTTAAATGTTTATTTAATTTTGAGAGACAGAGATAGACAGACTATAAGTAGGAAAAGGGCAGAGAGGCAGGCAGATACAGAATCCAAAGCAGGCTCCAGCCTCTGAGCTGTCAGCACAGAGAGGATATAGGGCTCGAACTCAGGAACTTTGAGATCATGATCTGAGCCAAAGTCCAATACTTAACAATTGAGCCATTCCGGTGCCCCACCATAGCTGATTTTAAAAGCTGACTCAGCACTTTCTACCATTTCCTCTTAACTAAACCTGACACCATCTCTAGCTCCTCATCTCCTCCTCTTTCATGGCTCTTACCACTAGAACAGCAATCTGTTTCCTACATCCCTTGAATACCAAGAGGGGAACAGTAAGGTACACCAACCATATGGCTTCCAGCGAATGTTTATATGAAGTGGTATTCAAACTAGCTCTCAAGCATACAACAGATATTTAAAAGCCCTAAGCCAAAATGAGTATAGAATCAGGGCGCCTGGGTGGCTCAGTTGGTTGGGCCTCCGACTTCGGTCAGTTGGGCTCAGGTCAGATCTCCCGTTCATGGGTTTGAGCCCCACATTGGGCTCTGTGCTGACAGCTAGCTGAGAGCCTGGAGCCTGCTTCTGGTTCTGGGTCTCCTTCTCTCTCTGCCCCTCCCCCTCTCATGCTCTGTCTCTGTCTGTATCAAAAATAAATAAAACATTTTAAAAAATGAGTATAGAATCTTCAGTTAAGCATATATGTAACCACAGAATACTACCCAGGAATCTATTTGCCTTTCCAGATCCACTTGGCACTCTTGCTCACCTTGCTTTGTGTACCAGGAAGCTGACCATGTGGAGTGCATGCACAGGCTCCCTTGCCCTTTGGCTTCCAGCTGGGTTTGGGTAACCAGATGTATACTAGCAGAGAATCGAAGGGCAGGAGGAGAATGAGGTCAGAGCATTTATCTCCCTAGCTCCTGCTAAAACACCACGATTTGGCTGCATACTACTGCAGCCCACAGTTCTCTCAATACAGCTACTCCCAGATTCTGGTATTCTCTCTCAATACTTTGCCCTATTAGACCTAGAGGTAATGAGGTAATGCAGGCTCTGTAATTGCTGACTATAGTCTACTCTGTTCTCTCTCATGGTTTCCTTAAACTCCTTTCAAACAGTCTCTTTATTAAATCTTTCTCAAATTACTCAATTTGGATATGACATCTGTTTCCTTTTAGGACCCTGAATGATAAATCAACCATTCTACTTTTAAGACTCAGGTGGAAGATTTGATGGAGAAGCTCTTAAGAAAATGCCTTCTTCAAAACTGGATTAAAAAAAAATTTTTTTTTTGAGAGACAGAGAGAGACAGTGTGAGCAGGAGAGGGTCAGAGAGAGAGGGAGGCACAGAATCCGAAGCAGGCTCCAGGCTCTGAGCTAGCTGTCAGCACAGAGCCCAATGCAGGGCTCGAACCCATGAACCACGAGATCATGACCTGAGCAGAAGCCGGACGCTTAACAGACTGAGCCACCCAGGCACCCCAAAATTGGATTTAAAAAAAAAAACCTTCTCATTGTGCAAAAATCCTCAAGGCCAAGTTTAACATAGAATTCTGTTCTATATCAATTTGTTTAACCATTAACAGTATCTTAAATCCTATAATATTTATGATTTCATTTGACCTTCCTGAAAACTCTATGAGTTAGAACAGGGAATGTATTATTCTCTTTTAAAACTTAGAAACTGAGGCTCAGTCTTATTTCAACATTCCCTCTGTTGTTATCACTTTGCTTTTGTTAAGCAGAACAAAATAACAAAAATTCCTAAACACACTTTAAGTATTCAAACCAGTGCAAACAACGGAGTAAACACATAAAGCGGCTTTTTTACAGGACCCTATATATTTTGTTTCTCTCTCTTCTGGAAAGAGAACAGGTCTAATTAGGCAATGGGTAATGTCTAGTCAGAGTAGAACATGTAAGGAACAAAGGTATCTGAACTATGACTCAAATAAACTAGAGGAAAATTTCTTTAAAAATTTTAAAAAGTTTTTTTTGTTTTTTTGAGAGAGAGAGGGGCAGAGCACAAGTTGGGGAGGGGCAGGGGCAGGGGCAGAGACAGAGACAAAGACAGAGAGGGAGACACAGAATCCAAAACAGGCTCTAGGCTCTGAGCTATCAGCACAGAGCCTGACGCAGGGCTGAAATTCAGGATGAGATAATGACCTGAGCTGAAGTGGAACGCTTAACTGACTGAGCCACCCAGGTGCCTGCTAGAGGAAAATATCTTACATGACACTGGTGCTTACATAAACCAACCAGAGCAAGAGCCCTCAGCTGAAGTATATGGGCAATTCTACAGTAGGCCCTTTTAGGTAATGTTTTTAGGGAGCACACACCCATGCCTACAATCCTCATAATAACCATGTTACCAATTTGTGGGTACATGTCAGTGTGGCAATACTTTATATATACCAGGAAACATACAGCAAAAAAAAAAAGTTTAATAACTTCTTACAACTGAAGAAGGATCTTTAAAGATCAAGTAGCTGAGGTAGGAACAGGACAGCCTGTTTGGGGAGAATATGTGTGAACACAACTGAGCCCCCACTGGGTGTTACTCTGCATTCCCAAATCCCTCCACTATTCAGCTTGGCTGATGGATCACCTGTGTTCAGGAGACTATATGGCCCAGGAAGGAACTGCAAAGCGAACAAGAATAGCAGCATCATTAGAACTTCATGGCTTTCAGGGCACCTGGGTGGTTCAGTCAGTTAAGCATCTGACTTTGACTCAGGTCATGATCTCACAGTTTGTGACTTTGAACCCTGCTTCGGGTGAGTTTGAGCCCTGCTTCAGGTGAACATGAGTCCCACTTCTCTCTCTCTCTCTCTCTTCCTCTGACCCTTGACCACTTTCGAGGGCTCTCTCTCTCTCTCTCTCTCTCTCTCTTTCTCTCAAAAACAAACAAAACTTCACAGCTTACAGAGAAATGTGTCTGCCTCTTCCACAATAGAGTTGCTTCAGATAGAAAAAAAACAGGAAAAGATAATGCCTGCCTATAGTTTGTACCCTATCCAATAATTTACCATATGTTCATCGTTTGACACAATCTCATTTTGGCCAGAAATAGATCAAAAACCCACAAGAAGTCAGGAAACATCAGCCCTCCTCTTTTCCATCCTCACACTACCTGGTCAAAGAATACCCAGATTATAGACTGGTCTTATTAAGATTCAAAGTCAGAAAAGATTCTGCTCCTTTGGTCATCATAGAATTCTTTCTCTTTATAGAAAATACAATAAATACTGGCAATACTACACATCTAAAGAAACTGGCCTCACCCAAGAATATGAAAGGTATGTATTCCTACTCTATTTCCAGAACAAAATAAAATGTATATGTGCAACCACTCAGCAATACATTAGGTATATAAAGTCTTATCCTTGTTTTAGTCTGCTTTTTACGAGGCACAAAGAACTCACAAAGTTTGATATAATACGCATGCAACTCTCCCTAAAAAGACACTAAATGGTTTATACTTCTGGCTACTAGAAAGGCACTAGGTATGTGTAGGATGGGGTGAAAACCCAGACTTTTTCTATATGTGTTTCATTAATACCCATTTGAACATTTTGTTTTACCCCAAGTCCATATACCTGTTATCTACTTAAAAACAAACAAAAATCAGAGGACATGGCTGGCTCAGTCAGTAGAGCATTTGACTCTTGATCTCGGGTTGTGAGTTCGAGCCCCACACGGGTATAGAGATTACTTTAAAATAAGTAAAGAAGGGGCACCTGTGTGGCTTAGTCAGTTGAGCAACCCGACTCTTAATTCTGGCTCAGGTCATGATCCCAGGGTGGTGCAATCCAGCCCCATGTTGGGCTCCACAGAGTGTGGAGCGTACTTAGGATTCTCTCTCTCCCTCTGCCCCTCTCCCCAGCTTGAGCACTCTCTAAAAACATAAACAAACAAACAAACAAATAAATATAAAATCTGACAGACTATTTTTTTTTAACTAGGGTAGAGGGGCGCTTGAGTGGCTAAGTTGGTTGGGCATCTGACTCTTAATTTTGGCTCAGGTCATGATCCCAGAGTCATGGGATCAAGCCCAGTGTTGGGGTTTGCACTGAGCGTGGAGCCTGCTTCTGATTCTTTCTCCTTCTCTCTAACAAAAAGAAAACAAAACTAGTCCTTGGGAAGGTGTTAACCTACTTTATCAAACTCATGATCTTAAACTACAATTGGAATGGGGCAGAGGTTAGAGGTAAGAGGTGGAAGTGAGGACTAATTGCCAAACTGAGCACTGAACAGCAAAAACAGATTACAGTTGATCCTTGAACAACACGGATTTGAACTGTACGGGCCCACTTATATATGAATTCTTTTCAATAATGTACAGTACTGGAAATGTATTTTTTCTTATGATTTTCATAGTAAGATTTTCTCTTCCCTAGCTTACTTTATTGTGAGAATATAGTATATAATATATAAAACATAAGAAATATATTTTAATCAACTGTTTGTTACTGGTAAGGCTTCTGGTCAATAGTAGGCTATTAGTAGTTAAGTTTTGGGGGAGTCAAAAGCGATCCCTGGATTATCAACCAAACAGGGGTTCAGTGCCCCTAACCCTTGCATTGTTCAAGGGCCAACTGTATAAACAAAAAGATAAACTCTCCAAGAAAAAAGAAAATTCTATCCAGTTCTTGGATAGGAATGTGGAAGATTTTGTAAGAGTTTCCACAAGGTCCATTACCTTCAATCTCATAAATATATACTATTTATATAACAGTTACAATATACTAGACCTATAAAGAATATAGAAAAAGGGGGGCCTTACCTGTCAGTTAAGCATCCAACTTTGGCTCACGTGATGATCTCACAGTTCACAAGTATGAGCTCCATGCTCCAGGCTCCATACTCTCTCTCTGCACTTTGTGGGATTCCCTTGCTCTCCTGCTCTGTCTCTGACCCTTGCTCACTCTCTCCCTCTCAAAACTTAATTATTTAAAATGGGCGCTTGGGTGGCTCAGTCAGTTAAGTATCCAACTCTTGATTTCAGCTCAGGTCATGATCTCAAGGTTGTGAAATCGAGTCACTCTTCAGGCTCTACTATGGGCATGGAGCCTGCTTAAGATTCTGTCTCTCTCTCCCCTTACCCTGTTGTCTGTCTCTCTCTCTGTGTGTCATAAACAAACAAACAAATAAATAACACAAAATTCTCAGATCATGATCTCCTGGTTTGTGGGTTTGAGCTCTGCACCAGTCTCTGTGCAGACAGCTCAGAGCCTGGAACCTGCTTTGGGTTCTGTGTCTCTCTGCCGCTCGCCCGCTCGTTCTCTTTCTCTGTCTCTCTCTCTCTCAAAAATAAACATTAAAAAATTGTTTAACTGCTTTCTCAGCTCATCCATGCAACAACTCCTCATGCACCCAAGTTTTATGTGAGATTGCAGCAATTCAGTCACATCTTCATACTCCACTTCTGATTCCAGTTCTCTTGTTATTCCCACACATCTACACTGACTTTCTCCACTGAGGTCTTTTTTTTTTAATGTTTATTTTTGAGAGAGAGACAGAGAGAGAGAGAGAGAGAGAGAGAGAGAGAGAGACAGACAAAGTGTGAGCAGGGGAAGGGCAGAGAGAGAGAGGGAGGGAGGGAGGGAGACACAGAATCCAACTCAGGCTCCAGGCTCTGAGCTGTCAGCACAGAGCCTGATGCGGGGCTCTAACCCATGAACTGTGAGATCATGACCTGAGCCAAAGTCGGATGCCCAACTGACTGAGTCACCCAGGCACCCCTCTCCATTGAGGTCTTAAACCCCTCCATGTCATCCTTGAGGTTTGGAATCAACTTCTTCCAAATGCCTATTCATGTTGGTATTTTGACCTCTTCCCACATGTCATGAATGTTCTTTTATTTTTAATGTTTTTTTATTTATTTTTGAGAGAGAGAGACAGCGTGAGCAGGGGAGGGTCAGAGAGAGAGGGAGACACAAAACCTGAAGCAGGCTCCAGGCTCTGAGCTAGCTGTCAGCACAGAGCATGACGCAGGGCTCGAACCCACGAACTGTGAGATCATGACCTGAGCCGAAGGCGGACGCTTAACCGACTGAGCCGCCCAGGTGCCCCATAAATGTTCTTAAAAACATCTAGAATGGTGAATTCCAGTAGTCTTTCCATTTACTTGGTCCAGACCCATTAGAGGAATCATTATTTATGGCAGCTATAACCTTTAAAATGTAGTTATTTTAAAATAATTTTTTTAAGTTTATCTATTTATTTTGAGAGAGAGAGAGTACATGCACAAGTAGGGTAGGGGCAGAGACAGAGAGAACTCCAAGTAGACTCTGCACTGTCAGCACAGAGCCCAACGTGGGGCTTGAACTCACAAACTGTAAGATAATGACCTCAGCTGAGATCAAGAGTTGGAGGCTTAACCAACTGAGCCACCCAGGTGTCCCCAAAATGTACTTCTTAAATAAGAAGACTTGAAAGTCAAATTTCAGCCTTGATCCATGGATTGCAGAATGGATGCTGTGTTAATAGGCATGAAAAAAACATTAATCACATTGGATATCTCCACCGGAGCTCTTGGATGATCAAGTGCATTGTCAGTGAACACCAATACTTTGAAGAAAATCTTTTTCTGAGCAATAGGCTCAACAGTGGGCTTAAAATATTTGGTAAACCACATCGTGAAACAGATGTGCTGTCATCTAGGTACTGCTGTTTCATTCACAGAGCACAGGCAGAGTAGATTCAGCACAATTTTAAGGGCCCTAGGATTTTCAGAATGGCCAATGAGCACTGGCTTCAACTTTAACTCTAATTGCATTAACCCTAACAAGACAGTCTATCCTTTGAAGTTTTAGCACTGAATTTTCCTCTCTAGCTATAAAAGTACTAAAGAGCATCTTCTTCTCATCAAAGCCTGTTTCATTTACATTGAAAATCTGTTGTTTAATGTAGCCACCTTCATTTAACTGTCTTAGTGACATCTGGATAACTGGCTGCAGTTCTATATCATCACTTCCTGGTTCACTTTGTACTTTTATGTCACAGAGACGGCTTCTTCCCTTAAAGCCTACAAACCAAGCTCTGCTAGCTACAGACTTTCCTTCTGCAGCTTCCTCGCCTTCTCAGCCTTCATGGAATCGAAGAGACTTAGTCCTTTGCTCTGGATTAAGCTTTACATTAAGGGCACATTGTGGCTGGTTTGATCTTCTATCCAGATCACTCAAATTTTCTCCGTATCTGCAATAATGCTGTTTCACTTTCTTATCATTTGTGGGTTCACTGGAGTAGCACTTTTACTTTCCTTCAAAAACTTTTCTTTTGCATTCAAAACTTGGCTGTTTGGTACAAGAGGCCTAGCTTTTGGCCTATCTCAGCTTTTAATAGGTCTTCCACACAAGGCTTAATTATTTCTAGGTTTTGATGTAAAGCGAGAGACATGGAACCTTTCCTTTCACTTGAACACTTAGAAGCCATGTAGGGTTATTAACTAGCCTACTTTCAACATTGTGTCTCAAGGTACATGAAGACCTGAGGGGAGGGAGAGAGATGGGGGAAACAGCCAATGAAGCAGTAAAATCACACACATTTATCACTTAAGTTCACCATCTTATATGAGTTCCTGGCACCCCAAAACAATTATAATAGTAACATCAAAGATCACTGATCATGGATTACCATAAATATAATAAAAATTAAAAAGTTTGAGGGGGGCCTGGGTGGGCCGGTTGGTTAAGCATCTGACTTCAGCTCAGGTCATGATCTCACAGTTCATGGGTTTGAGCCCATGTCATGCTCTGTGCTGACAGCTCAAAGCCTGGAGCCTGCTTCAGATTCTGTGTTTCCCTCTCTTCCCCTCCCTTGTTCGTGCTCTCTCTCTCTCAAAAATAAATAAGCATTGGGGCGCCTGGGTGGCTCAGTCGGTTAATGGTCTGACTTGAGCTGGTCATGATCTCATGGTTCATGGGTTTGAGCCCTGCATGTGGCTCTGTGCTGACAGTTCAAAGCCTGGAGCCTGCTTCGAATTCTGTGTCCCACTCTCTCTTTGCCCCACACCCCGCCCCCAGCACCTTGTCTCTCTCAAAAATAAATAAAATAAGCATTAAAAAAAATTTTTTTTAATTTGAAATAGCGCAGTTACCAAAATGTGATACGAAGTGAGCAAATGCTGTTGGAAAAATGGTCTCAAACAACTTGCTCAACACAGTATTGCCACAAATCTTTAATCTGTCAAAAAAAAAAAAATCCCACACACAATACCTGTGGAGCAGAGTAAAGTGAAGCACCATAAATGAAGTATGCCTATACATAGTCAGCTTTGCTATTCCACAACGGTTAAGTTTTAAAGGGGTAAGCCACCAGATGGGGAAGTCTATAGCTTTCTATTTGTTTTTGCTTTGTTTAATCACTGCTGTATCCAGGTAGATAAATTTGTCTAATTCTGGGGTAGTATTAGAAATCCACTGGCCCACAGATATAAGCTACCTCCTTGAATATTAGTTTTATTAATAATAAAGGTATTGTTTTTATTTCTCTCAAAAAAATTTTTTTAACGTTTATCTATTTTCTAGAGACAGAGAGACAGAGTGCGAGCAGGGGAGGGGCAGAGAGAGAGGAAGACACAGAATCTGAAGCAGGTTCGAGGCTCTGAGCTGTCAGCACAGAGCTCGATGTGGGGTTTGAACCCATGAACTGCGAGATCATGACCTGAGCCAAAGTCGGAAACTTAACTGACTGAGCCACCCAGGCAACCCTCTCAAACTTTTTTTTTATTTCTCACATGTGGAGGAAGAGGAATGCTTCAAATTGAAATCCCTCAAACCCCAACAATCTCTGAGGGCAAGGCAAGTATTATCTTTGGTAGTTGAAATGAGAGAGGAGATGCGTAAAGAAAGTATTAGCATGCCTGGCCTTCCAGTTTGCAAATCCAACAATTGTAAAATAATGATTTAATAATTCAACTTGGGTTTACAAAATAAAAACAAAATACATTTTCTTTCCTAATGTAAAGCTTTTATTTTACACCTGAGGAAAAATCAAATTCAGTTTTTATACAGGCACTCAATTATTCACTATTCATTTAGGAATTAAGTAGGCAATGAATCAATGTTTATTAAATGTTTTTTCAAAAGTATCTTTCTTGACTATACATCCCATTAACTAGCAGAAAGTGGTTAAAACACAGGCTCAAAAATCACAAAGACTTAGGTTTAATTTTTCTTTAAATTTTTTTTGTTTTTATTATTTATTTTTGATATAGAGAGAGACAGAACATGAGCAGAGGTGAGGCAGAGAGAGAGGGAGACACAGAATCTGAAGTAGGCTTGAGGCTCTGAGCTGTCAGCATGGAGTCCGACGCAGGGCTCAAACCCACAAACTGTGAAATCATGACCTGAGCCAAAGTCGGATGCCCAACTGATTGAGCCACCCAGGCACCCCGGTTTAATTTTTCTACTGATGCCATGTACTAGCTGTGTGACTTTGGATGAGATACTTAGCCTTACCTCTAAAATGGGAATAGTAACAGCACCTATGCAACATAATGGTTATGGAGACAAAAATAAATACATGTAAAGCTCTTATAATAGTGCCTGAAAAATGAAGAGTTCACATCCATTTATTCAACATATACTGAATGGCTGCTTTAGAGTACCAGGCTATGTCAGGTACTAAGGATGAAACGCTGAGCTAAACCAGAGATAGTCTGGGTACTAATGAAATTTAGTGTTTAGCATGGATAGAGACACTAATCAAATAATCATAATATAATTGCATAATTACACACTGTGATAAATGGGTTAGAAAAAAAAAAGAACAGAAAGCTATGACCTACTTTAGTGGGCCTGGTCAAAAAGGTGACATTTAAGTAAAATTTCAAGGATGAGAAGAAACTAGCCATACAGAGAAAGAGAGGATCATTTCAGAAAGAGGGAGCTTGGGCAAATGATATAAAGTGGGACATTCAAATGAATCTAAAAGGAAAAGGCGGCCAGTAAAGCTAGAGTGTAATAAAGGATGGAGAGGGAGGCAGATCCTTCCAGCCTGTGCTGAAGTACTTGGCTTATATTCTCAACACATTAGAGAGTCAGTGAATAATTTTAAGTAAGAAAGAAGTTATAAGATCTGACATAGGTTTTGAAAATATTACTGTGACTACTATGGGAAGAACAAACTAAAGTGAGGCAGGAGTTAAAATGGGAAGATCAATTAGGCAGCAATTATAGTACCTAAACAAGAAACAATGCAGCCTAACTAGAGAAACAGCAGTAAAATTGACAGAAAGTGGAAAGACTTGAGATTTAGTTTATAAGGCAGAATCAACAGGATTCCCTAACAGATTGGATGTAAGAAAGGACAGTATCTAGCTTGAGTAACTGAATAGATGGTGGTATCATTCATAACACCATATAGAGATGAGGGGAAGGCAATTTGAGGAGCATTACATCTTAAATATGTTAAATTTGAGGGCTGCCTGGCTGGCTCAGTCAGTAGAACATTTGACTCTTGATCTCAGGGACGGGCTCAAGCCCCACACTGGATCTACAGTTTACTTTTTTTTTTTTTAAAGAACTTTCTTTTTTTTAATGTTTTATTTATTTTTGATACAGAGAGAGACAGAGCATGAGAGGTGGAGGGGCAGAGAGCGAAGGAGACACAGAACTGGAAGCAGGATCCAGGCTCTGAGCTAGCTGTCAGCACAGAGCCTGACGCGGGGCTCGAACCCACAAACGTGAGATCTGACCTGAGCCGAAGTCGGAGGCTTAACCGACTGAGCCACCCAGGTGCCCCTACAGTTTACTTTTAAAAAGCAGGGGGCACCTAGGTGGCTTAGTTGGTTGAACATCCAACTCTTGATTTTGGCTTAAGTCATGATCCCAGCATCATGGGATTGAGCCCCACAATGGGCTCCTTGCTGAGTGTAGAACCTGCATAAGATTCTCTCTCTCAGGGTACCTGGGTGGCTCAGTCAGTTAAGTGTTCAACTCTTGGTTTTGCTCAGGTCATAGTCTCATGGTTCATGGAACCACATCCAGAATAGGGCTGTGCACTGACAGCACGGAGCTTGTTTGGGATTCTCTCTCTCCCTCTTTCTCTCCCCCTCTCTCCCAGGGTGCATGCATACACATGCACACACACATACATACACACACACTCTCTCTCAAAATAAATAGAAACTTTAAAATAAATAAATAGGGGTGCTTGGGTGCTTCAGTCACTTAAGTGTCCAACTTTGGCTCAGGCCATGATCTCACAATTTGTGAGTTTGAGCCCTGCATCTTGCTCTGTGCTGACAACTCAGAGCCTGGAGCCTACTTCAAATTCTGTGTCTCCCTCTCTCTCTCTCTGTCCCTCCCTCACTCATGCTCTGTCTCTGTCTCTCTCAAAAATAAACATTTAAAAAAAAGTCTTTCTACCTTTAATAAATAAATAAATTTTCTCTCTCCTTCCCCCTGCTCCTATCCCCTGCTTACTCTATCTCTCTAAAATAAAAAAGATGGGGCGCCTGGGTGGCTCAGTTGGTTGAGTACCAACTTCACCTGAGGTCATGATCTCTTGGTTCATGGGTCTGAGCTCCATGTCATTGGGCTCTGTACTGACAGCTTAGAGCCTGGAGCCTGCCTCGGATTTTGTGTCTCCCTCTCTCTCTCTGCTCCTTCCCCACTCATGCTCTCTCTCTGTCTCAAAGATGGATGAATATTAAAAAACATTTCTTAAATAAAATAAAATAGAAAAGAAAACCTTGAATAATCTATAAAATATCCAGGAAAAATATCAATTAGGCATCTGGATACATGGTGGAGAGATCTGGGATAGCAATTACAATCTTTAAATCTGTTAGCATAGTAATAACTAAAAATCTAGGAAAAAAGCATATTTAAAGAGAAGGTAAGGTAGGGAGGCATAAAGAATTCTAAATAATCAGGAATTGAACAGAATAACTGAGAAATAGAACAAAAGAGAAGGGCCAAGAGGAAAGGACATGACCGAAAAAAGTTGTGTAACCAGAGGCAAGGAAAGAGAGTGTTTTAAGAAATGGAGAATAGTCAACTCTAGCAAATGCTGCCAAGAGATTATGTAATATGTAAACCAAAAAAAAAAAAACTAGTTGGATTTGGCAACTTACAAGTGCCTTATGGGCTAGACCAAATGAAAGAATCAGTGAGCCTGAAGAGTGATCCTCTGAAATTATCCAGTCAGAAGAAAAAAAGGGTCAGCCCTCAACACAAGGGTTTGTAAAAAAAAAAAAAAAAAAGAAGAAGAAGAAGAAGAAAAGGAAAAGGAATTAAGAAAGCCTATGGGCTTTACGGGACATGTTAATAGAAACATTTATACATCCCTAGATCCCAGAAGGAGAAGAGAAGGGGTAGAAAGCTTCAAAGAAACAATGACTTATGAACTTCCCAAATCTGGAGAGAGATTTGGACAATCAATTCTTTAAAGTAATAGCTTACCCAAAAATTTCAATCCCAAACAATCTTCTCCAAGATAGATCATAATAACTGTCTAAAATCAAAGACAAAGAGAGAATTTAATTTTTTTTTCAATTTTTTCAAAGTATCTCTACCCCAGTGTGGGGTTTGAACTCATGACCCTAAAATCAAGAACTGCATGCTCAAACTGAGCCAGCCAGTCGCCCAACAAAGAATTTTATGTATGTTTGTAAGTACTTATTTACTTATTTTAGAGAGATCAAGAGAGCAAAGGAGGGGCAGAGAGAGGAGAGCTGTCAGTGCAGAGCGCAATGTGGAGCTTGAACTGGCAAACCATGAGATCATGACCTGAGCCAAAATCAAGAGTCAGATGCTTAACCAACTGAGCCACCCAGGTGCCCCAAAGAGAGAATTTTTACATCAGCAGAAGGGATGTCTGACTGGCTCAGTTGGAACAGTATGTAACTCTTGATCTCAAGGTCTTGCTCTCAGGGTCATGAGTTCAAGCCCCACATTGAGTATAGAGATTATTAGGTAAGTAAAACCTTAAAAAATAATAAACAAACAAACAAACAAATAAAATCAACAAGAGAAAAAATACTCTCATACAAGGAAATCTCCATAAGGCTGTATCAGTGGATGTTTTAGCAGAAACCTTGCAGGCTAGGAGAGAATGGGATAATACAGACAAAATGCTGATGTGAAATAATTACTTTAAATGTGAAGGGATTAAATGCTCCAACCAAAATGCAGAGTGGCTGAATGGATAAAAAACAAGACCCAACTTAATATGTTACCTACAAAAGACTCATAAGAACAAAGTAAAGGATTGGAAAAAGATATTCCATGCAAATGGAAACCAAAAGAGGGCACGATAACCATACTTACATCAGAAGAAACAGACTTTAAGTAAAAAACTAACAAGAGACGCAGATCATTATATAATGATAAAGCAGTCAATTCATCCAGAGGATATAAAAATTATAAATATATATGCACCCAACATGAAAGTACTTAAATATATTAAGCAAGTAGTAACTGATCTGAAGGGAAAAATAGACAGCAGTCCAATAATAGTAGGGGACTTCAATACCTCACTTTCAATAATGGATAGATCACCAAGCAGAAAATCAATACAGAAATGAAAGATTCAAAGTATACTTTATTTATTTATTTATTTTTTCAATATTTTATTGTCAAGTTGTTTTCCATACAACACCCAGTGCTCTTCCCCACAAGTGCCCTCCACCATCACCACCACCCCTTTTCCCCCCTCCCCCTTCCCCTTCAACTCTCAGTTCATTTTCCGCATTCAATAGTCTCTCGAGTTTTCAAACACATACAGGACATTCCAACCAACTGTAGAATATATATTCTTTTCACAAGTGCACAAGAACATTATGCAGGATAGAGCATGTATTAAATCACAAAACAAGTCTTAGTAAATTAAAAATTACTAAAATCATACCAAGTATCTTTTCTAGCCAAAATGGCATAAAACTAGAAATCAATAACAGGAGGAAAATTAGAAAATTCGCAAAATGTGGAAATCAAGCAATATACTCCTGAACAACCAATGGGTCAAAGAAGAAATTTTTAAAATCCTAAAACAAACAAAATGGTAACATTTTGGTAACAACATACCAAAACTCATGATATGTAGCAAAAATACTGCAAAGAGGGAAGTTTATAAATACCTAGATTAAGAAAAAAAGTCTTGAGGCCCCTGTGTGGCTCAGTCAGTTGGGTGTGGCAATCTTAATTTCAGCTCATGATCTCACAGTTTGTGAGACTGAGCCCTTTGTCAGGATCCTCATGGACAGGATGGAACCTGCTAGGGATTTTCTCTTTCCTCTCTTTCTCTCTCTTCCCCTCCTCCTGCTTGTGCTTTCTCTCTCAAAAATAAACATTTTTAAAATTTTTTATCTTTTTAAAAAATTTTTTAATGTCTTTTATTTATTTTTTAGAGACAGAGAGAGACAGTACGAGCGGGGGAGGGTCAGACAGAGAGGGAGACAGAATCTGAAGCAGGCTCCAGGCTCTTGGCTAGCTGTCAGCACAGAGCCTGACGTGGGGCTCAAACCCACAAACTGTGAGATGATGACCTAAGCCGAAGGCAAACATTTAACCAACTGAGCCACCCAGGCGCCCCCAAAATAAACATTTTTTAAAAATCGCAAACAACCTCAAAGAGCTAGAAAAAGAAGGCCATACTAAGCCCAAAGTTAATAGAAAAAATGAGAGAACAGAGAAGAAATAAATAAAATAGAGAAAAGAAAAACAATAGAAAAGTTCAATGAAACTAAGGGCTGGTGTTTTGAAAAGAAACAACTGACAACACTTTAGCTAGACTTACAAAGAAAAAAGAGAACTCAAAATTACACATAAGAGACATTACAACTGATACCACAGAAATATAAGAGATAAGAGATTGCTATGAACAATTACACACTACCAAATTTGATAACCTAGAAGAAATAGATAAATTCATAGAAACATATACCTAGCAAGTCTTAATCATAAAAAACAAATAGGGGCATCTGGGTGGCTCAGTCAAGCGTCCAACTCTTGATTTTGGCTTAGGTCATGATCTCATGGTTCATGAGGTTGAGCCATGTGTTGGGCTCTGTACTGACAGTGAGGACCCTGCTTGGGATACTCTCTCTCCCTCTCTCACAGCCCCTCCTCTGCTCACGCTCTCTCTTTCTCTCAAAAATAAATAAAACGTTAAATAAACTCTGAATGGACGAGTAACAAGTGAGGAGCTTGAATCGGTAATCAAATACCTCCCAACAGAGAAAAGCCCAGGATCAGACAGCTTCATGGGAGAATTCTACCAAATTTTTTTAATGTTTTTTTTAATGTCTTTATTTTATTTTGAAAGACAGAGCAGAGAGCGAGTGGGGGAGGGGCAGAGAGAGAGGGAGACACAGAATCTGAGCAGGCTCCAGGCTCTAAGCTGTCAGCACAGAGACCGACACAGGGCTTGAACCCACGGACTGTGAGATCATGACCTAAGCCGAAGTTGGTTGCTTAACCGACTGAGCCACCCAGGCGCCCCTACCAAATATTTAAAGAATTAACACCAGTTCTTCTCAAACTCTTCCAAAAACTGAAGAGGAGGAAACATTCCCAAATTCATTCTGTAAGGCCACCATTACCCTGACACCAAAGCCAGATGAGGACGCTATGAGAAAATAATAGACCAAAATCTCTGATGAATATAGATACAAAAATTCTCAACAAAATACTAGAAAAATAAATTCAACTGCACGTTAAAAGGATCATATATCATGATGAAGTCAGATTTACCAGTGGGATGCAAGGATGTTTCAGCATACAGAAATCAATAAATGTGATACACCACACCAGAATGAAAGATAAAAATCATATGATCATCTCAAAAGATGAAGAAAAAGCAACTGACAAGATTCAACATCCTTTCACAATAAATTGCCCAACAAACTGGGTATAAAAGGAACGTAACTGAACATATAAAGGCCATACATGACAAGCCCACAGCTAATATCACACTCAACAGTGGAAGGCTGAAAGCTTTCCCTCTAAAATCAGGAACAAGACAAGGATACCCATTCTGACCACTCTTAGTCAACACAGTCCTAGAAGTCCTAGACATAGCAAGTAGGCTAGAAGAAATAAAGGCAAGCAGGGTGGCAGCAGGTGCACCTTCAACACGCAGAATGACACCAGGGAGTTCCTGGACTTGTATGACCACAGAAATGCTCTGCCAGCAACCACATCATCCACCAAGGACCACACATCCAAAGACCAGATGAACCTGGCCAAGGTTGATAAGGAGACAGGCAGGTTCAACAGACAGTTTAAAACCTACGCTATCTGTGGGGCCATGCGCAAGATGGGCAAGCCAGATAACAGCATCCTCTGACTGGCCAAGGCCCATGGCCTCATTTCAAAGAAATTCTGCCAGGGGTACCTCAGTGGCTCAGTCAGAGGAGCATGCGATTTTCTATCTCAGGGTCGTGAGTTCAAGCCCCATGTGGGGTGAAGAGATTACTTCAATAAATAAAACCTAAGGGGGAAAAAAACAGTAACAAAGAGGATCACAGATGTAGAATATTTTTCATAAATAAATAGCAACCCTGTCACCCCCTGAAAAAAAGGCATCCATATTAGAAAGGAGGGAGTATAACTGCTGTTAATATATCCTGTATACAAAAAATTGTAAATCTCTACCAAGAAACTCTGAGACCTAATAAATGAATTTAGTAAAGTTTCAGAATACAAAATCAACATTAATAAATTATTTGATCTATATACTATCAGGTGAAATCAGGTACATTTCCATATAGTATAAAAAAAACCAATTCCATTAACAAAAGCATCAAAAACAATAAAATACTTAAAAATAAGGAAGTGAAAGATCTGTATATTAGAAACTACAAAATACTGCTAGAAAAAATTGAAGATGGGGCACTTGGGTGGCTCAGTTGGTTAAGGGTCTGACTCTTGATTACAGCTTAGGTCATGATCTCATGGTTCCTGAATTAGAGCCTCAGGTTCAGTCTCTAGCCATCAGCTTGGGATTCTTGCTCACTCTCGCTCTCTCTCTGCCCCTCCCCCACTCACATGTGCACACAACCCTCTCCCTCCCTCTCAAAAATAAATAAACTCTCAAGAAAGTAGGGCTGGAAGGATCATACCTCATGATCATAAAAGCCATAAAAGCTACACCATCCTCAATGGGAAAAAACCAAGAGCTTTCCCCCCTAAGGTCAGGAAAAAGACGGGGATGTCCACTCTCACCACTGTTATTCAACATAGTATTGGAAGTCTTAGCCTCAGCAATCAGACAACACAAAGGAATAAAAGGCATCCATATTGGCCAGAAGGAAGTCAAACTTTCACTCTTCACAGATGACACAATACTCTATCTGGAAAACCCAAAGGATTCCACCAAAAAACTGCTAGAACTGATCCATGAATTTAGCAAAGCTGCAGGATATAAAAATCAATGCATAGAAATCAGTTCCATTTCTATACACAAATAATGTAGCAATAGAAATAGAAATCAAGGAAGCGATCCCATTTACTATTGCACCAAAACCCATAAAATACCTAGGGATAAATAAACCTAAACAAAAAGGTGAAAAATCTATACACTGAAAACTATAGAAAGCTTATGAAAGAAATTGAAGAAGACACAAAAAAATGAGAAAATATTCCATGCTCATGGATTGGAAGAACAAACATTGTTAAAATGTCGATATGAGGGGCGCCTGGGTGGCTCAGTTGGTTATGTGTCCAACTTCAGCTCAGGTCATGAGCTCACTCACTGTCTGTGAGTTTGAGCCCCCCATCTTACTCTGGGCTGACAGCTCAGTGCCTGGAGACTGCTTTTTAGATTCTGTGTCTCCCTCTCTCTCTGCCCCTACCCTGCTCATACGCGCGCGCTCTCTCTCTCTCTCTCTTTCTCTGTCTTTCAAAACTAAACATTTAAAAATTTTTAAATAAATTAATTAAATGTGGATACTACCCAAAGTAATCTACATAATTAATGCAATCCCAACATTTAAAAAAGAATGCAGGGGCGCCTGGGTGGCTCAGTTGGTTGGGCCTCCAACTTTGGCTTGGGTTAGATCTCACGGTCGTGGGTTCGAGCCCCGTGTCGGGCTCTGTGCTGACAGCTAGCTCAGAGCCTGGAGCCTGCTTCTGGTTCTGTGTCTCCTTCTCTCTCTGCCCCTCCCCTTCTCATGCTCTGTCTCTCTCTGTATCAAAAATAAATGAAACATTAAAAAAATTTTTTTTAAATAAAAAAAATTAAATTAAATTTAAAAAAATGCAATTCCTATCAAACTGACAACAGCATTCTTCACAGAGCTAGAACAAATAATCCTAAAATTTGCATGGAACCAGAAAAGACCCCGAATAGCCAAAGCAATCTTGAAAAAGCAAACCAAAGCTGGAGGTATCACAATTCTGGACTTCAAGATGTATTACAAAGCTGTAATCCTCAAGATGATATGGTTCTGGCACAAAACCGGACACTTAGATCAGTGGAACAGAATAGAGAACCCAGAAATGAACCCACAAATGTATGGCCAACTAATCTTTGACAAAGCAGGAAAGAATATCGAATGGAATAAAGACAGTCTCTTCAGCAAATGGTGTTGGGAAAACAGGAGAGCAACATGCAGAAAAATGAATCTGGACCACTTTCTTACACCATACAGAAAAATAAACTCAAAATGGATGAAAGACCTAAATGTAAGATAGGAAGCCACCAAAATCCTAGAAGAGAAAGCAGGCACCAACCTCTTTGACCTCAGCCACAGCAACTTCTTACTCAACATGTTTCTGGAAGCAAGAGAAACAAAAGCAAAAATGAACTATTGGGACCTCATTAAAATAAAATGCTTCTGCACAGCAAAGGAAACAATTAGCAAAACTAAAAGGCAACCGACAGAATGGGAGAAGATATTTGCAAATGACATATCAGATAAAGGGTTAGTATCCAAAATCTATAAAGAACTTATCAAATTCAATACCCAAAAACAAAATATTCACTGAAGAAATGGGCAAAAGACATGAATAGACATCATTCCAAAGAAGACATCCAGATGGCTGACAGACACATGAAAAAATGCTCAACATCACTTATCATCAGGGAAATACAAATCAAAACCACATTGAGATACCACCTCACATCTGTCAGAATGGCTAAAATTAACAACTCAAGCAATGACAGATGTTGATGAGGATGTGGAGATAGGGGAACCCTTTTGCCCTACTGGTGGGAATGCAAACTGGTGCAGCCATTCTGGAAATCAGTATAGAGACTCCTCAAAAAACTAAAAATAGAATTACCCTACAACCCAGGAATTGCACTTCTAGGTATTTATCCAAAGGATACTGGTGTGCTGTCTCGAAGGTGCACATGCACCCCGATGTTTACAGCAGTGCTATCAAGACTAGCCAAAGTATGGAAATAGCCCAAATGTCCATCGACAGATGAATGATAAAGATGTGGTTTATATATACAAAGAGTATTACTCAGCAATAAAAAAAAAAAGTCAATCTTGCCATTTGCAACAACATGGATGGAACTAGAGTGTATTATGCTAAATGAAATTAGAGAAAGACAAATATCATATGACTTCACTCATATGTGGAATTTAAGATAAAAAAATAGAGGACTATAAGGGAAGGGAAGCAAAAATAATATAGAAACAGGGAGGGGGACAAAACTTAAGAGACTTTTTTTTAAGAGACTCTTAAATACAGAGAACAAACTGAGGGTTGCTGGAGGGGTTCTGTGTGGAAGGGATGGTCTAAATAGACAAGGGGCATTAAGGAAGACACTTGTTGGGATGTGCACTGGGTGTTATACGTAGGGGATGAATAACTGGATTCTACGCTTTTTTTTTTTTAATGTTTATTTTTAAGAGAGAGAACAAGCACACAAGCGGGGGAAGGGTAGAGAGAGAGAAACACACACACACACAGAATCCGAAGCAGGTTCCAGGTTCTGAGCTGTCAGCACAAAACCCAACAGGGGGCTCGAACTCACGGACCGTGAGATCATGACCTGAGCTGAAGTCAGATACTTACCCGCCTGATTCTATTCCTGAAATCATTATTGCACTGTATGCTAACTAACTTGGATGTAAATTTAAAAAAATTTTTTTAATTAAATTTTTAAAGGAGTACCTGGTTGGCTCAGTCAGTAGAGTATACAACTCTTGATCTCAAGGTTATAAATTCAAGCCCCATGTTGGGCATAGAGCTAACTTTAAAAATAAAATAAGATTTTAATTAAAAACTTTAAACAGCAGACACAGACCAATGGAAACAGATCAAGAACTTAGAAATAAACCCACATATATAATGGCAACACAAATTTGATAAAGGAACCAAGAACACTCAATGAGGAAAGGACAGTCCCATCAATAAATGGTAATGGTAAAACTGCATATCCCAATCTGTGTATTTCAGTCAAACAAAAGAATGAAATTGTACCCCTATCTTAACAACCACTCACAAAAATTAACTTGAAATGGAGTAAAGACTTAAATGTAAGTCCCCAAACCATAAAACTCCTAGAAGAAAACAGTGAAAAAGCCCCCTGACATTGATCTAGTCATGATGATTTTTTGGATATGACACAAAAAGTGCAAGGAACAAAAGCAAAAAATCAACACTGGGGCTATATCAAACTAAAAGGTTTCTGCACAGCAAAAGAAACAATCAACAAAATCAAACCTACAGAATGAAAGAAAATTTTTATGGGGCGCCTGGGTGGCTCAGTGGGTTAAGCGTCTGACTTTGGCTCAGGTCATGACCTCACAGCCTGTGAATTCGAGCCCTGCATAGAGCTCTGTGCTGACAGCTCAGTGCCTAGACCCTGCTTCAGATTCTTTGTCTCCTTCTCTTTTCTGGTCCTCCCCCTACTCATGCTGTCTCTCAAAAATGAATAAACTTTAAAAATTTTTTTAATTAAAAAAAAAGAGAAATTTTGCAAACCATATAGCTAATGAGAGGTTGACCAAAAAAAAAAAAAAAAAAAAAACCAACCAAACCAAAACCAAAACAAACCCATACTGGGTTTACACTCAGTAAAAAACTAAAAATAAATAAATAACCTTAATTTTAAAAAAAATAGGAGGGGCACCTGGGTGGGTCAGTCAGTTAAGCGAACATCTCTTGGTTTTGGCTCAGGTCATGATCTCACAGTTTGCAAGATTCAGCCCAGCATCTATCAGTGCAGAACCCACTTGGGATTCTCTCTCTGCCCCTCCCTCACTCCTTTTCTTTCTTTCTCTCTCTCTCAAAAAATAAATAAACTTAAAAAAAAAACAAAAAAGGAGCACCTGGGTGACTCAGTCCATAAGCGACTCACTCTTCATTTCAACTCAGGTCACAATCTCAGTTTTTGGGATGGAGCCCTGCATTGGACTCTGCACTGATCCTACAGAGCCTGCTTGGGATATTTTCTCTTTCTCTTTCTCTTTTTTTCTCTCTCTCTCTCTCTCTCTCTCTCTCTCTCTCTCTCTCTCTCTCTCCCTCCCTCCCTCCCTCCCTCCCTCTCTTCCCTTCCCTTGCTCACATTCTTTCTCTCTCAAAAAAATTTTTTTTCATTAAAAAAAAAAAATTAATAGGGGTGCCTGGGTGACTCAGTCAGTTAAAAATCCAACTCCTAATTTCAGCTCAGGTCCTGATTTCAGATCTTACAAACTGTGACATCGAGCCCCTGCTTGAGATTCTCTCTTTCCCTCCCTCTCTACCCCTCCTCTGCTTGTATGCACGGGTGCTCAATCTCTCAAAATAAATACATAAAATAATAATTAGTGCATTAAAAAAGGCTTTTTTGATAAAAGAAGTAATAGTTGGGGTGCCTGGCTGGCTCAGTGAGTGGAAGAACACCTGACTCTTCATCTTAGGGTCACAAGTTCAAGTTCCATGTTGGGTATAGAGTTTACTTAAAAAAAACAAAAAAAAGAAAGAAAGAAAAGAAAAAAAAGGAGAAGAAAAATTGCCCATTTACATCCTAACGTGTGATTATAAATATTACCGATTCTCGGGGCTCCCAGGTGGCTTAGTCAGTTAAGCATCTGTCTTCAGCGCAAGTCATGATCTCATGGTTTGTGAATTAGAGCCCTGCGTTGAGCTCTATGCTGACAGCTCAGAACCTGGAGCCTGCTTCGGATTCTGTGTCTCCCTCTTTCTCTCTCTCCCCAACAAAATAAATTAAAATATTTAAAAAAAATTTTTAATATTACCAATTCTCAAAATAATCCAACAAATATCAGTATAATTCCCAAAATAATCCAAGTATATCAGTACTTTAGAGAAGAACTCAAAGTCTTAGAGAGCCTAAGAAACTTGGAATTAGCACACAGTTAATAAACTGACAAAACCCACAATTAAATTCAGCTCTAACTCCATATTTACACAATTTATATAGAATACAATGTTGCCTTTCTTAGTTTAACCTTATTTTAATGCCTAACATTAGCTTAATTACATTTATTATGATAATTTCTTTTCAATGGGTTTAAGAAGCTGTTATCAGGGAGCACCTGGGTGGCTCAGTTGGTTAAGCATCAACTTTGGCTCATATCATGATCTCACAGTTTGTGGGTTCACGCCCCATATCGGGCTCTGTGCTGACAGCTCACAGCCTGGAACCTGCTTCTGATTCTGTGTCTCCCTCTCTCTCTCCTCTCCTCCCCCCTTGTGTCCTATCAAAAATAAACATTAAAAAAGTTTTTTTAATTAGAAAAAAAGAAGCTGTTTTCAGGTGTTTGGGGGGATAATAAACTGAATAATACTGTATCTACCTTTACAGAGTTTACATCCAGCAATGAAAATAAGACAATCACCTAAGTGATTCCAAAACAACACAAAATTATATAAATTACCATATGTGAAATACAAAACATTATAGAGACTCAAAATAAAAAAGAGACCTCTTTGGGGGTGGGAGGTAGAGGGAGTAGAAGAAGCTTTATAGAAGAGGTAACTTTTCAGCTGAACTTAAAAGGATAGATAGGGTTTTAAAAGACAGTTTTAACTTTGAGCTACGGAACAGCCTCAATCACACTGTAGCCCTAGGGGCTAGCACACTGGATAATGAATGTGGGTGGAGTGAACAAATGAACAGAAAGGCCATGCCAAAAGTAAAGGACAACAACAACAAAGGATCCGAGGCTCAAATAGATGAGGCACAAAAAATAAAAGGATCACAGTGAAGAAGGAACACAAATAGGCACATGTATATTTAGAAAATAAGAATCAAGTACCTTGCCAAGAGCCTTTTTACATTTTGGCTCCCATATCTCCTATCTTTAAGAAAATTCTCTCAATATCATCCCCATCTTCTTTCTGCCTTTATCTCATTTCTCTGTTCCTTATCTTTTTGAAATAACAACTTTATTGACATATAATTTATATACCATGTAATTACCCACTTAAAATATAAATTCTATGGTATTTAGATCACTTTGGCAACCATTACCACAATCAATGTTAGAATATTTTCATTACCCCAAAAAGAAACCCAGTACCCAATATTAGTCACTCCCCATTTACCCCTGACCATTGCCCTCTCCCCCAGACCTAGGCAACCACTAACCTGCCTTCTGTATCCATAGATTTGCCTATCTAGACATTTCATACAAATGGAAGCATAAAATATGTGGGCTTTCATGAGTAGCATCTTTGACCTAGCATAGTATTTAACAAGGTTCATCCATTTTGTAGAATGTAGCAGTACCCTATTCCTTCTTATTGAGGAATAAAATTCCAAAAAACTCCGCTGTATTGATACATACAACATTTTATTTATCTGTTCACCAGTTGGTAGATATCTGGTTTGCTTCCACCTTTCGGCTATTATGAATAATGTTGCTATAAACACTGGTGTAGAGTTTTTGTGTGTACATATTTTAATTTCGCTTGGGTATATACCTAGGATTCTTTTCCAAAGAAGTTGCACCATTTTACATTCCCACATGCAGTGTATGAAGAGTCTAATACTCCATGTTATTGACAGGTTTGGCGGGCTTGGGAAAAGGAACACCAAGATGGCCGAAGGACCACCATCCCAGGACTTTCCTGGGGAACAATGCCAAGATGGCCGGCGGACCACCATTTTGGAACTTTCTGCCGCTGCCAGCGTCTCAGAAAATACGTCATCTGCTCTAGCCTCATCTCTTCACCTTATAAGGAGGTCTTCTGACCCTGGACACACCCCTGGAACTACAGCCCTATTTAAGGCCTCCACTCTTTGGCCCCCAGTGCGCTTTCCCTGGCCCTTTGGGGAATGGGCACCTCACCCAAGAGTGCTCCCAGCTCATCACCTCCCAGCTCATTCCCTCCCAGCCACGGAACCTCCTCCAAGAGCTCTTTTTATTTTTTTTTTAATTTTTTAAAAATGTCTTTTGTTTATTTTTGAGAGACGGAGAGAGACAGCAAGAGCAGGGGAGGGGCAGAGAGAGAGAGGGAGACACAGAATGTGAAGACAGGTTCCAGGCTCTGAACTAGCTGACAGCACAGAGCCTGCGGGGGAGGGGGGAGGCTCGAGCCCACAAACTGCGAGATCATGACCTGAGCCGAAGCTGGACGCTTAACCAACTGAGCCACCCAGGCACCCTGAGAGCTCTTTAATAAAGGGTGCTCTGATCTCTTTTCCTGGTTTTGTGACTTTCTCACTCCACCAATTTAACCTTGCAGGTATTACCAGTCTTTTTGATTACAGCCATCCTAGTGGACATGAAGTGGTATCTCACTGTGGTTTTGATTTGCATTTCTTGATAGCTAATGATGCTGAGCACCTTTTTCATGGCTATTCGTAGATCTTTGAATAAATGCCTGTTCATATCTTTTGCCCATTTTTAAATTGGGTTCTGCTCTCCATCTTACTCAAAGTTCTTAAACGATTAATCTATACACACAATCTATACTACATTACCTTCTTACAATCATCAACCCACTCCAACCTTTCTTTTGCTCCCCACTCTGAAATTGCTTGTCAAAATTACCAACCATCTCTACAGTGACAAAATCAATGGCTAATCTTCAGTCCTCATCTTTCAGGATAAAACTCTATGGTTTGCACATCTGTATTTTAATTCCTTCCGACCTCTTATTGTCATCTGTATTTTATGTAATCCTGTTTCTTGTATTTTTCTGTCTTTCCACATATTTTCTTATGGAATTAAAAATGTAAATTAAAGGGTATATCCAGAGAATTGCAGGTAAAACAACAACTGGGTGAGGCAGAGTGAAGGTAGTGAAATCAAGGGAGGAAGGTGGAAAAGATAAGAAAAGGCTGGATAAATAGTGAATGTTGGGCTAGGAATTTGGATTTTGTATAGCAGGTAATATATAGCCATTAATGGTTTTTATACAAGAAATGCTCAGCACTAGACCGCTGGTATGTTGGAAGACTATATTGGCAGCAAGTATAAAGTTATTTGGGGGCCATGGGTAGGGGGTGGAGAAACAGGAGGCAAGGAGATCATGTGGGATAATTACAGTAGAAAAGACCATCAGTACTGAGTGCATAAATTAGTATAGTAGTGCTCAAAATGTAAAGGAGGAATCAAGGGAGAAACATTACCACTAAACTTTAATTGAGTCAACTTTATTATCAATAACAGTATAGCCACTCCCAGACAAGAGATGTTAGATCTAAACATTCTTAGTCCTCAGTTCTACTAAATTTGATTTGATGGAAACTAGCTGAATATGTAGTAAACACACAAAAGTTATCTTTCCCTGTTATAAATGTAAACAATTATAGCACTGCTTCTCTCCTGAGTAAACACTTAAAAATTTCAGTTCACTCATGCTTTTCAAAGAGTGAAGATCTGACAATGCCCAGCAGTCAGTTCTGCTCTCATCATTGCTTCCAACTCCCCTTACTGATCTTCAACAAGATCAAGAGGAAATAGAAATTTATGCAAAATAGGCTGGGGAAGGCAAGTTGTCCCAAGTTAAACACAATCTCTTTTCTTTTTTTCCACAGGAAATAGTTGTTGATGCTCTGAGGAGTTAAATTATAATAACACATGCCAGGAAGATGATGTCAGGGAAGGCGTGGTTAGGCCCTATACAAGTCTGAGATTCCTTCAGTTCCAAACATTGCCTCTTTCAATTTTACCTATACTCAAATCTCTCTACTGAGGCTACTCTTTCCAACACTGGAGAAAACAGTTGAGATCCTAGAACTCTGATCTTTTTACTTTAAAAAAAAGTTGTTTTAAATGAACCAAAGAGTAAGTGCAGGCCCTTAAAACAGCTGTTTTTAAAACATGTACTACACTGTTTTGTAGAATCAGTCTTTGAAATCCACATTCCCCCTTTCTGTGACTATTTTAATTCCAGAGAAAAGAATGACTGTTCAACACTACATCTTGAGAAAGAATCTGCCTTTATTAGGAATTATACATTCCTTGACTGTATTCCTATATTTACCACAGTCAAAATAGAATAAGAAAACTACTGCCATAGACTCCTCAGGTAACAAAATCCCTGACAAGTGAAGTACATGAATAGGTTTCAAAATAAAACAATCCTACTTGTTAAAGTCAAGTAAATAAAATTGATACACTTTCAAGCAAGTCACAACACTGGGTAAAAATAGCTTTTCTGAGCTCACTGGCAATTATTTTTACTCTACAAACTAGAATTGATGACTATAGTAAATTATGATGTAAAAATGCTTCTAAAGAAAGCAGATCTCTACAAGTCTATTATATCTAGATTTTTGTATAACATAATGATGGACAATAAAAGCAGATATTTATAGTTTGTATTTTCCAAAAGTTTAAATTTTGATTGTTCTTTATTTCAGTTTTTCAAAATATTTTGGACAAGCCCAAAGACTTTATTATACAGACTTGATCTACTTGAGAAACTGAGCTCTTAAACAGAAATGGCAAATAAGCCAATGCCAAAATTAAAACTTTATATTGTTATAAAAAAGTCTGGCAGGATACACACACCAAATTGCTACCAGTTGTTTTCCTTGAAGGGTAGGATTTGGGTAAGGAACTTCCGGTATGTAAAATAGTTTTTATTTTATATATCTCTTTATGCTTTTTTAAAATGGGCTTAAATTTATTACTAAAAAACAGAAGTTATAGGTATAAAAATTTACAAATTACATGAACAAATCCATCCAAACATTCTTCCTAAAAGAGAAATGAACACATGTCAACACAAAGACAAAGAGCAACGTAGTAATGTTTTAAATATACCCAATATTTACCAACTGACATATTCACACAAGGAGTCCTATACATTGCCACAAAGTGAGGTCATCATAAACAGATATAAAAAATCAAAGAATTGGTGGCGCCCGGGTGGCTTAGTCAGTTAAGCCTCCGACTTCAGCTCAGGTCAGATCTCACGTTCGTGGGTTCGAGCCCCGCACTGGGCTCTGTGCTGACAGCTAGCTCAGAGCCTGGAGCCTGCTTCCGGTTCTGTGTCTCCTTCTCTCTCTGCCCCTCCCCCTCTATGCTGTCTCTCTCTGTATCAAAAATAAATAAAACATTAAAAAAAATTTTTTTTAAAACCCAAAGAATTCTTTGGGGTTTTTTTAATTTGAGAAAATGAGAGAGAGAGAGAGAGAGAGAGAGAGAGAGAGAGTGCATGCTCATGTGTGAGAAGGATGGAAGGGGGGTGGAGGAGGAGAGAGAGAATCCCAAGTAGGCAACAAGTTCGGTGCAGAGCCTGACATGGGGCTCAATCCCACAACCCTGGAATCATGACCTGAGTCAAAATCAAGAGTCAGATGCTCAACTGAGTCAACCAGGTATCCCATAGACCAAAAGAATTCTTGACAAATACATTAATAAGTATGTATCTAACCGTGTATCCTGAATTTCTTGTCAAGGCTTCCAAGTTATCAGAAGAGATATATCTGAATCCAAGTCCATAAGTATGCCTCTTTGTCCCTCATGCCACCCTGGATTTAGAAACTAGTTAAATGTTTCCTATACTACAAGGCGCAAAGGGAGTGAAGAGAGCTCATTTAGGTAGCAAATACATGAAACCCCTAAGAGGAAAATAAAACTAACTTCTGGAATTCATTTTACTTTATTTTAGTGGGTCTGGGTAACCTGAGAGACTTGGAGAAAAAAAAATTAAGAAGGAAAGTTTCATATCATATATATAAATTTGAAAGGAATAAAAACAGATGTAACATCCTTCTATCAAAATCATATATTCATGGGGCACCTGGCTGGCTCAGTTGGAAAAGCATGCAACTCTTGATCTTGGGGTCATGGGTTCAAGTACCATGTTGGGTGTAGAGATTACTTAAAAAAATAAAACTTTCTTTTTCTTTCTTTTTTAAAGTTTATTTATTTATTTTGAGAGAGCGAGAGAGCACAGGCACGGGACAGGCAGAAAGAGAGGGAGAGAGAGAATCCCAAGCAGGCTCCTCGCTGTCAGTGCAGAGCCCTATGCGGGGCTCGAACTCATGAACCATGAGATCATGACCTGAGAGGAGACCCAGAGTCAGATCTTAACCGATTAAGCCACCCAAGCAGCCCAAAACTTTAAAAGAATCATATACTAATATGTGTATGCCTATTATTGATAATAAACATATGGACCCATCTTTCTTAAGGATATAAACCAGAATGAATGCCATTATAAACTAATTCTAAATGTTTTGGGTCTAAACATTTACTAACTGCCTTTATCAGACACTTTAAGTTACCTACAGTAGCATCTTTAGGTATATGAGAAAGCAGCAGGAATCTTTCCTGCACCCTCTAACACTGATCAGATGAGCAAAACATGACATCTATGTCATCTTTTTGGTTCAAAGCACAGCTACAATGCCAAGAGAGAGGGTTCAGAGTCTTTCTCCTACAGCATGAAGTTCCTCCTGATCAGCACTGTGCGCCCTGAAATGCCAAGAAACTGCCAAGGATACTCCCTGGTGAATGTGGACATGACTGTCCACCTCTCATTAGACTGCCCATGTGCCCAAGCACAGCACAATTCTCTGGAAACTCTGGGTTAATCACAGAAACTCCAAGGATCCCTAATGAGCCTGGCTATCAGCAGAGGTCCAAGCAGCAGCTCAGCAGCAGAACCCAAAGAATCACAGAGCTTTCTGCCTTAATCCCAAGGAATGTCTTCTCTTAACACTCCTTCCCTATGGCTAGATGGGACAGAGTCTCTACCTAGTCTAGAAGAATACAACCAGTTCTTGATGAAGATGTTGTGATTATATTTCCCTTACCTGATAATCCTGGTTGAGTGAGTGGAAAGGAAGGTTGGGACGGAGGAGGAAAAACAGTTATTCAAAAAGATAAAAATAACCTCGGAGGGAGTGAGCAGGAGACCAGGGTTTGAGATGACATTATTATCCCAGTGGAGACTGAGTATATCATCAGGAAGTCAAATTAACTTCATTTCACAAAGACAGAAACTTGCAACCTTGATTTGTTTGTAATTCCCCTGCCTTCTCAGGCCTCACACAGTGACTGTAAACTGCTGGAATTTCAAAACCAGGTGAGAAAAGATGCCGAAAGTAGTGGTGGAAAAGGGAGAGGCACTGAGTGGAGACAGGAATTCCATTCCCCTCTTAAGAAGAATGTTAAAGCCAAGGGCACTCCCGGATCCCCAGGAAAGGAAGTAGCTGGATTTCAAAAAAGCACTTTTCCCTACCTTCTTATTGTTCTTGTTATAGCCAAAAGTCGAAATCCCAGGCCTGGAAGTCACTGATAGCAGCATTTTCTCTTTAATGTAAGGGAGCTGAGAGAGAGAAGAGGGAGAGGGAAAAGGAGGGGGAAGAGAAGGGGAAAGAGAAAATGAGAGGGAAAAGGGAGGGGGAGGAGAAAGGGGGAGAAAAGGAGCAAGAGGGAGAGGGATGGGGGGGCGGTAGAGAATGAGCTGGGGCTGCTTGTTTACGTCACTGAGAGAAGTTAACCAAGAGTCTGAATGAGGCACTTCCACTGGGTCCTAATGCCCAAGATGTTATTTATTATATTTCTTTCCACAGTCTTAGTAGTTAAAGCAAAATTCTTAGGCCTACCCCTTTCAACTCCTTCCCTTCTCCCATATGAACAAGTTCTGTTTCTCCTGAAAAAACAGTGAGGATTTTTCTCCCCTAAGCTGTAAGATTTAGAAAAAGCTTTCAAGTTTGATTTTAAAGAGCCCACTGGGATACACTGCCTCAGAGAACACCTGAAGACAACTCTACTGAGAAAGAATGCCTGAGATGAGCTCAGGACCTCTCCCATACTTTATACTTACAGTGGTTGTAATGCACCAAGAAAGAACAGAAGAGCTCACCGAAGAGCAGAGACAGAGGACGGAAAATAACTAGTTTCAGATCCTTGAGTAGTTCTATTCCTCTTGAGTCATGCTGATGGGCTGATGCCTCTCACCCCTTTTTAGACTCCCCCCAGAAGGAATATCAAACTGAACTATGCCATGAAACTTGGTGCCTATTGATTTCTTTGCTTTCCCCCAAGTTTTACTGAGTTAAAATTGCCTACCTAGCAGTTTCTTCAACAACAATAAGCTATCCTGTTTGATTCTTTATCCCAGGATTTTTTAGTCTTCAAGGTCCATGAAGCTGAAACAGTTAAGAGTTACTCACCAAACCTGGAATTTATACCCAAACTGAAGTTCACAGAGTTGGGATGTTTGCTTCAAGTTGTCTCTGAGCTGTAGAGCTGTAGGAAAAAATAACTGTAAAAAACGTATGTTTTACAGAGAAAAAAATACAAAGTTCTCCAGGAAGAAGAACCTAACACAAGGGAGACAACACTCACCTCTAATAGTTCCAAAGTAATGTCCTGTGGAAGTAGCCTTAATAAGAGATTTGTAGGAAAACAAAAATTCAAGAATTGACAACCAGTAATTCCTATCAATCCAAATGGAACAGAGATATAGAATCAAAGCCTTCAAATCCCTTCTTCAGGTCACCTTGTGCTATCACAAATGTTCTCTTAAATTAACCCTGTCTGCTTTGCCACAACAAACATTAAGCCCAAACCCTTTCTTAAATGAAGTCCCAGTAGTCTCTATTCCAGTTTTCCTGTCACTTTTTTCCTATGATAATGGGACCAACAGTACTAACATTCTACAAAAAAAATACACACATACCACATACCACCCCCAATCTCTAACTTTCATTTCCAATAGGACAGGAAGTGCCGGCTCAGCTCAAGGGACACAGGATGGGTGGGAACAGCCTCAATGTGGGAACTGCAACTGAGATTGGAAGAACAGCAGCTAAATGCAATAAATAAATTACTAAAGGTATCTCTCAGAGCTACCATATATTTTTTTAAGTCCCTCTTCTGCCCTCACAGATGTTCATTCATTATATGCCAAGTTATCCATGCCACTTAAGCGCTTAGTTAATTTCTTCTCCCTTAACCTGACAATTTGGCACAAAAACTTTAATCTCTAAAGCCTGATTTATAATACCGACCTAATTTAATTTCTAACATTCTAACATTCTCGGGGCTCCTGGGTTGCTTAGTTAAGTGTTCGACTCTTGATTTCAGTTTAGGTCATTATCTCAGGGTTTGTGGGTTCAAACCCCACAACAAGTCCCACATCCAGCTCCCTGTTGAAAGCCTGCTGTCTGCTTGGGATGCTCTCTCCCACTCTCTCTGCCCCTCCCCAGCGCCCACACATGTGCATGCACTCTCTCAAAATAAATAAACATTAAAAAAATTATAAGATTCTCAATGTGTTTTGTTTTCCTACTGCATTCTTTAATGCTCAGTGGTATTTTAAAATTTAAAATAGTTAAAACCATGAGTTCTAGAGAGAGGTAGACATGAGTTCAAATGCTGACACCTTTGTTAGTTACTACTTATGTGACTTTATGCCAGGGTACTTAACATCTCTAATTCACTCATTTGCAAAATGGAGATAATACCTATTTCAATAGCCTTTAGAATCAAATCTAAGTTCTAGTTCAGTCCTGTCATTTATGGAATGAATGACACTGAAAACAACCTCACATGTCTGAATTTTTTTCTCATCTGTAAAATAGGGTAAATAGTATCTACTTCCTAAAATTGTCATGAAATGAAATAAGGCAATACATAATAAGCCCCTTAGGAAGGTCCTTGGCACTAGGTAAACACTCAGTAGATATTAGCTCCATTATAATTAATTACTCTATTATCTCCCAGCATGTATCCCTCTGGATATTGTATAACCCAGATTTGATTATTGAAGCGAATATTTCCAAAAACCAATATCTTAATTACATTCAAAAGATTATACTAGGATTAGGCAGGCTAAACTTTATAACTGGAAATACAAGATAAGAAATCTCAGGAATCATCCATTCAATTTCATTTAAACAGTCTGATCATTCAGAAATTTTTTTCTTGAGCACCTGGGTGGCAATGTTGGTTAGTGTCCGACTCCTGATTTCAGCTCAGGTCATGATCTCACAGTCATGGGATCGAGCCCTGCATCAGGCTCCGTGCTGGTAGTGTGCAGCTTGCTTGGGATTCTCTCTCTCCTTCTCTCTGCCCTTCCCCCATTAATGCTTGCTCTCTCTCAAAATAAACTCTGATCTCCTGGAAACTGGTGAAACATTTCTTATCTCTAGAAAAAAAGGAAACAAGATAATACAGAAACAAAGCTCATTAAAGATGCCCCAGCCCCCAATTCTCTAGAGTCCTACTACTCCAAGAAATAGAAACAAATCTAGAAAAAAAAAAAAAAGGAAAGGAAAAAAAAGAATTTTCATGCATCCTGAGATTTAATACCATTTCTCTCCTCTAAAAGGAGCAGTAACAGGAGGACGTTGGGAGCTGGAGGAAGAGTAGGAGGCCCATAGGCTTGTCTCATGAATACAACTAGGTAACTATCATTATCATCCTAAATGCCCCAGAATTTGACTTGAAGACTGGCAGAACAAACTCCACATCTAAAGGGCACCTGGGTGTCTTATCTGGTCAAGTGACCAAAACTAGGATTTCAGGTTCAGGTCATGATCTCACAGTTCATTGGTTTGAGCCCTGCATCTAGCTCTGCTCTGGTAGCACAGAGCCTGCTTGGGATTCTCTCTCTCTCCCTGTCTGTCCCCTGATTGCATGTGCACGTTCTCTCTCAAAATAAATAAATAAATAAACTTTTTAAGAAAATATTTAAAAAAATAGACTGTAGGGTGTCTGGGTGGCTCGGTCAGTTGACATCTGACTTTGGCTCAGGTCATGATCTCACAGTTTATGAGTTCAAGCACTGCGTTGGCCATGATCATGGTGTCTCTCTTTGTCTCTTAATAAATAAACATTAAAAAATTAAAAACATAGACTTTAGATTTTTGTAGTATAAGTTCAAGGCCAGAGAAGTAAAATGACCTAGGTTTATGAACTGATGCTAAAGGCTAATTATGTCAAAGAACACTAGTAAGACTGTAAATAAGACTGCAAAAATCCTTTATTCTGGCTAAGTACATTTTTGTTTGTTTTTATTTACTTTTGAGAGAGAGACATAGGGCAAACAGGGGAGGGGTAGAGAGAGAGGGAGACACAGAATCCAAAGCAGGCTCCAGGCTGTCAGCACAGAGCCCAACGAAGGGCTTGACCCATGGACCATGAGATCATGACCCGAGCAGAAGTCAGACACTTAACCGACTGAGCCACCCAGGTGCCCCTCTGATAAGTATATTTTTAAAGGAGGTTATGGAATTTTGTGACAGTGATAGAGAATATAACAGTTCTATGGTTAGATTCAGGAGGCATATGAGAGGAGAAAGAATCCTATTTCTTCCATTCTATTTTGATGCCTACCCCCAATGGTTTTGCCTATTATACTGCCTACACTTTTCCAGATCTGGTCAATGCCTCTCAAGTTCTTGGTTCTCATGGGCCTAGCACTCCAGAGTTGTTTTGAGGGGAAAAAGTAAAATACAGGAGTTACTGGAAATTTCTTGGAAAGAGACATTTGCAACTCTGACTCAAGATAGGCTGGTTTTTTATTTCTCCAGAACACCAACACTTTTAATTAAGTGTCTCAAGTAAAGGGGCTGGGGCTAGATTAACTCTGATTTGAATGTTGAAAGATGTTTGCATGCAACTATCAGCTCTTCCACATCAAGGTGGAGAACTCAAAAGAATGTATTACCTGCAGATGTGCCAGCCCTAGACAGACATCCAAATGGAGTCAGGCTGAAGTAGCACATGCATATGAATGCAGCGAGACGGGGCAGTTTGCTAGTGAAACTCTAAATTTGGTTCAGAAACCTGAAAAAAGTATATTAGGGCCAAGGATGCTCCCCTCACCCTACCTCCACCCAGCTATTAAGATTAGGGTTATCTTTCCTCCCTTTAATTTTTGTGCCCAAAGAATAGGTAGTGGAAATATACCAAAAGGTTGAATATTTCATGGTAAAAAGATGAGATAATGCCTTAGGAAGAAATGGAAAAAAAAAACAACTTTGTTTAACACATCAGCTTCCTTAAGCAAGAAAACTTAAGGATTTGCATCAAACAACAAAGAAAAGTTTAGCCCCACCTGCTTCTGATATAGGATAGAATGACAAAATTGGCTTAAAATTAGAAATTGGCAAAGGCTGGCTTCTTAACTCCTTGACTCAAATTCACTGGAAAACAGGGGAAAAGTCAACTCTGAAGAATTATCTAACTCACATTCTGGATATCAGCACCTACAGTATGTTCTCCTTTCCTAAAGCAATAGATACTTGTGGCCAAAACTTACTGTCAGGAATATCCTACCAAAATTTTCAAGTAGACTTTTCCCTTGCCAAACACTAAAGAAGTACAGGAATCAAATCACCTTGAATCACTAGGCCAGAAAATTAGCATAATGTACAAAGAACAGACTAGACTGGATTGTATACACACCCAGAATGGACTATACAGATTATATAGTAATATTATAGTCTTTAAATATATATTTTCTTCACACCTGACACCTTAATTTTACATGGCCTCAGCTATTCCTAAAATAAATAAGTCAGATGATTGCAATAGGGACCACAACTGAATTTAACTAGGTTAAACAAATGGTTATGACTCGAGGTCAAACATGAATGTCTTCAAATAGCTGAATACTGGCAGTTTCATGCATTAAATCTAACCTTCTGAAAAGTGTGAGACTGTGGATAAAGAGTCAGAATACCAATTAACTGGATAGTTCCTTTCCTTTGTCCTCTCTTGTTTTCAGGTAAGAAACCTAAAGAAGTAAACTCGCTTACAAAGATCATGACAATCAAATAATGATATAACTGACATCAGAATCCAGACTTTCTGCCTCTTAATTCAAACTCCTTTCCATACCAATCTGATTTGCCTATAAAATTAAAAATTCTGATAGGGATCCCTGGCTTGCTCAGTCTGTGGAGCATAACACTTGATCTCAGCATTGAGAGTTCATGCCCCACGTGGGTATGGAGCCTACTTTAAAATAAGTTTTAATTAAAAAAAAAATGGGGACCCCTGGGTGGCTCAGTCGGTTAAGCATCGGGCTTCAGCTCAGGTCATGATCTCACAGTTTGTGAATTTGGGCCCCGCGTGAGGCTCTGTGCTGACAGCTCAGAGCCTGGAGCCTGCTTCCAATTCTGTATCTCCCTCTCTCTTTGACCCTCCCCTGATCCTGCTGTCTCTGTCTGTCTCTCAAAAATAAATTAAAAACATTAAAAATAAATAAATAAAATAAAAATAAAAACAAAAATTCTAATATATATTTTGAGGTCAGAAGTATAAAATACTGTTAGACTTTCAGAGATGAAAATTCAACTATTCTCCTCAAACCAGCTCTGATAAAGCTGCTACTCAAGAAGCAGTGATGAACGATATTTTGGCCTATTCTTAAATTGCACTGAACAATATTTCTAGGAATAAACTTATCATGGAAACAACATTTATATAAAACTACAACTGTAGACAGACACATGGAAAGATGCTACACATCACCCATCATCAGGAAAATGTAAATCAAAATCACACTGAGATATCACCTTACATCTGTCGGAACAGCTAAAATAAAAAACTCAAGAAACAACAAGTGTTGATGAGGATGTGGAGAAACAGGAACCCTCATGCACTGTTGGAAATGCAAACTGGTGTAGCCACTGTGAAGAATATATGGAGGTTCCTCAAAAAGTTAAAAACAAGGGTGCCTGGGTGGCTCAGTCGGTTAAGTGTCCCACTTCAACTCAGGCCATGATCTCACAGGTTCATGGGTCTGAGCCCTGCATCGGGCTCTGTGCTAACAGCTCAGAGCCTGGAGCCTGCTTGGTATTCTATGTCTTCCTCTCTCTATGCCTTGCTCGTGTTTTCTCTCTCTCTCTCTCTCTCTCTCTGTGTGTGTGTGTGTGTGTGTGTGTGTGTGTCTTTTTCTCAAAAATAAACATTAAAAAAATTAGGGCACCTGAGTGGCTCAGTCAGTTAAGCATCCCACTTTGGCTCAGGTCATGATATCATGGTTTGTGAGTTTGAACTCCCATGCTGGGCTCTGTGCTGACAGCTCACAGCCTCGAGCCTGCTTGGGATTGTGTGTCTCTGCCTCTCTCTCTGCCCCTCCCCCTCCTTTCTTCTTTGTCTCTCTGTCTCTCAAAAGCTAAAAAAAAGAAAAAAAAGACACCTCATCAAAAGATCCATCATAAGTTTGTATTCCTATAGCATTATGTACAAAATTTCAGTAGGCCTTTTTTTTTTTTAAGAAAGAAAGGGTGCGCACATGCCTGTGGGAGCACAGACACAGGGCTTGCTCAAACCCACGACCCTGGGATCATGACCTTAGCTGAAATTAAGAATCCTATGCTCAACTGACTGAGCCACCCAGGTGGCCCTCCGGAGGCTTTTAATTCTGCTTGACCTTCCCATTTCTTGCATCCAGATTGTGAACTCCTCAGAAGAGGGGCCAACTTTACTTTTTTAACTTCCAAATACAATTTATGCTCAAAAATTAGCTGAAAGAGGGGCACCTACGTGGCTCAGTTGGTTAAGTGTCTGACTTCCTCTCAGGTATGATCTCACAGTTTGTGGGTTCAATCCCTGCATAGGGCCCCATGATGACAGTGTAGAGTCTGCTTGGGATTCTCTCTCTCTTCCCCTCTCTCTGGCCCTCCCCGACTCATGTATTCTCTCTCTCTGTCAAATAAACAAACTTAAAAAAAAAAGGAAAGAAAAAATTAGCTGTAAGAACACAATTTTTACTTCCTTTTAAGTTACCTCCAATGGGAAGATGAATTCCCAATGAATATTAAGAGAACACTGCCGCCTCCTGGGTGATACAGGTCATGCAACCTTTCGCAAATACAAAGAAAGCATAGAATTTGTACACTTAGACCAGAAGTTTGAAATTTAAAGCCAGCTCTACCACTTTCTGTGTTAAACTGGAAAATCTCAAAAATTTTTAAGATTTTTAAGTAATCTCTATACCCAATATGGGGCTCAAACTTACACTCCAAGATCAAAGGTCACATGTTCTGAGTCAGCGAGGCACTCCGAAAATCTTAATCTTTTAAAACATCAGTTTTCCCTTCTACAAAATGGGCACAGTATCTCTCAGGGATTAGTATGACAATCAAATCAGATAATGATTGTGAAAGTACTTCTGTCAATTATAAAGCATTTTACAAGTACAAGATATATATATATATTTTTTTTACCTATACGTGATATTTACACCACACTATGTTGACTATCACAATCCACCTTTTTTCCTTCAAATATTTTTAAATTTTTTTTATGTTTTCTATTTATTTTTGAGAGACAGAGAGAGACAGCATGAACAGGGGAGGGTCAGAGAGAGAGGGAGATACAGAATCTGAAGTAGGCTCCAGGCTCTGAGCTAGCAGGCAGCACAGAGCCCGACATGGGGCTTGAACCCACAAACCGTGAGATCATGACCTGAGCCGAAGCCGGAAGCCGGACACTTAACCGACTGAGCCACCCAGACGCCCCATTTCCTTCAAATATTTTAACATGGTAGTTGTCTTAACAAATCCATCTTACTCCTTACTACAAATCTAAGTAAATAATATGCACTGTGATAATCAGAGTCAACTCACTAATTTTAGATGGCGAATGGCAAATTTCTTTCTTTATATGTTAATGTAGAGTCACTATCATCATCTTACTAAAATATGTTGAATACAAAAATATGCTAAAATTAGGGGCACCTGGCTACCTCAGTCAATAGAGCATGCATTCAACTCTCAGAGTCATCAGTTCGAGCCCATCTGGCAAAGAAATTACTTTAAAAAATTTGATGTGGAGCATCTGGATGGCTCAGCAGGTGGAGCATCCACCTCTAGATTTCAGCTCAAGTCATGATCTCAGGGTTCATGGGAGCCAGCCCCGAATTGGGTTCTGGGCTGACAGGGATTCTCTCTCTGCCTTCTTCCACTTGCTCTCTCTCTCGAACGAAATAAACCTAAAAAAAAATTAGATTGTTGTGATGGTTGCATAACTTTATAAATGTACTAGAGATCATTAAAGTATACTTTAATGTTTATTTATTTTTTGAGAGAGAGACAGAGAGCATGAGCAGGGGAGGGACACAGAAAGAGAGGGAGATACAGAATCCAAAGCAGGCTCCAAACTCCAAGCTGTCAGCATAGAGCCCAACGTGGGACTCGAATCCACGAGCTCTGAGACCATGACCTGAGCCAAAGTCAGCTGTTTAACCAACTGAGCCATCCAGGTGCCCCTAAAGTATACTTTTTAAATGAGTAAATTTTAAAATATTAAAAAAATGTTTTTTTAGGGGTGCCTGGGTGGCTCAGTCAGTTAAGCATCCGACTTAGGCTCAGGTCATGATCTCACGGTTTGTGGGTTCAAGCCCCGCGTCAGCTCTGGGCTGACAGCTAGTTCAGAGCCTGGAGCCTGTCTTTAGATTCTGTGTCTCCCTCTCTCTCTGACTCTCCCCTGCTTATGCCGTCTCTGTCTCTCTCTCTCAAAAATAAATAAAACTTAAAAAAATAATAATAACAAAGCTTAAAAAAATTCTTTTAAATCAATGTTTATTAGTGACCACTGGTGATGGTTAAAAGTTGAATAAAGTAGTTAGCAGAGTTGCGCAGCAGAAGCGTGCTGGGCCCATAAAAGTTGAATAAAGATTTTTTTTTACTTTTTTTGAATAAAAGTTTTTTTTAAGTTTTTTTAAACTAATTTATTTTTTAAATTTTTTAAATGTTTTATTTATTTTTGATACAGAGAGAGACAGAGCATAAGAGGGGGACGGGCAGAGAGAGAAGGAGACACAGAACCAGAAGCAGGCTCCAGGCTCTGAGCTAGCTGTCAGCACAGAGCCTGATGCGGGGCTCGAATCCACAAACCTGAGATCTGACCTGAGCCGAAGTCGGAGGCTTAACCAACTGAACCACCCAGGCGCCCCAAGTTTTTTTAAACATGCTAAATTTGGGGTGCCTGGGACTCAGCTGGTTAAGTATCTGACTTCAGCTCAGGTCATAATCTCATGGTTCCTGGGTTCAAGCCCCACATTGACCTCTGTGCTGACAGCAAGGAGCGTGGACCCTGTTTTGGATTCTGTGTGTCCCTCTCTCTCTGCCTCTCCCCTGCTCGCACACTCTCAAAAATAAATAAATATTTTTTTAATGTTTTAAGGGGTGCCTAGGTGGCTCAGTCAGTTAAGTGTCTGGCTTCAGCTCAGGTCATGATCTCTCAGTTTGTGGGTTCGAGCCCCATGTCAGGCTCTGTGCTGACAGCTAGCTCAGAGCCTGAAGCCTGCTTTGGATTCTGTATCTCCCTCTCTCTCGGACCCTCTCCTGCTTGCGCTCTCTCAAAAAAAAAAAATTAAAAATTTTTTAAATAAAAATAAAAAAGTTTTAAGAAAAAACTATACACAAATATTAAATATCCTTTATAAATACAGATATAAAAAGCCCTAACAAAATATTAGTAAACTGAACTCAGAAACATATTTTTTTTAATATTTTATTTATTTTTGATACAGAGACAGACAGAGCATGAGAGGGGGAGGGGCAGAGAGAGAAGGCGACACAGAACCGGAAGCAGCCTCCAGGCTCTGAGCTAGCTGTCAGCACAGAGCCTGACGCGGGACTCAAACCAGGAACGTGAGATCTGACCTGAACTGAAGTCAGAGGCTTAACCGACTGAGTCACCCAGGCGCCCCTAGAAACATATTTAAAACCAACTGCTATTTATGACCAACTGCTATTTATTTCAGAAATTCAAGACTGGTTAAACATCCAAAAATCAAGTAACGTGATATGGCATATTAATAAAAGAGAAAATCCATGGATCATCTCAGTAGATGCAGAACAAGCAATTAACAAAATCTATCTATTCATGATAAAACATCTCAATAATAGAAGGAATTACCCCAATTAATAGATAAGGAAGAGTTACAAAAACCCTACAGCTAACATAACGCTTACTGCTAAAAGACTGAATGTATTCCCCCCAAGATTAAGAACAAGGGAAGTGTGTCCGCTCTCATAATTTCTATTCAACATAATGCTAGAACTTCTAGACAATGTGCCAAGAAAAAGCAAACAAACAACAAAATCAAATAGCTTAAAGACATCCAGACTGGAAAGGAAGAAATAAAATCATCTTTATTCATAAACAACATAACTGCCTATGTAGAAAATCCTAAGCAACTCACAATAAAACTATTAGAATAAATTAAGCCAACAAGGTCATAGGCTACAAGATCAGTATACAAAAATCAACAGTGTATCTATACACTAGCAACAAAACAGGATTGAAATGAAATTAAGAAAATAATTCCATTCATAATAGCATCAAAAGAAATTAAATATCTAAAAATAAATTTAACAAAGCAAATGTAAGATTTATACACTGAAAATTATAAAATATCACTGAGAGGATATTAAAGAAGTAATTGTTAAAATAGTAATTTTCCCCCAAATTTATATATATATGTACATATATATATAGTTTGCAATTTCTTTTTTTTAATTAAAATTTTTTAATGTTTATTTTTACTTTTGAGAGAGAGGCAGAGTGCAAACAGGGGAAGGGGCAGAGAGTGGGAAAGACACAGAATCAGAAGGAGGCTCCAGGCTTTGAGCTGCAGCACAGAGCCCGACGTGGGGCTTGAACCCACAAACCGTGAGATCATGACCTAAGTGGAAGTCGGATGATTAACCAACTGAGCCACCCAGGGGCCCCAGTTTGCAATTTCTATCAAAATCTTAGCATGTTTCTCTGTAGAAGTTGACAAGCTGATGGAAATGCAAAGGACCTAGGAGAACCAAAATAATTTTGAAAAAGAAAAATGTTGGAAAAAAGAAAAAAGCTGAAAGATTTACACTAATCAATTTAAAAGCTTACTAAAAGCTAAAGCAAACAAGAGAATGTGGTACTGCTGTAAAAACAGGAATGTAGGTCAATAAAATAGAATTGAGACCAGAAAGAACCTCTTATATTTATGGTCAATTAATTTTCAACGAAGGAATCAAAACAATTCAATGAGGGAAGAAGTTTTCCACAAAAAGTATTGGGATAATCCGCATGCAAAAAATACCAAATAACAAGAACTTAGACCCTTACCTCATACCATACATGAAAGTTAACTCAAAATGGATCACAGAATTAAATGTAAAAACTATAATCATAGTCTTCTACAAGAAAACATAGGAGAAAATCTTCATGACTATGGGCTAGCAGAGCTCTTTGACACAATACCAAAAGCATGAGCCGTAAAAGAAAAACATGGGGGTAACTGGGTGGCTCAGTCGGTGAAGCATCCGGCTTTGGCTCAGGTCATGATCTCATGGTTTGTGGGTTCGAGCCCCGCATCAGGCTCTGTGTTGACAGCTCAGAGCCTAGGGCCTGCTTCAGATTCTGTATCTCCCTCTCTCTGACTCTCCCCTGCTCACACTGTCTCTCTCTCTCTCTCAAAAATAAGTTAAAATTTTTTTAATTAAAAAAAAAGAAAAACATGATAAACTGGATTTCCTTAAAATTTTAAACTTTTGACTTTCATAAGATACCATTAAGAAAATGAAAAAACAGGTCACTGGCCATAAGGAAACATTACAAATGATATACCTTGATAAAAGACCTGTATCTAAAACATATAAAGAGTTCCTATAACTCAATAATAAGACAAAAACTTAATTAAAAAATGGGCAAAATGCTTGAAGAGACACTTCACATCCAAATGACTAATAAGCATGTAAAAAGGTGCTGAGACTGAGTAGGTATTAGGAATATGCAAATTAAAACCACAATGAGGGGCACCTGGGTGGCTCAGTCGGTTAAGCATCTGGCTTCGGCTTTGGCTCAGGTCATGATCTCACAGTTTGTGGATTCAAGCCCCACATCAGGCTCTGTGCTGACAGCTAGCTCAGAGCCTGGAGCCTGCATTGGATTCTGTATCTCCCTCCCCCCCCCCCTCTCTCTCTCTCTGACCCTCCCCTGCTCGCACTGTCTCTCTGTCTCTCAAAAATAAATTAAAAAAAATTAAAAATTTTTAAAATAAATTTAAATAAACTTAAAAAAATTCTCTACAATATTCTTGTACATCTTAAATTTATTCACATGTATTTTCAGTTTTTTAATGCTATCATATGGGGTGCCTGGGTGGCTCAGTTGGTTGAGCATTTGGCTTCGGCTCAGGTCACGATCTCACAGTTCATGGGTTCAAGTCCCGCATCAGGCTCTGTGCTAACACCTAGCTCAGGTCCCGGTGCCTATCTTCAGATTCTGTGTCTCCCTCTCTCTCTGACCCTCCCCTGCTCACGCTCTTTCTCTCCCAAAAATAAATAAAACATTAAAAAAAAATTTTTTTAATAAATTTAAAAAATAATGCTATCATAAATGTAGTTTCTAAAGAATAGGCATAGGAGTGCCTGGGTAGCTCAGTCAGTTAGGGGACAGACTTCGGCTCAGGTCATATCACAGTTCACGGGTTCGAGCCCCAGGTTGGGCTCCCTGTTGTCAGCAGACTCTGCTTCAGATCCTCTGTCTCCCTTTCCTTCTTCCCCTCCCCCCCACACTCTTTCTCTCTCAAAAATAAATAAACATTAAAAAATTAATTAATAGCCATAATTATTACTTCAGTATAGGAACGATAATAAATTTTGGATACTGATCTTTTATCTAACAATCTTGTTGAACTTTTTTTTTTTTTTTGAGAGAGGGACAGAATTCCAAGCAGGCTCCACACCCAGCATGGAGCCCCAAAACAGGGCTCAATCCCTGGCATCACGACCTAAGCTGAAATCAAGAGCTAGACCTTCAACCAGCTGAGCCACCCAGGCGCCCCTATAGTAAAAAAATTATTATTTTTATTTTTTAAGTGTTATTTTAATTTTTGTAACGTTTATTTAATTTTGAGAGAACGAGTGACAGAGCAGGAGTAGGGGAGGAGCAGAGAGAGGGGGAGACACAGAATTCATAGCAGGCTCCAGGCTCTGAGCTGTCAGCACAGAGACAGATGCAGAGCTCAAATCCACAAACCAGGAGATCATGACCTGAGCCAAAGTCAGACGCTTAACCAGCTAAGCCATCCAGGTGCTCCTAAAAAAGTTTTTATTTTTATTTATTTTTTTAAATGTTTTATTTACTTTTGAGAGAGAGAGAGCAAGCGAGCGAGCAGGGGAGGGTCAGAGAGAGAGGGAGACACAGAATCTGAAGATAGGCTCCAGGCTCTGAGCTAGCGATCAGCACAGAGCCTGCCTGACATGGGGCTCGAACCCATGAACTCTGAAATCATGACCTGAGCTGAAATCAGATGCTTAACCGACTTAGCCACCCAGGCGCCCTCCTAAAAAATTTTTTAACGAAAAATACAAAACAGTGCTTATAGTATGGTACCATTTGTGTAAAAGAGAAAAAAATACATAATTGCTTATATCTGGATAAAATATATACGGGAAAGATATACAGACAACTGATAACAATATTTGGTTCCGGGTAAAGTGGATAGCTAGGACCAGACAGGAGTGTGACTACACCATATGCCCTTTTGTACCTTCTAAATTTTGTGGGGTTTTAAGATTTTATTTTTAAGTAATCCCTACACCCAGTGTGGAGCTCGAACCCATAACCCTGAATCAAGAGTCACATGCTCCACTGACAGAGACAGCCAGGCAACCCTGTACCTTCTGAATTTTGAACCAACATTCAGATGAATAAATTAAATTGTAAAAGAAAATAGTTCTAGCAATGAATTTTAATTGGTCACTTTTATGACTTCTATTTTTCCCGTTTGAGCTTCTACACTCAGTAATAAAAATTCTGGGTGACTGGGTGGCTCAGTTTATTAAGCATCTGACTCTTGATTTAGGCCCAGGTCATGATCTCACACTTGGGTGAGTTTGAGCCCCACATCAGACTCTGTGCTGACAGTGTGAAGCCTTCTTAGGATTCTCACTCTATCCCTCTCTCCCTCTCTCTCTCTCTCTCTGCCCCAACCCCACTCGCACTTTCTCTCTCTCAAAATAAGCAAATAAACTTATATGTTCACTTCCACACTGGCAGTGCAGCGCCTAACTAAAGGATCTAACTCACCAACTGTGAGATTGTGACCTGAGCCAATTTTCTCTTTCTGCCTCTCTGCCCCTTCCCCCACTCTCTTTCTCAAAATAAAATTTTAAAAATAAATAAGTAAAATTATAAAAATAATAATTCAGTTAAACATTGTGATCCTGGAGCACCTGCGTGGCTGTCAGTTAAGAGGCCACCTTTGGCTCAGGTCATGATCTCACGGTGAGTCGAGCCCCACACTGGTCTCTGTGCTAATAGCTTAGAGCCTGGAGCCTGCTTCGGATTCTGTGTCTCCCTCTCTCTCTCTGACCCTCCCCTGCTCATGCTGTCTCTGTCTGTCTCTCAAATATAAATAAGAAAAACAGAAAAAAAACCCAGCAATTAATAACAATTTTTGCACTTAAGTGTATTTGGTACTTGATGCACTTTTTACCGTAATTTTTTTTCATCTAAATTAAACTGGAATAATAAATGCATGTAAGTAAATATACTTAACCTTGGAAATCTCTTACTGTACATATTACCTGATAATCTAAAATTGTTTTATCTAGGGGATTTGGGCAGGGGAATGGGTGAAGTGGGTGATGGGTATTAAGGAGTGCACTTATTGGGGCTCCTGGGTGGCTCAGTCAGTTAAGAGTCCAACTTTGGCTCAGGTCATGATTTCAGGGTTTGTGGGTTTGGCCCCGCGGCAGGTTCTGTGCTGACAGCTCAGAGCCTGGAGCCTGTTTCAGATTCTGTGTCTCTCTTGTTCACACCTGTCTCTGTCTCAAAAATAAATAAACATTAAAAAAAAGTGTACTTACTGAGATGAGCACTGGGTGTTGTATGTTAGTGGTCATTCATTAAATTCTATACTTGAAACTAACATGACACAGTATGTTAACTAACGAATTTAAGTAAGAACTTGAAAAAAGTAAAAAATAAATAAAATTGTTTTCTCTAAAGATTTCCCAAAGTTCAGAGGGTTTAACAGCAGATTTTAGCAAACTGACAGGCAAAAGTGGATGATGTATAAAAATTTTCAAATTACATAAAATCTTGAGAAATTAAGGTTTATTGAGTGTTCAAGTAGATCAATGTGGTTAAAATTAGTTTTACTTAGTTTTTTAAAGAATGGTTTTGTTTACTATATGGTAACACATGATTCTGAAAACACTTTTCATGTTTTTTAGTTTTAAAAAACAAGTATTAAAATGCTATTGTAAGGATGCAGGTCCGATCCGGCCCTCACCACCGGCTGTCCCAGCCTTCCCGGAGCAGGTTGCAGCGCACCTCCGTGGTGGAGATGCGCGCCCCCCCCGCAGGTCTGATCCAGCCTTCCCCTTTACTTAAAGGAGAAGGTGCTGGCTTCCCCTGAAAGGGCGCGCATTAAGGAGGGACAACTACTGCGGCGCCCAATGTGGGGGGGGGGGAAGGTCTGCCACTACCTTTGACCTTTCTAGAGGCGGGCCTAGTCACGCCCCACGTGGGGCGTCCTGGGCCCACTCTGATTGGTCAGTGCTCCAGATGGTGTGATTGGCTCCCACAACTGCCAGGGTTGATGGGGGGGGCAGGGATTTGATCACTGTACACCTGTCATCATTTCCTATACCTCCCCCTCCCAAAGGCATAAAAGGCCCTGCCCTGCCTTTGTTCGGGGCTCTCTCCACGTGGCCAGCAGGTTGGCTGGAGACTGTGAGCCCCAGCTTAAGCTTGTAATAAAGGCCCTTTGCTTTTGCAGGTGTGACTCAGTCTCCCTAGCAGTCTCTGGTGTTTGTTTTGGGGTGATTTGGGGTGATTATAAAAACTTGGGCACAACACTATCAAGCACAACCACACACAAAAGGTTTTTTCTTTTGCTTTTTCAAATTCTTTCAGATTAGCATGAAAATCTCTTTTAGGTACCCTGACAAAATTTACATTCTATTAGCACATTATAATGATTCAGATTTGCTATAGTCTACTCCAATCTACACCAGAGAAACCAATTTACAGGAGAGATTATTTGGCAAAATAGAGAAAATGTGTACTGGACATTGTAAATTTGACCAGTATGATGATATATTGTGATTTATTTTTACATGCTCATGTCTATACTTTTTCAGTTCTATAAAATTTAGTTTTGTAATTGCAAAACTATACAGGAATTAGAAAAGCACATTGGGATAGATCAGATACATCTGAATTTATACAAAATTTCATTCACTCTGTGAAGGTCTAACATTAAGTTAAAACATGTGCACCAGTACCATAGTGCTACTCTAGCCAGAATCTAAATCCTATTCAAATGCTTACTAATGATGACTTAGCCATATTTAAATGTATTAACCGATCTAGTGGCCTTGATTAATATTATTTAAACTTTCAACTCCAATGAATGCCTTAAGTCCATGAACTCAAAGCAACACAATGGCAGCAACAGCTTAGCTTCACTACTATCACAGACAGAATGAGAAGTGAGGATAAAGAATTGGTAAGTGTAATGGCTCTTTCAAAAAACTTGGTTTAATGAATACAGATAATAGAGACAGTGCGAGTGGGAGAAGGGGGGAGAGAGAGGAGACACAGAATCTGAAGCAGGCGCCAGGCTCTGAGCTGTCAGCACAAAGCCTGATGCGGAGCTTAATCTCACAAACTAAGATCACAACCTGAGCTGTAGTCAGTGTGTAATCAAATGAGCCAACCAGGTGCCCCTCAATTTAAAAAAAAGAACGATACTATGGAAAATCTGAATTGCATAAAGTTGCTTAACTGAAATATATTTTAATTTAATTAAACAGAGTCAAAACATACTCAAGTGATTGTTTCTTCAGATGGCAAAGACTTGAACATGTTCATATGGTGAAAGATATACTCATTAGAGAGAAATAATTCAATAAATACAGCAAAGTAAGTAGGGAGATTAACCTGAGAGTGGTGGAAGGATTCCTCTTCAATAATATCTGGAGAGATAAACAAAGGATATAAGTGTAATGGCAAGAAATTGAGGATTTCTTTGTGAAGCAGTGGGGTGGTAAGTTCAAGTGAAGTAGAGAATCTTTCAAAGAAGGTTAACGAGTAGTTGCCTTTAGTATATAAATATTCTTATCATAGTGTTTAACTCTTCATAATGCAGGGGTGCCTGGCTGGCTCAGTCAATAGAGCATTAGACCCTTTAAGCCCCATGTTGGGCATGGAGCCTACTCCCAGCTATATGCTCAGCCTCACTGATCCACACTTTCTCACACCCAATCAAACTCTGACTCCAACCAACTGACCTAGAGTCCCTCAAAAGAGAGTCCCTCTCTTGCTATGTTTGTTATTGAAGAGCTCTGTCTAGAATACCTTTCTCCTCTCCATCCATGCAAACACTTCTCATCCTTTAAGAGTTGGCTCCCATCACCCAATATTTAAAAAAATTTTTTTTAATGTTTTATTTATTTTTAAGAGAGAGAGACAACTTGAGCAGGGGAGGATCAGAGAGAAACAGAAACACAGAATCTGAAGACCAGCTCCAGGCTCTGAGCTAGCTGTCAGCACAGAGCCTGACGTGGGGCTTAAATCCACAAACTGTGAGATTCATGACCTGAGACGAAGCCGGACACTCAACCGACTGAGCCACCCATGCGCCCCACCCAACATTTCTTGAGGTCCCTTCCCCTTTATCTCAGCTACCCTTTACCCTGACCCTGGTTACGTGCCTCTCTCTCTCTGTTTTTTAATGTTTATTTTTAAGAGAGGGGGCAGGCAGGGGATCCCAAGCAGGCTCCACACTTACAGCAGAGAACCCGAAGTGGGGCTTGAGCTCACAAACCATGAGATCATGACCCAAGCCAAAGTCAGACCCTTAACAGACTGAGCCACCCAGGGTCCCCAGGGGCCTCTTCTTTATACTTTCTTCTACATCTCTCTTCATCTCGGCATTTTTCATTGGTAATTTTAAACACTGCTTTCTCATTTCTATCAACAGTCAGAAACTGGTGTTTGTTTTTGCTTAATCTCTGGATTCCCTAGCTCCAGGCCTTGTACACCATAGGCCAATGAATAAATATTCATTGAATGAATGGAAGATGACTATGTCAGAACTCCTAGTATTTATATTTTATATAATTATACAAGATTATCTTTTGCAAACGGAGAAACTAAGGCAGGAAGGCATGTGCACCAATAGTAACATTATTAGCATAACAAAAATTAATGAAAAAAACCCTTAAAGTAAAATAATCTTTCACTTGCACTAATTAACATTCTAGCTACAGTCTAAAGAGTAGAACAAATGAGAATCTCTAAATCACAATAAGCATTCCTTAAACAAGTTTCCAATTTTGTCCAACAGAGGATTTAGCTTTTCTGATTTAAGTTTCAAAATCATTAAGACCAATCCTCCCCCATACACCACAAAACTCTGGCATGACCAGGGACTGACCTAAAAACCTACTATTAGAAATGACAGAGATTTCTTTCTCTTATGAAGAACCTCATTTCTAGCTGGCCATGTCACAGTTGTCTAATACTTTTGCACAGATTTAACTAGATGAGTCCTTTTCAAATCCAAAACAAAAAAAGGACCGGACACTGCCAAGCTTTAACTACTTGGGACGACAAACTTGTTCTTCTTGAATATTATATACTTTACACGAAATGTGGGCCTCCCAAGTCACTGGTTCAGGCTCCTTCCTCATGCAAAGGCAGCAATATTGTAGTGGCAGAAGAATCACTACAAAGGTCAAAGGGCAGCTGGGGGATAGTTCTCTAAGCAAAGAACCTCCCTTTCCATAGGGAGATTTTCTTCACTGCCCAACCAGTTCCTGTTACCAGAGACAACTAGGAAGAATGAGTGGGGAACTCATCACTCACTGATTATAATTAAAGGTAATTCATAAAACCAGGGGTAGGGAAATAAAAGGAAGCAAATGACTTTCAGGTAATGTTTAGAAATCCCTAACATATGGTACCTTTCTCTTGACAGTCTAAGAAGCTTCAGAGAAGTAACATCCTGTGAAACAGGGAAAAGATTAGCCTGTTACATTTGGAAAAACATTGGCTCTAGTTTATACTACCAGAGCTTTCTTAAAGTCATGGGCAAAACCATGCAGGAGGCTGCCCAGGGCAAGCTTGAGTTCCTGAATTACAGTGAGACAGGGCAGATAGGGAATGACTGCGGGAGGGAAAAACAAAAACAAAAGAAAAATCACTCTCGTTTCAAACCAAATAAACCCTCCAACCCTAATCAAGATACCTTTCCACAAAACAAAACATACCAGAGCATGGTTTTGATATTTATTCTCCCACAGTTACCCTTGATGCTCATTCTAATCCAAAATTGTAAAGTGACGGCACAGTGTGCAACTCTTGATCTCAGGGTTGTAAGATGGAACCCCACTTTGGGAGTAGAGATTATTTAACAAAAACAAGCAAAAATTAAAAAATTTTTAAAAAGGTGATAGACAACTCCCAGTACTGTATCACAAGGCTTCCACATAAATGTATCCTTCAAGGATGGTGTCATTTCCAGGGATAATTCAATTCAAAAGTTAATTTTGGGAATAGCCGCATTGATGGAGAAAGCCTTGTAGTCAGAGATTTGAGTCTGATTCTTAGCTATGATATTAAATAACAACTCAGTTGGCTTACTCAAGCCCTATTCCCATGTCTTAGTTTCCTCATCTTAAAATTGGGGCTGATATGGGGCCCCTGGGTGGCTCAGTAGGTTGGGCATCTGACTTTGGCTCAGGTCCTGATATCATGGTCTGTGGGTTCAAACACCGCATCGGGCTCTTTGCTGACAGCTCAGAGCCTGGAGCCTGCTTCGGATTCTGTGTCTCCCTCTCTCTCTGCTCCTCTCCCGCTCACTGTATCTTAAAATAAAATAAAAACATTAACTTAAAAAAGGGACTAATAACTACTTTGTAGGTCTCTGGTAAGAGGGAGAGATAGACTATATAAAATAGCTGGCACACCACAAGCACTAGATGATACCTAATATTTACATGAGTTTTTACTCAATATAGGTGCTATGTTAGGCACTGTGAAGATACAGATGAGTGTTTTCCTAATTGCAAATGATAAAATTCCTGAATGTGCTTAGTTTTCAAAATTCTTCTAGGGACGCCTGGTTGGCTCCATCTGTGGAGCCTGTGAATCTTGATCTTGGAGCTTTAATTTCCAGCCCCATGTTGAATGCCGGGATTACTCAAAAATAAAATCTTAAAAAAAAAACAACCCGCTACTTTTCTATATCACTTCTTTTACTTGACAAATACAGGAGGAAGCAGTTAAAAGAACTAAAATTTTGGGAGTACTTCACGGTTTATAAAATGTATAAAGGCTCAGTCAACACGCAAGCCCTAAACAGCCACCAAATAATTGGTAGAGGTTGACACGAGAAGGTAGGCACTCTAGTAACCACCAGGGTCCTTCTCACCACCTCAGGGCCTCCCTAACGTGCCCAGGGGGTGTTTCTGGTCAGGGTATTTTCCGGCCATCTGACTCCTCACTCACCAATGCCACGTGCCGGAGACTAGGCGTTCATTAGACCTCCATGCCGGTCTACGCGGCGGGTTACTGTGGCCGGTTCCGGCCTTCGAATGTTGAAGGTCACTAGGTGGCCTCTTGAAAAGGGCTCACTCTTATCCGACTGTAGAGAGATACCGCTCTCCTCTCTCTCCGAGAATTCCATGGTTCAGACGCCGCCGTGTCCTCCGGAAGCTCGCGAGGCTTCGCGAACCCCCAGGCCTCGGCTTTCCAGCCCTCAACGTCTGCACGCAGGGCTGCAGCACGGTGTGTCGAGGCACCCAAGAATCCGCAAGGCTTCTGCGGACGACCCACTGCCTTTCTCTCATTGGGTAGCTTCATCTTTTCTCCGCCCCCAAGATCTCTGCTTCCCCCATGATCGGACCTAGGCATTGTCCATCCCAACTTCGGGCACCTGTCTCTCGTTCCACCCACTAAACGCCCTCCGCAGTTTTCTCCCCCTTAGATACCTTGCACTCCTCGCCCATCCCCCTCTAGGGGGGATTGAATGCACCTGGCTGTGGCCTGAGACCTTTAGAGACCGGCCCCTCCTCCTGCTGCAGCCCCACCCACTGGGCCCCCCCCCTCCCCATCCCAGGCTCCGCTCCCCAGCACAGAGCTCCCCCCACCTCGCGGCGTGCGCTACTTCTCCGCCCCTCCCTCCAACCACAGCTCAGACTCCTAGGTCGCTCGGGCAGAGCGGGCGGCGCGCTGGGGGGATGCGCTCTATGAGGGCTCTGCAGAATGTGCTGAGCGGGGCCGGCAGTCACTGCTGGCTGGGAGGCTGGGGTCACCTGAGCCGGAGCCCTCTCCTTGGCGGGGGCGTCCGGCACCACCTCAGTGAGGCCGCTGCGTTGGGCAGAGAGACGCCGCACAGCCACGAGCCGCAGCACCGGGATCAGTAAGGCTTGCGGGACAGGGGCAGGGGAACAGGCTCACTCCCACTCCCACTGTCGTTCTTGCCAGCTCGGAGTCCCCTGACCCCGAGAACGCATCTCATCTCCCCTCTCTTCTCCTCGTTCACTAGCCTGCGATGCCTTTTCTTTTAGATTTGGGGTTTTGGGTCCGCCGCGCTCGGGCGGTAACATGCCGTCCGCCCGGGAGGGCGTTTGGGCAGGTCGGTCCTCTGGATGGTGCCTGTCCAAGGTGCGTACTTAACTGGGAACGCAGATGAGCGCGGCGTGTCGCTTGGTGCACGTGTCTGAGCGCAGGGCCGTGTGCGCACCGCGCATCCTCACCTTCCTTCTCCTTCTAGGTCCTCGGATGTATTTTAGGGGATGAGTGGGTATGGAACAGCCTCCTCCTTGAATCTTGGTGTATTTGTGTTTATCTGTATGGTGTGTCTGTGTTTTGGCATGTCGTCACCGTTTAATGTGTGATGCGAGTGTATTATTATTGCGCAGGTACGTGCTTGTGTCGTTTGCATGCATATGTGTTGAATGTGTCCGTTATCAGGGCTCCTAATCTGTGGAATAAAGGTAGTTTTCCAGTTAGTTGTTGAATGAGGAAAATCATTCTAATGGAAAAATTATAAGGCGCAGATTTCCCAAACCAGAACCAGTCAGAACCGTTATTTGTGCTACTCAGGGTCCCTGATTTGAAAGGTTCTCATCCCTTGGGCTATTATTCCGCCCCAGAGACTGCACCTCTCTCCCCCACCCAGGAAAACTTGGTGGCTGAGCCTCTTTTTCTCTGAGACGCAGACGGAGCTGAGCAGGGAATTTTGTCCTTTCCAGAAGCCAACATAGACATTGTCCAAATAGTCCTGCTCTATGATAGCAGGAACAGAAAATGGACCATCTCTCCTGTCATTCACATATACTGATGACATTCAGAAAGACATGCACATCACAATTAAAGTAGCCAGATAGACACCGCACTGCCTCACCACCATTGGAGCCCCTGTCCTGACAAGTAACAGTCCAGTAAGGTATGATTTATTTTATTATTAATTATTAGGCTGTACTTTTCCATCAGCCACTTCTCAAGGAAACATGGAACATTTAAATTTTAAAGAAGGGGCACCTGTGTGGCTCTGTCGGTTAAGCATCCAACTTTGGCTCAGGTCATGATCTCGCAGTTAGTGGGTTCAAGCCCCAAGTCAGGCTCTGTGTTGACAGCTCAGAGCCTGGAACCTGTTTCAGATTCTGTGTCTCCCTCTCTCTCTGCCCCTCCTCTGCTCGCATTCTATCTCTGTGTCTCAAAAATAAACATTAAAACACTTTTTAAAATAAATTTTATTTTCTTAATGTTGATTTATTATTGAGAGACAGAGCATATGTGGGGGAGGGGCAGAGAGAGGGGGAGGCACAGAATCAAAAGCAGGCTCCAGGCTCTGAGCTGTCAGCACAGAACTCGACACAGGGCCTGAACTCACAAACTGCGAGATCATGACCTGAGCCGAAGTCAGATGCTCAGCCCACTGAGCCACTCAGGCACCCCTAAAAATAAATTTTAAAGAATAAGCCCCCTCTCTCTCATTGTACTCTGCATTCCAACTTTTCCCAAATAATCACCATGGGAGAAATGGTGGGATAGACCAAAGCCTTAATCTCTCTCACCTTTAAATCTTCCGTGGGATGGGAAGCACGTAGTATCCCTGGTTCCTTACACACACACACTTCCTTATCCAGTGTTGTCAGGTGATGGAAGTGTTTGGGGAACCTCGATCCTCCTGCCTATGGCTGCCTTTGCTCCCAGGAAATTCTTAGGGGACTTGATCTGGTGCTTCCTTGACCAAAAGTAATTGAGAGCACTGGGTGGGGATGGGCTCTGGAGTGTAACACCATGATGGGGAGAGCTTCTTCTGTTTGGGGGGTGAGGAGGAAGACAGAAAAGAGAAAATGCCCTATTATTCAGGTTCTTGTTTGTTTTTTTAATATTTATCTTTATTATTTCTGATTATAAAAGAAAAATAAGATAGAATCTTGAGAAGAAAATAAAGATCCCAAATTAGAGGTAACCATTAATATCGTGATGTATGTACATATATACCCTATATATGTATATATAAAGATTTTAACAAAAATAGGATTACAGTATTCATATTCTTTGATAACCTTTTCCATTTATAAACAGCTTTTAATACCAATGAATGCATATGTGTGTGATATTGTCATTTTAATGGCTGCTATTTAGCCATTTTAAGATTCCGTTGTATGAGATATCATAATTTATTTAACGAGTCTTCAATCTGGGTACTACATATTCTTGTGCACCTGTTCAATTATTTCTTAAAGTAAATTCCTTGGAAATTTTGCTCCCCAGAGACACCTGTCATCGATATCTTGGATAACCTTCTTAGAGATATTTTATGCATGTACCACCAAATACATGTTGATATTATTTTCCCTTCTTTTTTATAAAAATGTTATCATGCTACACACATTGTTCTGCACCTTGCTCTTTTACCCCTCAACATTATATCATAGATCAATCCATATCTGGGCCGATGGGTTTGCAATTTTCTTAAGGCTTGTGATACTTCAGTAGTATGGCATTATTTCCTGTCTTCCCGCAGCTTATAGGCACAGTGGCCTGCCCGCTAAATGTTCCTAAATAATTTCCTTGAGTTATTCCTCAGATATCTTTTTCCTCCCTTCTTCTATCACCAGATGGACTCTGTCCTCCTTATAGGCACTAGCCTCCTTGTGACAGTTGGATTTCCTCAGAAACAAGAAAATACCCCTCTCCTGGTATTCTGCCTGACCCTAAACACACACATGCCTGGTCTATGCCAAGCTTCCTGAGAGACTCTTAATTTTTTAATGCCTTGCTTCAATAGATAATATGTCCATATTTATATATACCATACTCAGTAAATAATGTATACATATGCAGATGGTTCAAAGTTCAAAATATGCAAAAAGATATATAGTGGGAAGTATCCCTCTCACTCCTTTTGCCCAACACTTGCTTCATCACCCTAGGGGAAGGTAAATCAGGCTTACAGATTTCTTTTTTTTTTTTTTTAACAAGTTTCTTACATATCCTTGCAGAAATATTTTGTGCCTGAAAAGACAAACATATTTTTTTCTTTTAAACATAAATAGTACCATACTATGAACACTGTTTTACAGCTTGTTTATTTTAGTTAATATGACATCTTATTTTTTTAACGCTTATTCATTTTTGAGAGAGAGAGAGAGCGAGACAGAACATGAGTAGGGGAGGGGCAGAGAGAGGCAGACACAGAATCTGAAGCAAGCTCCAGGCTGTCAGCACAGAGCCTGATGCGGGACTCGAACCCACAAGCTGCGAGATCATGACCTGAGCTGAAGTCAGACGCTCAAATGACTGAGCCACCCAGGCATCCCTTAATAGGACATCTTAGAGGTCATTCCATACCAGTACTGAAAGAATTCTCTCATTTCTTTTTTTGTACTGCATAATATTCCATTACGTGAATATACCATAATTTACCTAAGCAGTTCCCTGTTGACACAAATTTACATTGTTTCTAGTATTACTAACTATGCAATAAACACGAATACGTTATTTTGTAGGAATGTAAGTGCAATTACAAGATAAATACCTGGAAGTCATATTCTTGGGTTGAAGAGATTTAAAGGATCTTAATCTCAAATAGCTGTCATATTTGGAATGATCTGATAAAATAATTTCTCTAAATCTGTTAATATATTAATAGAATCTTGAAGACCAGAAAGTCTTTAATACCTAGAATTTTAAGTGCTCTAAGCCAGCAAGAGAGATACTTTGGGAAATAGGAGCCTTTCTAGAAACCTAACTTGGTGATTTTTTATTGAAGATCCACTGTGTGCTAGGAACCTCGCTCAATGTTAGGAAGACAAAGATAGCCAGAACACAAAGACCTAGAGGGAGGGGATGGGACAATGTGCAAAATGGGTGAAGGGAGTAGGAGATTAAAGAAAAAAAAAGATGTTTTGTATTTTTACATCAGAAAAATTGGAATTAGAAATTTTTATATCTTGGGGCACCTGGTTGGCTTAGTCAGTGGAGCATGCAGCTCTTGATATCAGGGTTGTGAGTTTGAGCCCCACACTGGGTGTAGAGATTACTTAAAAATAAAATATTTAAAAATTTTTTACATCTTTTTTTAATGTTTATTTTTGAGAAAGAGAGTGCATGAGGGTGGGGCAGGGGCAGAGAGAGAGGATCTGAAGCAGGCTCCTCACAGCAGAGAGACCCACATGGGGCTCAAACTCATGAACTGTGAAATATGATCTGAGCCAAAGTTGGACACTTAACCAATGAGCCACCCAGGTGCCCCTACATCTATAATCCAAAATATCATCAGAGCTGTTAAAGATTTTGCAACGTACTTTTTTTTTTTTTTAAGTAGACTCCATGCCCAGCATGGAGCCCAACACAGGGCTTGAATTCACAACCCTGAGATAAAGACCTGAGCTAAGATCAAGAGTTGGATGCTTAACTGAGTGAGCTACCCAGGCACCCCTGTACTTCTAATTTAGTAAAACTAATGTTGATTCTAAACACACACACACACACACAGATCTAACAGTGGAGCAAAGGAGTCTTCTGTCAGTAAGATAGTATGTTGTGTCATACCAGCAGCATAAACAATATTGGGAGGTTTGAGGAAGCTTTTATAGAATTAGGAACATTTAATCTGGACCTTGAAAGATGAGCAGGACTACCATGTGAAGGAGAAAAAGGTAATTCCATGCAGAAGTTGCAGCATAAACAAAAGCCAGGAAGCCTAACCATGTCTGGCCCATGGGGACCAACCTATTACCTGGCATAACTGGAGTATTGGGACAGGGTGGAGTATAGGAAAAGAGTGTTGGTAGGTTTTAAAGAGCCTTGAATGCCATACCAAGAAATAACTTTGTGTGTAGGCACTGGGGAGCTATCAAAGGTTTTTGAGTAGAGAAATGATATTTGAGTTTTAGAAAGTTAACTGGCACATTGTGGAAGATGGGTTGAAAGTCAAGGGAGGGTGGTAGCAGTTAGCAAACAGACAATATGGAGCTGCTGATGAAGCATGGTTTACTGAGCATTTGCTTTGCCACAAAATGTTATGTTAATTAAGCCTACTTCACCCATGTAAAGTAGACATTAATACCTTTATTTTACAGATGAGGAAACAGGTTCAGCAATATTAAATAACTGGATTTACTATGCATATTAGGGTCACACAGCTATTAAGGGGCAAACTATAGTTCTCTCTACTATGCCATGCTGGCACAAGGGAAGAAAACAAGGGGGATTTGAGAGACGTAGTGTGGGTTGCCAACTGAACATGGATGTAAGGTATGGGAATTATCCAAATGATTCCACATTTCTGGCTTGGTGCCTGGGTGAGTGATACAGCGGTTAAGCCAAATGGGAAGCACAGAAGAGGAGCAGAGGGAGGGAGGGGAAATGACCTCAGGTTTGGACATTTTGAGTTGGTAGTGCCCTATGGGACATCTCGAAGACAGAAATGGAAGTTTCTAGAAGGCAGCTAGAAATAAAGGTCTGAAGGTTAGGAACAAAAGAAAACTAGACAGTAAGAGTTAAGACTTCTCAGGGCAGATGTGAAAGTTGGAAATCTAGGGCTAGATCAGATGGTTCAGGGAGGAGGCACAGAGTGAGGTCACCTATCTACTTATAAGGCCATGTTCTAGGAGGAGAAGCAGGGAGCAGTTCTCACGTTCCTATCCTCCTCCCCTATTTCTGCTCCCAAACAGTGATTCATCAGAGAGTGGCATGCTATCCCGCCTGGGTGATCTGCTCTTCTACACTATTGCTGAGGGACAGGAACGAATCCCTATCCACAAGTTCACTACTGTAAGTTCCTCACTTCCTGCTCAGAACACTGATCCTTCAGGATCACTGGAAAGTGCAAGGACAGAAAAGCCGAAATGTAGGGCAGCTAATGGGCTGCTTCATGCAGATGAAGAATAGCAAATGGTAGTAAATATCTAGACTCCTAAGGCAATCCCGTCTCTGGCCCATGGCAGGAAGATTAAACCCTCTGACTCAGCCATTCTTCTTGGTTTGAGACTGTGACCCAGGGAGTTCAGAAACCAGCTTCCTTGATGAAGGGCAGGAAACCTTTATTAGTCTCCATAGCTGTACCATTCTTTCCTTTCTTAGTCTGCAAACCCATTTGTTCCACCTCTTACAGTAGTGGGGACTGAGCTAATTGTTATCATTTGGGAAAGAATATTAGGATTGCATTGCTGTCCTTGTAGTTGACCTTACCAGGCTTTTTTTTTTACCCTAAAGGCACTGAAGGCCACTGGACTGCAGACATCAGATCCCCGGCTTCGAGACTGCATGAGTCAGATGCGCCGCATGGTTCGAGAGTCCAGCAGTGGTGGCCTCTTGGACCGAGATCTCTTCCAAAAGTGAGGGCCCCAGAAACAAGGGCACCACTCACAAAACTGATGTGGACATGGACTATAATAGTAGGGAGGGCTCGTGGGGATTGGATAGTTCGACTCTTCATTTTATTACTTATTTATTACATGAGTAACATATGAGAACATGCATTTGCTCATTATCCAAGTTCAAACAATATAGAAATATGTGTTCTCCTTTCCCTCTGTCCCCAGTCCCAGTCCCCTTTCCCAGAAGTAAACATTGTTAACAGAAAGTGGGTATCTTCTAGATAATGTCCTATGCATTTACATACATATAGGAATATATGTAAATATACTTACATGACTTAGGATTCTTAAAATATAAAGATGACCCACTATACATTTTATATGGGTATTTTTTTTCTTATATTCCAAGACACTGTCTTGGGGTCTTTCCACATCATTACAATCCCTCATTTTAGGGGCAAAAGGGACGTAAGACCTAGAAAGATAAAGTGACATGCCAGAGGTCATACAGCTGTTGGTCCCAAACCTCATGACCACTCACTCCATCTTTATTCCCAACTTCCACGGCTCCAGAGTGAGTCACAGCTGCATCTCTCCAGCCCCCTAACCCAATCGTGTCTGGGATCCAGGTGTGTGAGCAGCAACATTGTGCTCCTGACTCAGGCATTCCGAAAGAAGTTTGTCATTCCTGATTTTGAGGAGTTCACGAGCCATGTGGATCGCATCTTTGAGGATGCCAAAGAGCTCACTGGAGGCAAAGTGAGGGCCAGGGGACTAAGGGAGGGGCAAGGGCTCTGGGCCAGATATACCTTGCTTCTTGGAAATTTCCTGGGGCTGGGAATCCATGGATGAGAGATGAGAAGCAAAACCTCTAAAAATGGGGACAAGGGCTTTATGTATTTCTATACATGTAATTTCTAGATCAGGTGAGGGAATCTGAAGTTTCTTAGGGGACAAGTGGCATAATGGATTCAGTAGAACTTTAAAAGAGACCTACAGGGCAATTGAGCCTAAGAACCAAAACCCAGAATTCTCCTCTTTTTATCTTCCATGGGCTTTACTGCCATATTTGTAGGAATAGAGCTACAGAAAACTAAGGCCTTCTTGGACTTAAGTTTGGGTGTCCTTGGGAACAACAGGCCAGAGGGAATCCTGTTGCCCTGCAGATGACAGAATTTTTACTTTTATCCTGACCCTGAACCTCATCTCTGTTCCCCCTCTACACCCATATCTCCATTCTGCCTGTTTTGTCTCTCCACTCATGCCCAGGTGGCGGCCTACATCCCTCAGCTGGCCAAGTCCAATCCAGACCTGTGGGGCGTCTCCCTGTGCACTGTGGATGGTCAGCGGTGAGATGCTGGGTGAGAGGAAGGGGAGGTAGGGCACAGGTGCAGAACATAGGCTGACCCCTTTCATGGCACCTGTCTGCCCCCAGGCACTCTGTGGGCCACACAAAGATCCCCTTCTGCCTGCAGTCTTGTGTGAAGCCCCTCACCTACGCCATCTCCATAAGCACCCTAGGCACTGACTACGTGCACAAGTTTGTGGGCAAGGAGCCCAGTGGCCTACGCTACAACAAGCTCTCGCTGAATGAAGAAGGTGAGCACTACCAGGGCTCAGACCATACTCATAGATGTCCCTCTTCTTTTTCCCACCTGTCCCCCCAGCCTTGTTTATTTATCTGACTTTCCTGATTTAGCTCTGTCATTTCATCCTCCCCAGCAAAGAAATTTTTCTTGTCTAACCTGCAGAGCAGGCAGGCTGTAAAGGAGGCTTTGCTCAGCAGCTAATAAGACTCTGGGTGGTTTGTATTTCTCCAGGAATTCCCCATAACCCCATGGTCAATGCTGGTGCCATTGTTGTGAGCTCCCTGATCAAGGTCAGTGCCATCCTAGCCTTCTGGAAGGTACTGTTCTCTAAACCCCCTTGTTCCTATATCCCTCATATCTGCCCAGTTCTCCAGGGAGACTGCTGGGCCTTAATTCCTTTCAGGGTCCCCAGGAAGTAGTGAGGGTGCAGCGAGGACCCACATATGGCAAAGATGTCAGTAAAAGGAGGTGTACCTTTGTCCTCACCCCTGGGTCTGGAGCCCACAGCTTCCTGGCCCTTAGAAAAGTGAGCAGGTCTTGACCCCTGCCTAGTACTAAAGACCAAATGCCAGACAAAGGGGGAGGACAGCACTATTGGGCACTGATTGGCCACTTTTGGGTGAGGGACACAGAAAGAAGGGTGAATGGCCAGGCTAGGGCAACTATTCACGTCACCTGAAACTGTCAGTTGGCCTTGAGCAAGGCTATCAGGCTGGTCTGTCAGCTGTAGGTCTCCCAGGGCTTGAGCAAGAACCTGAGAACAGTGTGGGCCGCAACACCCCAGAGCCAATCACAGCCCTTCCTGGGGAAGGTGGTGTTAGGAACCCTCCCCCTTGGGACTCAGGTGTCAGAGTCCCTATGGTGTTGACACCACAGTTGACATGTGCAGGAAGCAATGGAGTGTCATGGGGGTGGAGTGGGAGACTAGGTTCAGGCTCTCCCTTTGCCCTGGGATAGCTCTGTTTACAGTACTGTAACTGGCACCTGCCTCATCTCATTCCCATCTAAGTGGGCCTTATAGGACCTGACACTCAGCTAAAATCTTCAGCTTTATTTCAGTTATCAATATAATTGATAATTGATAATATAATTGAGTATTATATGCAACACACCTCCTTATCCCATTCCTGTCACTCCAGTTGGAGATGGCTGTGGGAGTCAGGGATAGGATAGAGTATGGCCCCAGCTTGGGCCATAAGGGATGAGGATGGGGATCAGGAATAGGAATAGAGCTTGGGGACAGGATTGGAATCAGGAGAAGGAAAATGAGAGTCAGGGATGAGGGCTGGAATTGAGGATGGAAATGGAAGTGAGGTGCATGGATGGGTGAGACTCACAGATGAGGTGAGGTTATTTGCACTCACTGATGATAAAATCTAAATGGTTTGGTTTTTTAAATCATTGGATATGATATGCAGGCATACAAAAAAGTCTTGGTTGTGAAAAAAAAAAAAAGTCAATAGCAAAACCAGTCTAAGACATTAACTTCACCAGGTCCTCTGACACTCCTGTCATCCTTTTAGGCTTGGAATGCTGATCTCTCTCCCTCCCTCTCTCTCTCTCTCTCTCTTTCTCTCTCTTTGCAGATGGACTGTAACAAAGCAGAGAAGTTCGATTTTGTAAGTTCCTTCATACTCAGCCCCTGGCTGCTTTTCTCCATGGCATGTTATCCTTCCCAGCTGCCCCAGTGCCTGGCTCTAACCCCACTTTGATAATGCACCAGCCCATACTAGAAGCCTTATTTCCAGAGGTGTGGGGATCTCTGGCCTCAGAGGGGAAAGCCTCTTGAGTCCCTGCTGGGATAAGGACTGAGGAGTTCAGAAGAATTAGTCAGGCTAATATGTGTTTAGTAGAGGTTCTCTCTCACGTGGTGCCTTCCATGCTCCTTTTTCTCTTTTAGGTGTTACAGTATCTGAACAAAATGGCTGGGAACGAATACATGGGTTTCAGCAATGCTACGTAAGGCCCTGTTCATAGGATTGGATGAATACATTGTGGGGTGTGTGCACGTGTGCATGTGATAGAGAAGGGGGAGGTGGTAATAGAATCTTAAGAGTAAGAAATCCAGGAGAATTTTGGCCACCCAGCTTTCTCTGAGCCCCTTCATTGACCTTTGTTTACTTTGTAAAAGAATTTGTTCCAGTTAAGTTTTTATTTATTTTGAGAGAGAGAGAGAGAGAAAGAGAGTGCATGTGTGTGCAAGCGTGAGCAGGAGAGAGGCAGAGAGGAGAGAATCCAAGCAGCCTCCGCACTGTCTGCACAGAGCCAGACGTGGGGCTCAGACCCATGAACCACGAGATCATGACCTCAGCCAAAATCAAGAGTCCAACGCTTAACTGACTAAGGCACCCAGGCACCCTTCCATTTCTACTTAGTACTTAAGAAAAGCAGTAGGAGGGTTTATTCTTAAGCCCTTTCTTGACAAGTCCCTCAAGGCCAAAATGCTCACCAGTTTTCACCAAACTAGATGACTAGACAGTTTTGGGTTTGGTTTGTTTTTTATGCTTTACAATAAAGTTTTTCCCAGTGCTTGCTCAGGGTCAGAAGTTTCCTCCAGTATTACTGTGAGAATTTATACAGGGGCTGATTTAGTTTGACACGTGTGATCTAGTTCTGTCTCTCTCAAGGAAGGTATTTTTTCCCCTTCTTACACCCACCCTCAAACATCAAGTACTAAATTGGGTGTTTGCTTCAGATTCCAGTCAGAGAAGGAAACAGGGGATCGGAATTATGCCATCGGCTATTATCTAAAGGAAAAGAAGGTAATTGGGAGAAGCCGGCATAGAAAGTTCCTGGGAATTCTGCAGCTGGTGGAAGGGCAACTGGGGTTGGGGACTTTGGCTGAGATCCTAGCAATGTGACAGGGTCTGCTGATGGCCTGAAAAGAAATGCTCTCCCTTCTTCTTTCTTACAGTGCTTTCCTAAGGGGGTGGACATGATGGCTGCCCTTGATCTCTATTTCCAGGTGAGGAAAGACTTCTGTTTAGCTCCGGGCCAAAGGAACACGACAGACTTCCATCCGTGCTCTGACCCACAAGAGGGATGCTCCTCTTCAGTGGTTCTGGTGTTCTTCAGAAATACCAGGGGAACTTTTTGAAAGATCAGGATGCCAAGAACATTGCTCTACACCCAAGAACACAGTGTTCACGTCCACATTGCAACCTTACTTCTGCCTTGTCTCCATAGCTGTGCTCCGTGGAGGTGACCTGTGAGTCAGGCAGTGTCATGGCAGCCACCCTGGCCAATGGCGGGATCTGCCCCATCACAGGAGAGAGCGTGCTGAGCGCTGAAGCAGTGCGCAACACCCTCAGCCTCATGCACTCCTGCGGCATGTACGACTTCTCAGGCCAGTTTGCCTTCCATGTGAGTGCTGCTGGCCCTGCCGTCCATTTGCCATCAGTCCAGAGCCGGGAAGTGAGGACACAGAGTCTCTGAAAGTTGAGGATGGAAGCTTGTTCCTGCCTCTCATTCACTAACTTCCAGACAGGCAGGGAATCCTTAGGGGAGTTTGTCAAACACACCAAGTCCCTCACACATATCAATACATGATGCTGCAGCTTCTGAGCCACTCTTCTGCTGCTTTTCACGTGCCTCGCCCTTCTCTAGGTGTCCGTTTAGATGTCACTTCCTCAGAGAGGCCTTTCTGACCGTCCTGTCTCCAGTAGGCTCCCCTCCCACTTCATTCTCTATCCCTGCACCCTACTTCATTTCTCCTGTCTTCTCATAAGCTGTGATTATTTTTATCTGCTGATCATGTATCTCCTACCACCAGAATGAAGTCAAATGATACTGTCCTAGTTCTAGGGCAGCATCAGGCATAGGGTAGACACTCAACAAATATTTCCTTACTGAAGCCATAAACTTAGGAGGAGAGAAGGCAGGAGAAGAGTGAGAAAAGCTAATTAACAAGCCAAAATGTTGAGATGGATATAGCTTAGCCAATGCAGTTATTTGAGAGACTAATTTATTAATCCAAACTTGGGGGCACCTTCAGCTTATCCCCGGTTTCAACTTTGTCCCCAAGGTGGGCCTGCCAGCCAAGTCAGCTGTGTCAGGAGCCATCCTCCTAGTAGTACCCAATGTCATGGGAATGATGTGTCTGTCACCTCCACTGGACAAGCTAGGGAACAGCAACAGAGGCATCAGCTTCTGCCAGGTAAGTTACTTTGCATGTAGGACTTAATGTTTTTGAATGAGTAAATGAAACAAGTTTGACCTCCTACTAAGTGCAGGGAGTAAGTAAACAATCTCTTTGGCTTACAATTCTAGAAGTTGGTGTCTCTCTTCAATTTCCACAACTATGACAACCTGAGGCACTGTGCTCGGAAGTTAGACCCACGGCGTGAAGGGGGAGAAGTTCGGGTAAGGAAAAGCCCACGGTGGCTTATAAGAATATTTCAGAATAGAACATTCCATAATGCTTTAGCAATACTCTTGGCTAAGCAATACTCTTGGCTAAGCAGTCATAGGGCAGAGCTGGGCACAGGTGAGCTCAAAGTCACAGTTAATCTCAGGTGGGTATGATTTGTTTTCCAGAACAAGACTGTGGTCAACCTATTATTTGCTGCCTATAGTGGAGATGTCTCAGCCCTTCGAAGGTACCAAATAAACACAGTAAAATACTCCTGGTCAGAGATCTCATTAGGAGTCAACAGAGCAAAATAGTTAAGTGCTTCAGCTTTAGAGACAGATAAAATGGACACTGCATTTAAATGAGATTATTTTAGGGGTGCCTGGGTGGCTCAGTTGGTTAAGTGTCTGACTTCAGCTTAGGTCATGATCTCACAGTTTGTGAGTTCAAGCCCTATGTTGGGCCTTGTGCTGACAGCTCAGAGCTTAGAGCTTGCTTCAAATTCTGTGTCTCCCTCTCTCTGGCCCTCCCCCGTTTCTACTCTGTCTCTCTCTCTCTCAAAAAAAAAAAAATAACACTAAAAATTTTTTTAATAAGATTATTTTAAGTACAGTGACTGCCATGTTATTAGAATTTAATTAACGGTGGTTACCGTTAGGATGAACCTGGGTCTTAAGAGCAGACTCCTAGGAAGTAATTAAGGACCCTGCCTCAAGTAGATCACCAGCATCAACAAACATATAGGCAGTGATGTTTCTGGAAGCATCACATCCCTGTGTGATTTGGGAGTAACAGTCTCATCTGGGTATAGAACATGATTATGCAGTGTATACAGATCTTAGCATAAGCTCTGTTTTACTTTTTCTAGAATCCATCCAGTCTGACTTCCACTTCAGAAAAGACACTGGTGATTCTAGGCTGATCTGGGTAACTCTAGCTATTTTCCACCACCCTCAGGTTTGCCTTGTCAGCCATGGACATGGAACAGAAGGATTATGACTCCCGCACAGCCCTGCATGTTGCTGCAGCTGAAGGTATCTCAAGGTTAAACAAAAGGGGAAGCAGATCTTAAGACCCTTTCTTTAATATATATATATATTTTAGTTTCTCTCTCTCTCTCTCTTTTTTTTTTTTTGGAGGAAACTCTACTCCCAACGTGGGGCTCGAACTCACAACTTTGAAATCAAGAACCCCATGCTCTACTGACTGAGCCAGCCAGGCACTCCCCAAGACCCTTTCTTTTCTAACAAGAGTAATCCCTATCATATATGCCCTTAAGATTACAAGGGCAGCAACTAGATTGTCCAGATGTCCTGCAATTTCCAGGCCAGCTATTATTGGGTGCTACAGGGAGCAAAATTGGAAGAGGCCTTTCCCGTTTTGGTTCAGACTCCAGCTGCCAAAAGTCTATACTGATGTTAACACCAGAAGGTTCAGGTTCTATGCCATCTCATTTTCCTTCTGCCCATATTCCTAGGACACATCGAAGTTGTTAAATTCCTGATTGAGGCTTGCAAAGTGAATCCTTTTGTCAAGGACAGGTGAGTAGGATTAAGGTCAAAGGGGGGCTGGGCAGCAGGTTTTCTCCCACTGCCCCCCAGCCACCACAGTCATGTATTTAACCATAGTACTCTTGATGTCTTCTTTGCCTGATCATGGGCTTTGTTCCTTTCAGATGGGGCAACATTCCCCTGGATGATGCCGTGCAGTTCAACCACCTGGAGGTGGTGAAACTGCTTCAGGATTACCAGGACTCCTACACACCATCTGAGACTCAGGCTGAGGCAGCCGCCGAGGCCCTGTCCAAGGAGAACTTGGAGAGCATGGTGTGAGCATGGGGTGCACACACAGTTCCTGCTGGAGAAAAAGCATGAGCTGGCCACACTTACCCCATAACCACCAAACATGCTATGGAGAGCCGCACAGCTTCAGTGGGGACCAAGACTTAGGCTACTGCTTTCTGTGAGAGTGAAAATACCCCATTCCCTTGGCAGACAGATTATAGAGAAGTGCCTTGGTAGACACATGCAGTAGAGCAATCCATGGAGACTGACTTTCTTTGAGGTACAGCCTAAAGGTTTAGTCCACTCAAAATCATCCCAGGTTTTCACCTAGGTCCCCTCTCCCTCTCCCTAAAAACCATCATGAGAAATACTCTGGTAAAGGGGCCCTAGCCACCATGCACAGGTATATATCCACAGAGGAAGTGGGGTGCTATGCACCAGGCTTTAATAGTCTGGAGAGTCTGCCCTCCTTGGCCAGAAAGTACTGCTGCTACTGCTAATTTTTTAGACAGAGAAAGTATTTTGTGCTCAAATAAACTTTAATTACACAAATTATTATATTTGTTAAACCCAGTCCTTTCTCTCCACAGGGACATTCAGCTGCATCACCATCATAAAGGTAGAATAAGAGGGAACCACAAGGTCAGACAGAGCCCAAACAGTACATATTTCACATACATACTCATCCCACCACATTTTTTTTTCTTCAGTGCTAAATATAACTGTATCCTGTTGCAGAGGGGGTGGGGGAAGAGTGGGCGGTAACATGTAAGGGTTTGGGTCTGAGCCGGCCCAAAAATGGATTGTGCAACACCTCAGGGCTCCCTCCTCCCTCTGGAAGTTCCAACTGTGGCACAAGTATCTTGTGTCCTTTGATCATAGTTGTAACTGGCCCAATGATTAGAACGGATTGACCAGATGTCAGGGATGTGCAGATTAAGGCAAATGGACTCTGGGTGGGGAGAGCTGCAGCTGGGTGGGGCTGAGAGTCTGGCACTGAGGTACTGGGGAAGGAGGGCTCTGTTTCATTTGGACACAGTAAAGCACTTCCTGAGGGAGCCAGAGCCCAGACTCTGTATGTACTATAGGGAAAGGGCCAGGTCATTGACTATACCACTCCTCCAGCCAGAGGTAGAAAGGATTTACTGGAGAGATCCTGTAAAGCCCCAAGGTGGGGAGTGGGGTGCGGGGAGACATTACATGGGGGCAAAGGGAGGCAGAGGTATCACAGTGATGAATAAATTCAAAGTTTGAAAGCTAAGACCCCAGGACTGAATGTAGTCTGAGGTCTGGGCACAGGGAGGAATAGGGACTGAAGGAAGCCAGTCAGGTTAAGTACACTCAGGAATGTACTGCCTAGGAAACTGGCAGTACATTGGGGGAGGGAGGGGAGAGGAAAAAGACATTACACAGAGGACCTAACTCTGAATTGCAGGAGTTAGGTTGCTTGGCCACAAAACTAAAAAGTTTCAGACAGTTTCACCAGGAAGCTACCCAAAAGAGCATGATTGGGGACTCCAGTGAAGGACATACTAGAGGCCTTTAGGGACTTCAAGCCCTGAGTGGGTCAGCAACTCTCCATCCCAAAGTGCAAAGGCAGGTACCACTGGACCTCGGAAATTTGTCTGTAGCGTGTGGACCACAGCGACCCTGCTCACATCCACCAGACTCAGCTTTTGCGCCTCATACTCCAGCAGCAGCCCCACCTTCTCTGGCTGCCCCAGGCCCTCAATAGGGGCTTTTTCCTTGGCCAACATGGTGTGCCACTTGCGCTGGGCATACATGAACACCCAGGAACGATCGTCAACACCGATGCAGCTATCCCGCGACATATCCACATCGGCCACTCCTATCCGGAATTGGTGGGAGCGCTTCACTGTCACTTCCCAGTAGTGCCTGCCACTGGTGACCGCTGTGTCTGCCAGCACTACGGCCCATTCCCGGAAGCGCTCCACATTCAGGGCCAACTTGGTGGGCTCCAATCCTACTATGCGATACTTGACACCTGTGTCACCTCTGAAGAGCGCCAGGCTGCTATGGGCGGTTTTTTCTTCCAGCTTGAAACTGATGCCTGTGAGCAGAGCAAAGAGATTAGATGATGATGGGGGTTAACAGCCTGGGTCTAGTGATATATATGTATTAATGATCTGAAGCAGACAATCATGCGCTCATGAGGAAACAGGAAAGTGTAAGAATGTCACGCGGGCAAGAGTGAGGCACTTGAATATGGGCTTTCAAACTGGGAAAGCCTCGGGATAAAATAAAACAACAACAAAAAACTCCAACAGATTGTGTCCCAGGTTTGGACTCTCAAGACCAAAGCAGATTGGGGAGGGGAAATGACCCAAGGGGTCTCCGGGGAATAACGGAAACCGTTTTGGAGGTAAAAGAGTGTCAGATAATCCTACCTCTCCGGGCTTCCGCGGCGGCAACCCTTAATCGTCTGGCTCCCCAGCGGCACAAGCAGTGCGAACGTACAAAAGGCAGCGCCATCTTGCGCCAGGGATGAATAGGGCACGCCCTCTGGCCTGAGACCCGGCCATCTGCCCGCCGGCTCCTTTCTGACGTGATGCACGAAAGCCAGCCGCGCAGTGTGATGACGTAAGGGCCCCAGCGTTACAGGGGAGTCGCCATCTTAGTGAGTTGTGTCCTAGGTTGCGGACGCTTGTACAGTTTTTTTCTTTTTTTTTTTTCCTGGGAATGCTGCTCACATTTTTACCAAGTAGAACCTTCAGAAAGATGGTGTAGCAAGATGTCAAAAAGTACAGATTTTAGAACTAAACAGTAATCTGATTCAAACCAGCTCCTCTGTGTGACCTTGGGCAAATCACTTATCTGAGCTTTAAATGTTCTCATTTGTAAAACAAAACCCTTTAGACCTTGGCAAAAATTATGTAAATACTGTAAACTTTGGTTTTGTATGTTGAGAGTTAACTGGAGAAGGACTCAAAATCCCTACCCCATGTTTCTTTCCTGATGTGTAAATCTGTATATCCAACAACCTATTAGAGATTTCTACTTGGATGTACCCCAATCCCACCCTGCCAGTGACCTTAAAATTAACGTGTCTAAAACTTACTTCGTCTTCCCTACACAGGCTTCTCCGCGTAGGTTCCCTGACCCGATGAACTGGCAACCCATAACCAGCCAGTTGCCCAAGCCAGAAACCTGGAAGTCCTTGATTTCTGTCTCCCTCATCTCATATATATGATTGTCGTTGAATACCCATCACATTTCTCCCCTGGTGAGAATGCATTAGCTTTCTAACTGGACTCCCATTCTCCCCAGTGCTGCAGGGAAGGGAACATTTAAAGAGACAGCTACTTATTTCCTTCATTAGGTTCTTAAGAATGGTTTCTTAAGAATTCTTAGGAATGGTGATTAAGTCTTTTTTTTCTCTCTTGACCTAAAGCCTCAATTTTACCCTTAACACAGGGTAAGTACTGTTGTTTTTGTGTTAGTAAATGAATGAGGATAAATGGAGAAAGTGGGCTCACAGTCTTGGGGTGAAATGGCTGATTCATTCTTTCCACCAGGGGTCAGCCTGGACCAACCTTCACATCCTGCCTAATGTGTGTGAGAAGAGAGGTTTCTATTTCTCTCTTTTTGTTAATGTTTTATTTATTTTTGAGACAGAGAGAGACAGAGCATGAGTGGGGAGGAGCAGAGAGAGAGGGAGACACAATCGAAAGCAGGCTCCAGGCTCTGAGCTGTCAGCACAGAGCCCAACGAGGGGCTCGAACCCACGAACATGATATCATGACCTGAGCTGAAGTCGGAGGCCCAACCAACTGAGCCACCCAGGCGCCCCTCTATTCCTCTTAAGCCTAGGAGTGAAGAAGGAATGGAGGAGAGAATTCCTTCTGAAAAGTCCCGCTCTCAGTACTTTGCATTTTGGAGGTAATGAGAAGAAAGTTCCTGAGTTGTTTCTGTAGCTTTTCTCCTTCAGTTCCATCCTAGATGTGAGAGCTGAAGCTATAGATTCCTCACACTGTCACTTATTCCCTGCTCAGGAAATAGCTTCTTGCCTGTCTTCTCTTATATGATTTTACTTACTTTCACAGACCAACCAGCTATCTGATAAACTCACCTTTATCATTGAGATGATTACCTACCTCGCTGCTAATATACAAGTAATTAATTCTTTTTTCTTTTTTTAATGTTTTATTTATTTTTGAGAGAGAGAGAGAGACCGTGTGAGCAGGGGAGGGTCAGAGAGACAGGGAGACACAGAATCCGAAGACAGGCTCCAGGCTCTGAGCTAGCTAGCTGTCAGCACAGAGCCTGATGCGAGGCTCGAACCCATGAACTGTGAGATCATGACCTGAGCCAAAGTTGGATGCCTGACCAACTGAGCCACCCAGGTGCCCCAAATTCTTAACATTTCCATGCATAATAATTAAGTGGTAGAGTTGACATAGGAACGGGGAAAAGACATTCAAGGTGTAGAGAACAGCTTCTGCTAAAGCACTGGGTAATGAAACAGAATGAGGTATTTGAGGAGCCACAAAAAGCACAAAATTGCCAGGGCCTAATGCTGGAGAGATATGAACAGTTGGAAAAGTTAAGGCTGAATTATGAAGAGTCCTGTATTCATAGTAACGTATCTTTAATTTAATGTTTATTTATTTATTTTGAGTGAATGGGAAAGAAAGAATCCCAAGCAGGCTCCCCACTGCCAGTGCAGAGCCCGACTCAGGGCTTGATCTCAGGACCTGTGAGATTATGACCTGAGCCAGAAATAAGAGTTAATCGCTTAAACTTTACTGACTGAACTACCCTGGCACCCTCATAGTAATGTCTTTCAGGAGTTCAGGAGCTGTTGAAGGGACACAGGGAAATGACAAACTACAGGTGCTTTTATAAAGATAAAGCCGGCAGCAACATAGAGAATAAATTGGAGAGGGAATGAAACCAGAAACAGGGTCAAACGGCATAGAATTTTCAGGTGAGACATGGTGTGGGTTAAGTCACCTTAAAGATAGAATTGGTAGAGTTCTGGTGACTGGTTAGGTGAGAGTGAGGATACAGGAAGGAGTCAAAGCTGATTTATAGGTTTCTGATTTAATGATTGGATACAGGAGGAAAGGCGTGTTTGAATGGGGGAAGATAATCCATTCTGTTTCAGATAGGCTGTAAATGAGGTATTTGGGTGTCTGTGGGACACCCAGGTGAAAATGTTCAATAAATATATGGATATAAATTGGGGCACCTGGGTGGCCCAGTCAGTTAAGCATCTGACTTCAGCTCAGGTCATGATCTTACTGACAGTGAGTTTGAGCCCCATATCCAACTTTGCACTGACAGCACAGAGCCTGGAGCCTGGTTCAGATTCTCTGTTCCCCTCTCCTGCTCATGCTCTGTCTCTGGCTCAGTCTCTGTCTGTCTCTCTCAGTAATAAATAAGCATTAAAATGTAAATAATAAATATATGGATATAAATTTTGTGGGAGAGGGGTGCATGGGTGGCATAGTCAGTTAAGTGTCTGGCTCTTGATTTTGGCTCAGGTCATGATCAGCATTTCATGAGTTCGAGCCCTACATCAGGCTCTGCATGGATGATGTGGAGCCTGCTTGGGATTCTGTCTTTCCTCTCTGCCTCTCCCCAGCTTGTGCACATGCTCTCTTTATCTCTCTCTCAAAGTAAATAAACTTAAAATTTTTTTAATTAAAAAAATAAATTTTGAGGGAGAATAGACATAGGTGAAGTCGTCCAAGGAAAAGATGTCACTAGAATAATTAGGGAATAAATTGATGGTGCAATCCTAGGGAAAACCAGTATGTGAGATAACACATATACTGTTAAGTACTTAGAACAGAACCTAACTATAATGAGCACTGGTCTTCCTGGCTTGGAGTCGTATCTGACTCCCTAGGAAAAGAAGGGGAGAAGGAGACAAGTACAGGATGTTTCAGTCTATTTTCATTCTGTTTCTTGGATTACCCCATTTCTAATATGTGGAAGCTCTTACCTGAACCAAGTGCTAATTAGAGCCCTTAACTATGGATGGGAGAGGATGATGCACAGAGCTTGGTGATTGTTCTGGACTTTGCCAGGAGTCAGCAGTCAGCAGAGCATAACCAGAGAAAGAGAGAGAAGGGGGGCCCTCAGGAGCTAGCCAAAGGGGCTGCTAGGCTGGCTTGTGCTATGCTGGGGCCTTTGTCCTATGAAACTGTCCACACAATGGAGCCGGGTTACATGCTGATCTGGCATTCTGAATATGGGGCTGGGATAGAGATTCCACATGGTAGATGGAGAGATGGATGTTCACCCAACCCCTCAGGACCATATTTCGATTGACACACATTGTAATTGCCAGAGAGGGTGTCCAATAGTTGATAATCATAAATTATGTTTATGTCTGATGAATTCATGAATCAATTCATTTATATTTTAAGGCAGCTAACTTATTGTATATATTGCCTGGGTATATCTCATTTGGTCCTCATACAATCCTGTTAGATCAGCAGTTTATATATACATTTTTAAGTTTATTTATTTTTGAGAGAGAGAGACAGAGTGAGCAGGGGAGGGGCAGAGAGAGAGGGAGAGAAAAAATCCTAAGCAGGCTCTGCACTGTCAGCACAGAGCCCAACATGGGGCTCAAACTCACAAACAGATCATGACCTGAGCCGAAACCAAGAGTCAGTTGCTTAACTGACTGAGCCACCCAGGTGCCCTAACAGGTTATATATTTTTATGAAACCCAGACCTAGGTTATTCTTTAGGTCTCAATGATATGGGCTGGCCAGGGAATAGCTTCAGAGAGGTAGTAAACTGGTCCTGGATAACCTCAGAGATGGGTATGGTATTTACAGGAAACCCATGTGGAGAAATGAAACAAGACAAATCGCTCTGCCTGCAGATTCCCTGAGATTTAGAGATGCACTCACGCACTAATATTATGGATTATACCTCCTATGGCACCTCTAGGAGACTGAGAAATGGAGCCTTCTTTATCGAAGAGAGTATAATAAACTTAGGATCCCTAGACCCAGCAATATAAAGAGGTTGGAAGGCTGATGGTTAGTAACGAAGAGATAACTCAGTCTACTGTAGAGATAGTTGAGACTCCAGGATGATCACTACTACAAGCAGTTAATATTTAAAATAACTTTGTAACTACTCCAAGTTTGTTATTTTTATTTAATGTTTTTTATTTATTTTTGAGAGAGAGAGAAACAGCGTGAGCAGGGGAGGGTCAGGCGGGGGGGGGAGACACAGAATCTGAAGACAGGCTCCAGCTCTCTGAGCTAGCTGTCAGCACAGAGCCCGACACGGGGCTTGAACCCACGAACCATGAGATCATGACCTGAGCCAAAGTCGAACACTTAACCAACTGAGCCACCCAAGCGCCCCTCCAAGTTTGTTATTTTACAAATCCTTTTTCTCCAATTCCGTAGTTCTTAGTAGGAAAAAATTTTTAATTAAAAAATTTTTTATGTTTATTTATTATTGAGACAGAGAGAAACAGAACATGAATGGGGGATAGGCAGAGAGAAAGAGAGAGGGAGACACAGAATCTGAAGCAGGCTACAGACTCTGAGCTGTCAGCACAGAGCTCAACGTGGGGCTCGAATCCACAGACCCTGAAATCACTATCTGAGATGAAGTTATATGCTTAACTGACTGAGCCACCCAGGCACCCCAGGAAAAAAATTTTTAAATGGTTGTATGCTTACTTAAGGCCAGAACAGAGAAAGGTGGAGAATCTACAATTAAAAATTCTGGCAACCTCTGAAAAGAACCCCGAATACAAGAATGAAGTAGAGTGATAGCAAAAAAAAAGTGAGCAAGTTAACCAGAAAAGAAGACAAAGACAATTTAGGGTCTGTCCTGGGTGATCCCAAGAGTGTTGGACTCCAGGAATCCTCTCCACTCCAAGGCAGTTTTCCTCAAAGGAACTGTCCTTTGCAGATTCCAAGGCCTGGTTGCCAATTCAGCCTTGGTACCTTCTCACTGGCTTGCTCTGTTTCTGGTGAGGAATGGAAATATCCTTAGCTTGCCTTCCCTGGAATTCTCATTGTCTTCCAGATCTTCTCTTTAGTTTTCCTCTTTACCTCTCTGGCCCCTGAAACCCAGGTTTATAAAGATGATTAAGAAGTGGAAAGATGAGTCTCTACCTTCACTGTGAGCACTTCTGGTGGACAGAAGCCGTTATAAGCTCTTGCTCCTTCCTTAGTGAGTTTGGGTCAGAGGGCTAAAGAGAAAGAAAGAGCTTAGTATAGGAGAAAGAAGGGCCAAGGCTGGGGAGAGTGGATACTTAGGTGTGAGTATAAAAGTCTAAGGCTCCCTTATGAAGACCACTGACTGGGTAGGGGTAGCAGGTTGAGGAATGAGGTTCCTCCTATTGGTTGAAGAAAGGACACAAGATGTTCTCTAATCACAAGAGTGTAGTGTAGCTCTCACCTCTCTGGCTGCCTCTTCCTCCAGAGAAAGCACCTGAAACACTTTGCTCCTCATCCCAACTCCACTCACCTAGTCCTAGAAAAGCAGTCTCCAAATTGCTTTAGGGACACTTTGTTTGGGACACCAAACAGACACTCTGAACCTGACTGGTGAAATAGTGATCTAGGAGATAAAATTCCTGCAAAGAGGAGAAACCACCATCTTTTTCTATAGACTCCTTCCTTCTATTGAAACAGAACTTTCTTCTTCTCTGTTGTAAATCCCAGTTCAAGCAAATGGGAGCCTATTTTCTGACCACTCCTTTATTCTGTCCTTCAGTCCTTCCTTCCTCTCACAACAGGTGCTGACGGAGGGGGCAGTAGGTGCAGGATGAAGAGGCTAAGGCCTAGTTGGGAGAGTTTTTTGAGGGGGCAGGGAAAGGAGAGAGGTGGAGGAGGAGAGATATGGGAGACCGGTGGGATAAAGAATGGAGCACACACTGCCAGCTCAGACAGACAGCCTGATCTCACTTTCCCTCCCCTACTTATCTCCCAGGACCTATAGAACAAATGGTTTGGGAGAGATGTGCTGGCTGAAGGCCTGGGCACCCTGGTCTTTGTAGAGGCTGTTCTTAGGGCCTCATGCCCCAGTAGGAGCTCTGTGCTAGGCACAGTCCCTCAACCTTGCCTGAAGAGCTGGTGGTGGTGAGCCTAGCACAGATTTTTGATATGGGCCCACACAAATCCTGCCCTCACTCGGGCACTGCTCTGTGCCAACTGGCTTGCCCCCTCTAAGGGGTGTCCCATGTCCTGGCCCAGAGCACAGCAGCCATCTTGACCTTGATCCTTTTCTACCTCGCACTGCTCCAGGGGGCTGTAGCCCAGCTAGCCATCGAGGTAAGCAGCAGGTTCCCTCTTCCTGACTAGGGTGACACTAGGTAGGACTTTAAGGAATGAACAAAAGAGGGGGCATCCCTGCTTTGTGCATCTTCTCCTTTTGTCACCTTCAGCATGATGCAAATAGGCCAATGAGTAAGGCTCAAGCAACTCAGGAATTTCAGTGACTTGCTACAGATCCTTTGCTTAAAGCATTCTTGGTGGATAGATGGTAGGGCCTGCGGGAAGCAGATGAGAGGATGTTTGTGTCCTCCCACCTTGGTCCTAGCATCTCTGGTCTTCTCTAGATGAACAGGCTGGGTCATAGGCCACGGTCTGGACATGGAGTTTTTCTCCACTGTCAAGCAGGTACTCACCATGTGTGCTGTGGCTCACCAGCAGTGACTGGAAGCAGGTGGGCCAGGCAGTCTGGCAGTGGGTTTCTCAGTGACTGCTGGGCCAATAGCGTTGGTAAGAACCCAGCCCGAACAAAGCAGGTGCTTGGGGAAGGCTGGAGTCCACTCCTTGAGGGAGACACAGCTGGCTTTTTTTTTTTTTTTAATTGAGACAGAAACAGACATTGAGTGGGACAGGGGCAAAGAGAGAGGGAGACACAGAATCAGAAGCATGCTCCAGGCTCTGAGCTGTCAACACAGAGCCCAACACAGGACTCTTGAACCCATAAACCATGAGATCATGACCTGAGCCAAAGTCAGACACTTAACAGACTGAGCCACCCAGGCACCACTGTTTTTTTTTTTAATTTTTTTTTAATGTTTTACTTATTTTTGATACAGAGAGAGACAGAGCATGAGAGGGGGAGGGGCAGAGAGAGAGAAGGAGACACAGAACTGGAAGCAGGCTCCAGGCTCTGAGCTAGCTGTCAGCATAGAGCCCTGATGCAGGGCTCAAACCCACAAATGTGAGATCTGACCTGAGCCGAAGTCGGAGGCTTAACCGACTGAGCCACCCAGGTGCGGTGCCCCCACTGTTTTGTTTTAAAAACCTAGGCTAATAGAAAACAATAAGTTTTCTAGTTATACGTAAGTCTATGCAAAAACTCAAATGAGTTTTTGAGAGCTCATACTGAATTTGAAAGTTTGGCATTCAGGTAAGTAGCCAATGTGAAAGGAAATGGGCAGGGATTCAGTTCTCCGTAAGATTCTCATCAATATTCGATGAGGAATAGAGAGTAGAAGTTGGGGCACCTGTCTGGCTCACTCAGTGTAGCATGCAACTCTTGATCTTGGGGTCATGAGTTTGAGCTCCACGTTGGGCAGAGAGAGAGAGAGAAAGGTAAGAAAGAAGAAAAGAGGAAAAGAAAAAGAAGGAAAGAAAGAAGTTGATAGCTTCAAATAAGGAAATCTAACCATTGTATTTGCTGTCTACAAAGGCACCAAATTAGCTGCACTTTGCCCTTCTGTTCTATATTATAAGGGGCTATAGAGTTGGTGATTAGAGAGAAGCTCTTTCTGTTAATAAAACCCTCTACCAACCAAGCCAGACAGGTGCCCTGAGTTTTTTTAACCTTATAAAAAGATTATCATGCCATGTATAATCTTCAGGGCCTTTTTTTTTACTTGATATTTTATTGCTAAAATACATCCGTATTATTGAGTATCACTGCAGTAGTTCACTCATTTTGACTGCTGAATTAATTTTCCATTGTGTGAAATATATGTGTATATATACATATATATATGGAGAGAGACACACACATATATCACTGTCTATACATCCATTCTCCTATTGATGGGTATTTGGGTTGCTTCAAGTTTCTGCTATTGTGAATAATGCTGCTCTCAGTATTCTTGTGCATATCTGCTGGTACAGAAAAGTTTCTCTTGGGGTCTATAAATGAAATGAAATTCCTGGGTCAAAAAGTATGTTTATTCATCTTTTTTTAATGTTTATTTATTTTCGAGAGAGAGAGAGGGAGGGAGGGAGAGCATGTGCACAAGGGAGAGGCAGAGAGAGGGAGACAGATGATCTGAAGCGGGCTCCACACTGACAGCCAAGAGCTAGATGTAGGGCTCAAACGCACCAACACTGAGATCATAACTTCAGCCAAAGTCGGATACTTAATTGACCGAGTCACCCAGGTGCCCTTGTTTGTTCATCTTTATAAGATGGTGTTCTACTATGTTCCCAAGTGATTATTCCAATTTATACTCCCACCAGGAGTCATAACTAGTTGTTACTTTGTATCCCCATCCCATCTGAACCAAAGTATCTGTTACCAAAGTCTCTCCTCTGAACATCATTATGTACTACCTTCTGTCCTGTCCAGGGGTCCTTTCCCAGAAGTAGTGTGAACACTGCATATTCACCAACAGAGGTGACTGGGAACTGGGAGCATCTCTGAGTAAGATGCAATAAGGGTTACAGGGCCTGAAGTGAGGAGATTGGTGTGGCTTCTAGAACCCAAGAGACTCCATGAATCTCTAATGGATTGTTCCTCTTCCATGAATTTGGAAGCTCCAATCTCCTCTGACCTGTTCTCAGCTACTCTTCCTCCATGTGAGTGGATTAGACACATTCTCTGCCTTTCTGGTAACTGTTCCTATCTATCCCCATGCTGGATATTGGAGGAAGAGAGGGGCAGAGACCCTTATCTGTGTTCCTCCTCTCTCTCACAAGTGTACTGGATAGGACCAATGCTAGTGACCAATACTGCAGACCTCTCCTTCAAATTTTTGCTCTCTCTGGCACTTCATGGGAAAAGTTCGTGGCCTATATGACTTGCCACAGTGTGGAGATGCTGGAGCCTACCAGTATGTCCCATTGTGCCTTCTCTACCACTGCTCAGCCCTCACCTCTAGGTCCCAAGTTCATCACCAAGCTTGAACACACTTGAACTTCTTTCCCCAAGCTCTCCTATCCCATTTTGTCCTTTTCTCTCTCCAGATACCCTCATCCTCAGATTTCTCCCAAGGGATCAAGATTTAAGACCCTAATGTTCTGATTACGATCATATTAGGAGGTATTAGACCCTCTCATTGCTCCATAGCCATGACTCCATTTCTTTTTCAGTACTTCCTGCCAGGACTTTGTAAGTAAGGAAAGATGAAGTATAAGCTGATTTTGAAATTTAACTACTAACTCTTTTCCCCCTCCTCAGGCCCCTGTCCCCACTTCCAGTCTATCCATGGAAGAAAGCTTCTTCCTCCTGTCTTTGTGGTTTACATGGCCAGGCTGAGGGTTTGGAAAGGGAGGAGCTGGCATGGATTGGGGGTAGGGAACCTGGGCTTCGAGAAAACCAGACACAGCAGAACTATTCTGTCCCAGAGCTGCAGGGTCCACAGATTCCAGACCAAACCAACCAATGGGCAAAGGCACTCTAATCCCAGAGAACTAAAGAATTCTCTTCAGTTATCCAACTTCCCTGCTGGACCCCTCTCCTGACCCCCACCCCCACCCTTACCCCTGGCCTACTCAGAGGAGACTGAGGGTCCCAGGAGCACAGTCTCATACCCCATGAAGTGACCTCAGCCTGACTGACTTTCCAAGCAGAAGTGAGGAATGTTCTAATATAGATGTCAGTCAGGACCATAAACCCCAACTTTGACACAAAGAGAAAGACAGACCTTTATAGTCCCCCTGTTCTTGCCCTTAGTCTCAGAGCCTCTCCAGCCCTTACTCTACCCCACCCTAACACCTATGGCTCTGCTCATCTCCCAGTGGAAGAGGGACGGGAAAATCCAACAGCTTTATCAGATGCATAAGAGTGGGCACAGCCCTCCACAGCCATGAAGGGGTTAAGAGGCTGGGCCAGTCACTTCAGCCTGCCCCTCCCAGGGATTAAGAGTCCTCTATAAAGGGGACTGTCCACTCAGATCAGGCTAGGGGGGTATCAGGGACCCAGGCATTGTGCCCATCCCCCCTGCCATGTGGGAACTGCGGTCAGCCTCCTTCTGGAGGGCCATATTTGCTGAGTTCTTTGCCACCCTCTTCTATGTCTTTTTTGGACTAGGGGCTTCACTGCGTTGGACCCCCGGACCCCTGCATATCTTGCAGGTGGCTCTGGCCTTTGGCCTGGCCCTTGCTACACTGGTGCAGGCTGTGGGCCACATCAGTGGAGCCCATGTCAATCCTGCAGTCACTTTTGCCTTCCTTGTGGGTTCCCAGATGTCTCTGCTCCGTGCCTTCTGCTATATGGCAGCCCAACTCCTGGGAGCCGTGGCTGGGGCTGCCGTGCTGTATAGTGTTACCCCGCCTGCCGTCCGAGGAAACCTAGCACTCAATACGGTAATGGTCAGCTAAGTGGGGTTGGAGTAACCTGATACCCTGATTTCCTGCCTGGTGGAGGAGGCCCATCGGTTCCTCAGAGGGCTGGGACATTGTGTGTGAGTGTGTGTGTGCGTGTGTGTGCGTGTGCGTGCACGCCTTTCAAAGGTAGTGTGGAGGAGTAAGGAAGGAGTAAGGAAGGCAAAAAGCCCTGGACTGACTCAAGAAACCTGAGTTCTGGTCTCAGCTTTTCTCCCAACTCCTTGCAGGTTCTTGAGGAAACTTATTTTACCTTATGGGGCCTCAGTTTCCTTATCTGCATAAATGGGTATAATTATTTCCCCCATGAAGGAGTATTATTAGGAGAAAATAAGAAACAAATAAACTACTATCAAGGAGGAGATCAGCCTCTATGGGAGGCTTCCCAAAGGTTGAGATATGGATCCAAGGGGAAGCAGGGAGACTTCAGGGTCCAATTCTCCCCTTACTTCCTCTGCCCAGTGTGAGGCTGGGACCTGGGGCTGGGACAGGAGTGAGGCGTTGGCCCATCGGTCTTGCCTCGCTCAGGAGCCACCCTTGCCCCCACAGTGTGGACTTGCGGGTCTGTTTCAGCTACATTGCAACCCCTAGCAGCTACAGCCCTATTGTGGGTGAGTGAGGTTCCCTTCCCATTTCTCGCCTCTTTGGGTTTCAGGGTGGGTCACCCTGAGGTGGAGAGAAAGGCATCGCAGAGATAGGGTCAGAGTAGAGCAGTTCCCCAGCTTACTGGCTCCCCTCCTCTCCCCCCTATGCCATAGCCCTGGATTATGTGTTAGATGGGGACACAGACCGAAGGCTCCGGGGCCAGGTCCCCCGTGTGACCTTCTTGAGCCGTGGCCTGGATGACCCCAAGCACCAGGCCTGCAGGTTCTTGAGGAAACTTATTTTACCTTATGGGGCCTCAGTTTCCTTATCTGCATAAATGGGTATAATTATTTCCCCCATGAAGGAGTATTATTAGGAGAAAATAAGAAACAAATAAACTACTATCAAGGGGGTTGTATTATCTTTCCTCTCCAGTCAACTGATGCCATAAGGGGGTTCCTGTATGGGAAGCCTTGAGGAGGTAACATTGTGGCAACCCTAATGAGCTGCCTCCTTTTTTCTTCCTTTGCCCAGTTGCACCCTGGGGTAAGTTTGGGCCAGGCCACCACAGTGGAGATCTTCCTGACACTCCAGTTTGTGCTCTGCATCTTTGCCACATATGACGAGAGGCGGAATGACCGCCTGGGATCTGTGGCCCTGGCTGTTGGCTTCTCCCTCACCTTGGGGCACCTCTTTGGGGTAAGCAGGAGAGAGGATCAACTTCTTGTTTAAAAATTCCAGGGCCCCTAAACCTTTCCTAACTTTTAAATATTCTTTCTGCCCACCTCACTGTCAAACATGAACATAATCTACCTGACTCTATCAGTCAGCACAGAGGAATCAACCTTGTTCTATTCCTCTTTTGTGACTACTATATCTGGTCATTCTTGACCCCAAAGTAGAAATGTATGCATCATGGATAGATGTGGGCTTCACTTATGGATCCACAGTCTGTCCCCCAATGAGGCATCAGTGCCTTTACTCTACTGTGGAACCCTCATGAGGCCTTTCCTTCCCTACTTGCTGCTGGCTGGAGGCAAGGTGCCAGCCCTCAGGAACATGTGGGTTGCGGGGAGAGAAGCTGGAGTGGAGTGGGGGAAAGTGTGTCAGTTATGACTGTGTCTTTTGCAGATGTATTATACTGGTGCAGGCATGAACCCTGCCCGCTCCTTTGCTCCTGCCATTCTCACCAGAAACTTCACCAACCACTGGGTAAGTGAGGGGAGAGGGGCAAGATCCTGAAGCCCTCCTGGATGGGTGTGGGCTGCAGATTCCATGTTTGGCTCCTACCTTTCATCTGCATGTGTTAACTGCTTCACCAGCACTCAGCTAAAGGGGCTGTTACAGAGTTTGGCATGCCTGTGGGAGCAGGATTCATTATTTTGCTAGAAAGAGAGGTTCTTGCTCATATTGTTCCTTCACTGGCTGGTCAAGGGATTTTTACTAAGTATCCACAGGATTCTAAAACTAGCACCGTGAGGACACACAACTGAATAGGAAGTCGAAAACTTCTACTGTCAGAGCTCAGGATATGTGTAAGTAGAGATGGGCCTGGGCCTCATTCCACTTCTAGCGTATTATTGACCTTGTTGTGACCATGGCAAATGGCTGAGTCATTCTGCACCCCAGTTTCCTTAACATAAAATGAGGTGTTATGAAAAATAAGTGTGAAAGTTATATGTGTGAAACATTTAGCATAGAATCTGGCATGAAGTAAGTCTTCAATAAAAATTGGTTATGTTTGTGTTCTTTGGCCATAGGCCAGCCAACATACAGAAATAATTTAAAAAAAATTAAAAGTTGTATCCCTGTTTTCATGGCAGCATTATTCTCAATAGCCAAAAGGTGGAAGCAACCCAGTGTCCCTCATAAATGTATGGAGAAACAAAATGCAGTATGTACATATACTGGAATAATATACAGCCTTAAAAAAGGAAAGTCTTACTGATGCTACAACATGGATGAACCTTGAGGACATTATGCTACATGAAATACACCAGTCACAAAATGACTATAATTCCACTTATGTGAGGTATCTAGAGTAGTGAGAGTCACTGAAACAAAGCAAAACGGTAGTTGACAGGGGTTGGGAAGAGGGAGAAATGGGGAGCTATTATTTAATGTGGATAGAGTTTCAGGTTTGCCAGATTAACTAGTTCTGGAGATTTGTTTAACAACAATATGAATATATTTAACACCACTGAACTGTACACCTAGAAATGCTTAAGATAAGGGGCACCTGGGTGGCTCAGTCAGTTAAGCGTCTGACTCTTGGTCAAGCATCTCGGCTCAGGTTAAGATCTCATGGTTCATGAGTTTGAGCCCTGCATTGGGCTCTGTGCTTACAGTGTGGACCCTGCTTGAGATTCTCTCTCTCCCTCTCTGCCCCTCACCCTGCTTGTGTTCTATCAGTCTCTCTCTCTCTCTCAAAATAAATAAATAAACTTAAACAAAAAGAAATGGTTAAGATGGTAAATTTTATGTTTTACAATTAAAATTTTTTTCAAAGCAATATATAAACTAGTGCAGACTGATTAAAAAATAGAATATACATGTGCTGAGAAGATGTGGGATAAATGAGTAATTTGTTGAGTCAGAAAAGAAATGATAAGTTTTGAGGTACTGGCAGTGAAGCAGTTTAGAATTTAAAAACAGGGACACCTGGGTGGCTCAGTTGGTTAAGCAGCTGACTTCGGCTCAAGTCATGATCTCACAGTTTGTGAGTTCAAGTCCTGCGTTGGGCTCTGTGCTGACAGCTCAGAGCCTGGAGCCTGCTTCAGATTCTGTTTCCCTCTCTCTCTCCTTCCCCCGCTCACACTGTCTCTCTGTCTCTCAAAAAATGAATAAATATTTTTTAAAAAGTTAAAAACAAACACTGATTTCTGTTTAAATAGTGCCCAATTGTATGTGCCAAGTGCACATGTCTGTTTTCCACCTATAGGGTTGGAAAAAGAATAGCCTTGCTCTGTTTTTTTAAACATTTTTAATGTTTATTTATTTATTAAAAAAATTTTTTTAGGGTCTATTTACTTTTGAGAGAGAGAGCGTTGCGGGGGGGGGGGACAGAGACAGAGACAGAGACAAAGAGAGACAGAATTGGAAGCAGGCTCTTGCTCTGAGCTGTCAAAACAGCCCAATGTGGGGCTCGAAACCATAAACCGTGAGATCATGACCTGAGCTGAAGTCAGACACTTAACTGGGTGAGCCACTCAGACGCCGCCCCTATGTTTATTTATTTTTGAGAGAGAGAGAGAGAGAGATGGAGAGTCAGCAGGGGATGGGCAGTGAGAGAAGGAGACACAGAATTGGAAGCAGGCTCCAGGCTCTGAGCTGTCAGCACAGAGCCTGAAGTGGGACTCAAACTCGCAAATCACAAGATCGTGACCTGAGCCAAAGTCAACTAACTCAGGCACCCAGACAGCAAACTTGCTCTTGATCCCTTCCCCAAGTCTGATTATTCCTCTCCTTTTCCTACAGGTATACTGGGTGGGCCCAATCATTGGAGGAGGACTAGGCAGTCTCCTCTACGACTTTCTCCTCTTCCCCCGGCTCAAGAGTGTTTCTGAGAGACTGTCTATTCTCAAGGGTTCCAGGCCCAGTGACTCCAATGGACAACAAGAGGGCACAGGGGAACCTGTTGAACTGAAGACCCAGGCCTTGTGAAAGCTGCAGTTGGCTCGAGGGAATAGAAAGCTTCTGGGTTTATTCAGAGGGGCTGAGCCAGCCCCTGGATGAAGAAAGACTGGGGGAGGGACATGTATTTCTTTATTTTTTAATTTATGTGTTTTTTTTTTTTTTTTGCCTTTTGCCGTGTGAAATCTTTCAAGTTGCATTCATGAGCTGATTTGTGCAAACTTCCCTTCCTCCCCATCCCACCTCTCTTCGCCATTATGTGTGCATGATTGTGTGTAAGAATGTGAGTGAACGTGGCTGTGTCTGAGTTTTGGGGCACAACAGGAGAGGTAGGGAAGGGAAAAAAGGTGCATCCAAAAAATACCTTCCTCTCCCAATCCAGTGTGGAGAGCATAGGGAACCAAGACTTTAAGCTTCTGTCCTTTACCTTGCTTCCAAGTCAAGTTTACGGTTTCTGCAGGAGCAGGGAAGCAGGGAGTACTCCTCACAGGACGCAGATGGAGACAAGGCATTCCAAGGGTTGGGAGGAAAGGGCTGGAGGCAGGGAGAGAGGAAATGGAGGTATTAGCCCCAGATCAGGTTGCAATTGTACCAGAAAGTTTGGAGGACGTTAGTGGAAGAGTGTAGTCTACTTGCCTCAGGGATGCTTGCCCCAGGGACTTGGATGGGGAAGTAGCTCTGAGAAAAGTGAGCACTGGGGTTTGAACTGTTCTGTAAAGCCACATAAACTTGTCTACATCCACCAGCTGGGTTTTGTGTTCATTCTGGTATGATGGATCTTTTTGGAGGCCCTGGGCCAGTGAGCTCCCAACCTAAACAAGTGGTAGGGTGAGCCTAGAATCTAGAAAAATTGAGTAGTTTAGCCATTTTGCCATACATCCCCAGAGGAGCCTTCAGGCATCTGGTATGTAAGCCACAGAAGGGTTCCCTAAAGTCAAAACAGGAAATCTAATGCCTGGAGCAAATGCAGAGGTAGGGAAGGAGGAGGCGGCAGTAGGAGGGAGAGTCTTTGACCCTCAGAGTTTTAATTTAGTTAGAGCGGTTCAAAACACCCTTCAAATGATATCTTTTACCCCTAGTTTTATAGTCTTCTTTACTCTCCTTTTTTGTGTGCGTCTTTTCACTTTTCTCTCACGTGTCCTTTCATCTTTTGCAAATCTCTTCTCTCTTCATAGCCCAGAAATCGATTCCTTCTAGTCAAATGCTTAATAATTCAGGAGATAATTATTCGTTTGAGCCCTATCTTGTTTTGTCATGGGCAAAATACACCCATCTCGGCAGAGTCCAAAGGAGATCTTCAACTTACCAACGGATATTTATTGTTGTTCTCTTCCTTTTAAGAGTCCACACGCTACGCAAGCTTTAAGCCTATCGCTCCAGTGAAAGACACCCCGCCCACGAAAGACCACTCTAGCCCTTAGCCCAACTCTCCACTTCCTCACGAATAAAGCCTAATTTTTCTAACCACTGAGACTTTGGAATAATCCACTTGACTAGAAGTAGGGGAAGAAGAATGTTTGTAAATTTACCTCTAGTCTGATTTTGATTTCTATTATCTCAAGTCGGCAGGACATTCATAGCGCTGTAGTTCTTAGCTCAATATAGGGGATCGACTATGATAAAACAATACGCGTACTCGCTTCCGTTTTCCTTACTTCATTACCACCACCCCCTGCTCGCTTGAGGTCACATGGACCAGCCGGTTCGCCTCGCCCCGCCCCGCCCCGCTCCCACGCAGGCGGGGATTGGTCTCACCTAGTCCGGTGGCGGGAAAGGCTGCGGTCCGAGGCCTGCGAACTGCTGGCTCCGTGGGGATCCTGAGGCCCGGCGGGGAGCCGGTGAGTGTGTGGGAGGGGAGGCTCTAGTGGATGGCGTCCTTTCAGAGCCGCGGGGCACTCTTGGAAAGTGCGGAGCCCCCATTCCCGCCGCTAGGTTTAAAGGCTGGGGGCGGGACACGCGCTTTAGATGCGCATGCGCAATTCTCCACCCGGAGTCTGAAATGTGTGCCGCTGCGGTCTCCGTTCTCCTGAGACGTTCTTTGGTTCTTTCCCCGCGCCTCAGTACAGTTGGTCCTTGCGCAGGGGTGGGGTGGTGATGGGAAGGCGCTTGGAACTCTTGAGATAGAACCGAAGGGTCCAGGGCATTCTCACTTCAGAATGTCCCATCCAGTTCAGACCCAAAACAAGCGCAACTTGGTGATCAGCAGGTCGTTTGACTTGAATCTTGGGTTTTTACAGCATGGATTTCTCATTCCTTTCCCTCCTTTCTCTCTGGTATAAGACTTAAGGAGGATACAGTTTTGCTTGGGTTTGTTAGTTGGACTGTCAGACACTATTTAAGCTCCTTCCCCGCAATTCTTTTCTTTACTCTGCCCTTCGTGCTGCCACTGGTCACTTTATTAAAACTCTGTCTGGTCATTTCAGGTTATATTTAAAACTCCTCATTGGCCACTAACAGGCTTAAATCCTTAGGTGGCATCCATGGCCCTTCACTGTCAGATCCTCTCAGCCTCATTTTCTAAAGCTCCCTAACATTTTTTTCTGTCTCATGCCCTTGACCCCGAGACACATGGAAAGGGTGTATGCATTGTGCTGTTTCATGCCTTGGTACCTATACTCCTGCTGTTTCCTCTACTGGAAGTTATGGCCACTTCTTTGCCAAATGAATTTCTCTTTCAGGACTGAGCTCACTTGTGCCTCTGAAAAACGTGTTTCCAGCCACCCTCCCCCACCCCACCCCACCCCACCCCAGCCCTTGGCCAAAGTAGTCACTTCTTCCTTTGTGTTCTTGAAGTTTTGTACCTCCCTCTATTATCAGTGTCTTTGATACATCTCGGTAAAAGGATCCTGAGCTCCTAACAGGTACCATGCACTCTGCTCTGTGACAGGTGGACAGAGATGAATAGAACAGAGTTCCTGACCTTAGGGAACTCAGTCTGGATGGAAAAACTCATGTAAACGAGTCCTCTGCAGTTACTGGGTGACAAAGAAGTCTGCTCAGGCTTCCTTCCTCCATTCACTTGATATTCTCTTGAGCAAGCTTATTTACTGCTCAATTTCACACACCTTCTTGTATTCTGATGCTTCCAAAACTCCAGCTCCAACTTTTCCTCCCCGTATTTCAGTTCCAGTTTAGAAACCGTTTGTTGATCATTTACATTGTGCTGGTCACAATGATTCCTGACCTCAAGGAGTTTATAATTTAGTACAGTTGTTAGCAGGGGGTTGAGTTAGAATCAGCAGATGAACATTTTCAAAACACTCTCATCCAAGCCCCACCCACTATAAATTTTGATTTGGTAACTAGACTGAAAATTTAAAGGTGAGCAAGAAACACTTTAGGCCCTCAGGGAATCTAAGGCTAAGGGAGGAGAGTTCAAACAATCTGTTAAGTATTATGTACAACATGGTCTGTAAATGCCATGATGGAAGTATATTTATGGCACAAAGTAGACCCAAAGGAGAGAGAGGTCTCTGCATGGAAAAGTCAGGAGGAGGTACCATTTGAGCAGAGCCTTGAAAGATGAAAGGATAGACTTTAGGGCATTCTGGAAGAGTGTCTGGAGAGAGCAGCTTAAAAAGTAATCAGCAAAGAGATTATGAAGGACTTTGTATTGTGGGCATTTGCAACTGCTGAAACTTTAGTTTTGTATTACAATAGTACATACTGTGGTAAACAATTCAGTTTCTCTTATTGTAGTCCCCTGCCCCCAATTCTTCCCAGAGACAGTCACCATAGAGTTTCTTATGTATTCACTGAAGGTTTTTTTTTTTAAGTTTATTTATTTTGAGAGAGACAGAGTATTAGGAGGGAAGGGGCAGGGAGAGAGAGAGTCTTTCAGGCAGGCTCCATAGGATCAGCTCAGAGCCTGACATGGAGCTTGAACTCAAGAAATTGGGAGATTATGACCTGAGCTGAAATCAGAAGTCGGGCACTTAACTGACTGAGCCACCCAGGTGCCCCATCCATTGAAGGGTTTTAAGCAGGGTGGTTATATGGCCAAATCTAGTAACCATTTGTGAATAGATTTAAGAGAACAAGATGAGGCAGGAAAAGAAGTTAGGAAGTAGTTGAGTCATCTAAGCTAGAAATACTCAGAATCTGAACTAAGGTAGTAGCAGTGGGGGTTTATAGGGGCTGGATAGGAGAGCTTAAGGAAGTAGAATTAGCCCAAGTTAATGACTTGAGGTATCTAGGATGACGCCTAGCTTTTCTATGTGAATGACTGAGTAGATAGTGTCAGTCCCTAAAGAGATCCAAACTAGAAGTAGAGACACTTTTGGGGGGAAGGTATGCCATTTTGGACATGGTGAATGTGAAGTGTCTATGAGGCATAAAGATGGAGAATGCTGTTCATTAGAGACATGTGAGATTGGCACCAAGAGAGCTCAGTGTGGCAAGAGGACAGGTTTGCTGGCTAATGACAGATGGTGGTTGAAGACATGGGAATGGAAGAGTTTGCCCAAGGAGGCTGTGTAGTGTAAGGCAGGAAGAGAACTGAAGACAAAGGCCTAGAACATCTGTGCTTAAGGAGGAGAGAAGGAGAAGCCAATATGGTGTCAAGGAAAGGTATTGTTTTATGTTGGGTTTTCTCCTCCCTGAGATGGAAGAGCTTAAAGCAACTTACATGGGGATGGGCCAATATAAAGAGAAGACTGCAAATAGATGAGAAATGAGGAACTACCAGGATGGCTGGCTGATTCAGTAGAGCATATGACTCTTGATCTTGTGGCTGTAAGTTCGAGTCCCACGTTGGGTATGGAGATTATTTTTAAAAAATAAAATCTTAAAAAAAGAGGAACACCCAATTAAAGGACAGGAAGTGATTGATTAATCACAAATGGAGGGCTTAAATTAGAAGCAAAGAAGTCTGGGTAGGCAGTTGAAATACGTATATTTTTAGGCTTGGAGTTCTTCCTTGTCTGATGACCTAAGTTATTCCCTAGAGGAAAGGGGCAGAGACACCAGCTGAGAGGTCCAGGAAGCAGTGGAGACAAGGGGCTTGAGGATAACAGTGAAAGCTAGTAACAGTTGTTCCTTGGGAAAGAGAACAGGAAATGAACTAGGAACACTAAAAAAGATTTCCTGGGCCAGGCTGAGGGCCCTGCTCAGGTTGGAGACTACACAGTGATTGTGTTCCATTCTGCAGGGTTGTTTGGTTTTCTTTGGCAAATCTGAGTCACGATTTAAGTTCAGGAGTCTAGAAAGTAGATGGTTGGATTGAACTGAAGTTGGGATCTTTTGTAGGGTGAATGCAGTGAGAGGAAAAAGATTGACACACCTCACGGAGAATGATGGGATAGTAGGTTACCTGATACTTCTCGTGCCACCTCAGTTTGATCATTTTGCTTTTCAGATCAAAAATCTTCAGTGACTGACTTCTGGCTTTTGTTCTAAATCCTTGAATTGGTAGACAAAGACAAGGTTGTCCCATAAAGCCAGTTCCAGAGCCTCATTTCTACTGCTTTCCTGTTAGTTTCATCTGCCCATAGTGGCTCCTGCCCTGCTTTGGTCTGGCCATTCTCTGCCTAAATGCCCCTCTGCCTTTCGGCTGCCTGAATCCTGTGCAGCATTCAAAGACCCGGCTGTAGTCACACTTCCTCTGACGAAAAATCTTCTTGACCACTTTAACCTGAAAAGAGCCCTAGTTTTTCAGAAATTTTTTCTTTAAAAAAAAATGTTTTTTTAATGTTTTTATTTTTGAGAGAGAGAGAGAGACAGCATGAGCAGGGGAGGGTCAGAGAGAGAGAGAGACACACACAGATTCTGAAGACAGGCTCCAGGCTCTGCGCTAACTGTCAGAACAGAGCCCGACGTGAGGCTTGAACCCACGAACCGTGAGATCATGACCTGAGCCGAAGCCGGAAGCTTAACTGACTGAGCCACCCAGGCGCTCCCAGAAATTTTTTTCAATATCCCTTAATTAGAGCTTGTACTGACATGTCTCTTATGTTGTTTCTTCTGTATCGGGTTGGTTTTATTTCTGCAACTAAATTTTTTTTAAATTTTTTTCTAATTTTTTAAAATTTATTTTTGAGAGAGAGAGAGGCAGCATGAGCAGGGGAGGGTCAGAGAGAGTGGGAGACACAGAATCTGAAGACAGATGCCAGGCTCTGAGCTAGCTGTCAGCACAGAGCCCGATGCGGGGTTCAAACCCACGAACCTGCGAGATCATGACCTGAGCTGAAGCTGGGCGCTTAACCAGCTGAGCCACCCAGGCGCCCCTCTGCAACTAAATTTCTTAAACTGCTTTAGCACCCACACAACATCTGTCTTTCCACCTTGGGAGCTCTATGTAAGCATTTAGAGATTAACTATAGAGTCTAATAGATGGAGAGGAAAAAATATTTTCAGAGTCCTTTGTGCTTAAGCATTAAGTAAAGTGCCTGGTGTCAGTGCTTCTCAAACCCTCTTGGTAAAGGACGAGGTAGGTTTCTTCCCCCCAAGCTGTTATACATCAGTACTTTTCTTTCTCCACTCCACCCCACCAGGTTTACTGAGTTATAAGTGATGTATAAAGTGCTTTTCAAAAAATGCTTTTTTTAAAAAAATACTGAGACCATTTGATTACTAATGATAATTTAAGTAGTACTAAAGTGAAAGATAAATGTTTCTCCTACCCAAGACTCCCCTCCCCCAATCTCCCCAGTGACAATCACTATGAAGTTTTTTATATAGCCATTGAAAGGTTTAAGTAGGGTGGTTATATGGTCAAATCTGGTAACCATATTATGGATAGACTTTAAGAGAACAAGACTGGAAGCAGAGAAAGAGGTTAGGAAGCAGTTGAGTACTCTAGAGATACTTAGGACCTGAACAAAATTGAATTACTAGAAAAATAACATGAAAAAACCATACAGAATGTAGACTTTTTAAAATTATTAGATTCGACAAACATTAACTCTCACCTGCTGTAAGATATTCTAAGTGTGTATGCTTTGTGTCTGTACTGTATGTAGGCTGCTAACCATTTGTGGGCCAGTAGTGGTCGGCATGCTATTCTTCGAGTAGCACTGCTTTCCATGCATGATCTCATTCAAACTTCCCCCTTTATTTTCTTACTCTACTGACAAGGAAACTGAGGTTTAGGTTAAGCCACATACCTAAGATTGCCAATATAGTACTGGACAGAAATGGAATCCGAATGCCGAAAGTCATTCTATTCATACCAGTGATTCCCAAAGCTGGTTCTCAAAGTTGGTTTGGGGCAGAGTTTTTGTTTGGTTTTATTTTGTTTTTAAGAATGTGAATTAGGGGCGCCTGGGTGGCTCAGTTGGTTAAGCCTCCGGCTTCGGCTCAGGTCAGATCTCACGTTTGTGGGTTCGAGTCCCGCGTCAGGCTCTGTGCTGACAGCTAGCACAGAGCCTGGAGCCTGCTTCCAGTTCTGTGTCTCCTTCTCTCTCTGCCCCTCCCCCTCTCATGCTCTGTCTCTCTCTGTATCAAAAATAAATAAAACATTAAAAAATGAAAAAAACAAAAAAAATGAATGTGAATTAATTTTCTAACTTCAACAGCAAGTGTATTTAATATTTTATCCTTTGTTTTATTTGGTTCTTGCATTTAGAGGCCTATAATTAACTATTAATTTCAGAGGAATATTGCTTCATCTGAACCATTTGGTACTTAGTTGAGTGGGAAAAGTAACTAACATCCCTTTAAATGTTTAGGTCTGCTGGGTGTAAGATGTTTGACAAAGTTCCCAGCTGTCTGTGATGAAATGTGAAAGTAAAATAGAATCCGTTTTTTCATAAATTCAAGTTTATAAAGTTTAATGGACTGTACTTTGTCCTGAGATCTTATTTGTAGTTTTTTTTGAAATGTTTATTTATTCATTTGAGACAGAGAGAGTGTGTGCGCATGCACTCATATGTTGGGGAGGGGCACAGAAAGAGACAGAGGACCCGGAGCAGGCTCACACTGTTGGCACAGAGGTCAACGCAGGGCTTGATCATGACCTTGAGATCATGACCTGAGCCAAAATCAAGAGTGGGACACTAAATCTACTGTGCCATCCAGGTGCCCCCTTAGTTTTTGTTTTGTTTGTTTGTTTGATTGGTTGGTTTTGGGGTTTTTTGAGTTCTTTTTTTTTTTTTGGTGTTTAAATAGTGAAAATAGAATATATAGTCATTGTATGGGATTTTTTTTGGTAAACAGCTTTAGTAAGATATAATTTAAGTTAAGATATAGTTTAAAAATTTACCCTTTTAAAGTGTACAGTCCACAGAGCTGGACCGCCATTACCACTATCTAACATTAGGATATTTTCATCACCCCCAAAAGAAGCTGTATGTACCCACTAGCAGTACTCTACCTCTCCTTCCCCCAGATCACTAATCTAGTTTGTGTCTGTATGGATTTGCTTATTTTGGACATTTCTTATAAATGGAAGCGTACGGTATGTAACCTTTTTTGGCTTCTTCCACTGAAAATAATGTTTTCAAGTTTTATCCGTATTGGAGCATGTGTCAGTACTTTGTTCCTTTTCATTGTCAAATATTCCGTTGTGTAGATATACCACTTTTTGTTTATTCATCAGCTGATGGACATTTGTATTTTTTCCCATGTTGTGACTATTATAAATAATGCTGCTATGAACATTCATGTACAAGTTTTTGTGAGGACATGCTTTTTGTTTCAGATAAATATCTAAGAGTGGAATTGTTGGCTCTTATGATAACTCTGTGTTTAATATTTTGAGGAATTGCCTATTTTCCACGGCAGCTGAACCATTTATAATCAGCAATATATGAGCAGGGTGTGTGTTCCTAAGTATCCTTAAGTTACAAAATTTAAAGTTGACAACCTTATATTAGTCTCCCTAAGTTAAAAAAAATTAAAAAATTAAAGATGTATCTATAAAGTCCAGAAGTTTGGAGACCATTGCATTTCACAAAGCAAACCAAAAAACTTCAAAAATCTATCCAGGAGTTTATTATTAAAAAAAGAGAGAGAGAGAGAGAGAGATTTTCCCTATTTTCTATTGGTTCTTTAGCAAGCCAGAATGGTGCTGGTTTTTCTGTTTTACCTCTGTTGTGAGTGAAAGAGGCAGCATGGGGGAAGTTGTTTTCAAAGCAGAAAATTCAGGAAGTGTAATAAAGTGCTCTGATTAAAACAGAGAAATTGCAGGCTTGTGTTTATCTATTCTGTCCCATGCTTGGAAATCGTGCATATGGCCTCTCCTTTTCCTTCTTTGCAGGAGGAAAGGATTTAGTGAAGGTAACTATCATGAAACCCAACTCTCTTGTCTGTGCATCTGGATTAACCTTTCGTGTTCACAGAAACACACGAGTTTGGGCTGCTTCAAAACACATTTGCTGTGCAAAATAAAAAATAGATAAGTTAAATAAAATGCAAAGACGAAAAGCTACAGAAAGAGACCAGAGGAGACTTTGGAAGAAGACACGAGGTTCATGCATCTCTGTAGGTGGAAACAGTGAATGGACAATAACTCTCAGTCTGCCAGCCCAGCTGTCCCCATTTCTTCTGAAGAACTGTTGGAAGGAGACCTTTGGCTAGGAGAGAGGGACTGGAAGGGAAACCTGGGTGTACAGCAATGGCTGCCTTTGCTGGTTTTTTTGTTTTTTTTTTTAAAGTACCATTTTACCACAAGAATTGAAAACAATGAATACCTTTATTTATTTATTTATATTAGAAGTTTTTTAATGTTGGTTTTTGAGAGAGAGTGTAAGACCTTGAGCGAGTGGGGTAGGGGCAGAGAGGGGGTACAAAGGATCCAAAGTAGACTCTGTGCTGACAACAGAAAGGCTGATGTGGGGCTTAAACTCATTAACTGTGAGTTCGTGATTCTCTCTCTCTCTCTCTCTCTCTCTCTCTCTCTTTCTCTCTCTTCCCCTCTCTCTGCTTCTCCCTTGCTCTCTCTCAAAATGGATAAATATTTAAAATAAAAACCCGCAAACTAAAATTCAAAAGCTTAGGGGCACCTGGATGGCTCAGTTGTTTAAGCTTTCAACTCCAGCCCAGGTCATGAGCTCTTTTATTTTTTAAATTATTTTAATGTTTATTTACTCTTGAGAAAGAGTGAGACAGAGTGTAAGCAGGGAAGGGGCTGAGAGAGAAGGAGACACAGAATCCCAAGACAGGCTTCAGGCTCTGAGCTGTCAGCACAGAGCCCGACACAGGGCTCAAACCCACAACTGTGAGATCATGACCTGAGCCGAAGTTGGACACTCAACCAACTGCGCTACATAGGCACTCCAGGTCATGATCTCTTGCATCTGGATCTCTGCTGTCAACCCAGAGCTTGCTTCAGATCTCTGCTTCATGGAGCCCCAACAGAACCTGATTCCAGGCTTGATATCACTACTGTGAGACAATGACCAGAGGCAAAATCAAGAGTTGGACGCTTAACCAACTGAGCCACCCGGGCACCCCCATAAGCTCTTTCTTGAAGAAAAATCTCTGATCAGACACCTCCGTGGCTGCCACAGCGTCCTTTCTGTGACTGACTGACTTGGTGAAGAGTAGAGAGGGAGGCAGTGACGCTAGGACTCTGATCCCACTTTCATGATCTGAAAGCTTTATAATAGGTCATCTGACCCATTTCTTCCTCTGCTTTTCCTGTGTCTTTCTGGTTTTGTCAAAACTGCAGGGGATTAGAACCTGAAGTCCTGGGTCTCTTACATAAGGTCTTTCCTGTTCACCTCTGCAAGGACTGCTCCTTTCCTATGTCCTTTCCCCTCCCCGTCTTAGTTTGGTTGCCAGCTAACAGATAGTCACGTAACAGGTAGCTGTTACCACCTCTTAATTTTGCCTGTCGGGTAAAGTGATGTGTTGAAAGCAGATGTTTGAGTACTCTGCTGGGCCAGTTTTACAAATACTGAATCTTTACATAGAATTGTTCTACAATGGAGGAGGCAAGGTGCAGGTGAAGGGGAGCTAGGACTGTGTGAGGTTATCTTTCTTAGAGCCTCGCAGACATAGCTTTGTCTCTCCTGTTAGAAGACTAAAATTTCACACCTTTTAGTGCCAGAGTGTGATGCTGTGTCCTATTTTGAGGAGGATATGGCGGTTCATCATCTTTATAGACCATTCTATTGTCCGCTTCCCAGGCTGCCACTTGGAGAGAGAGCAGCCAGGGAAGCCTTTCAGTCTTGAAGTGTGTATGTGTGTGCACATAGGTAAGCACACCAGTGATCTGTCTGAAAAAGCTGGAGAGGGCGCCTGGGTGGGGTGGCTCAGTTAAGCATCCGACTCTTGTTCTCAGGTCAGGTCTGGATCTAAGAGTTGTGAGTTAAAGCCCCACATTGGGCTCCACACTGTGGAGCCTACTTAAAAAACAAACAAACAAACAAAACAAAACAAAACCAGCTGGATGTATCTGAGAGATTCAGAGATCTCACGTACCGTACCTACCACACTGGAGCCCCAGGTCTCAGGGTCTTCAGCTCCCCTGAGAAAGGGCATTGAAGGGAGCTCTCCTTTCAGACTTTTCTAGTTGGCCATTCAGTGAATATTTTACAGGCCCACTCTTGTTGGGCTGAGTTTTCAGAAAGTAGATTAGCACTAGGCAGGGGTAGAGGATAGCAGGTAGCCTGGAGAAGTAGACCAATTACATAAATGCAAGGAGATAACATCAGGCATTAAACCTCAGTCGCTTGGATACTACCCATTTCCTCTGGGGGAACAGGGGTGGAGTCAGGCTAGAGGTAGGTATGAAACAGGGAAAGGTCTTTTTAGAGGAAGCTATCAAGGGCTGAGAGCAGTGGAGCTGACCGTGCTGAGGGGACAGGATTGACAGATATTCCCGATTTTCCACAGGAAAAGGTTAGAGAATGCAGTGTGTTTGTGTGTGTCTGTGTTATCAATGTCAGGTTCTGAAATGTCTGAGATTCTCAATCTCTGCCTACTTGATTACCTGATGAGAGTTCAGGGATTTTAATCAGAAAGGGGCATGCTTTAGAAAGGGAAGATGATTCTTCTCAGAAGAGTGATGGGGAATTTAACCAGTTCCTAGTTAATTCTTTTCTTCACCCATTCAGTTAGACCCTAGCTTCTACTGAGGTTCCCAAAATTTAAGAGTAACATTGAGGGGGAGAGGGAAGGAACTTTCTCTATGCATCTCCAGTGCCTCAGATGCCTCAGGGCTCCTAGAGCCTAGGTGGAATCACTGTGTGGTCAAAGCTGGGTTTCTTAACCCTTGTGGTACATAGAGCTGTAACAGCATGTGGAAGGGGTATGGGAGGTGGAAGGGGCCTTAAAGGAGAGGGAAGCTCATTACCCCTTCCTCTAAAAAGCTGCAGAGCTCTCTGAGGGTGAAAGTCTCAGAATTGATGCCTTTGTCTAACCAACCTTTCTTTCTATGCATTATCTTGACTCTGAAACAGTTTCCATAGTTTCAGATCTCAGTTAGAGTATGGGGCAGGTACTTAATTCTTAGGCTTGGAGCCTCCTTGTTTTTTGTTTTTGTTTTTGTTATTCAGCATTTGTTTATTTTTCAGAGAGAAAGAACACACACAAACCGGGGGAGGAGGGAGAGAGAGAGGGGGTTCCGAAGCGGTCACTGCTCTGACAGCAGAGAGCTCCACATTGGCCCTCAAACTCAGGAACTGTGAGATCATGACCTGATTTGATATCAGAGCTTAACTGACTGAGCCACCCAGGCACCCCACCTTCTTGGTTTTGATTAGGTAGAAGCCTTAGTTGAAGCTTTTCCTGGATGTAAGATTAACACTTTGGGTTCCGACAAAAGTGACACATTTGAGGACCTTGGTCAGAATATTCTGAGCATTAGGGTCCTGTTCTGTTCCCCTCTCCCTTTCATGGAGAGAACCCTAGATTTGGTTTCCTTCCCTGTCTCCGTAGGCCTCATCATTTCTGTGTCCTGCCTCCACCTACTGTGTATCTCTCGTGGCTGGTCCACTGGTGTATGGACTTGTACATGATGAATTGTGAACTTCTAGCCACATGCAGTGCCCTTGGGTACCTAGAGGGAGACACTTACCACAAAGAACCAGATTGCTTAGGTGAGTACCTTTTTGAGGAAATAGGTACAAAACTTGCTTGAATCGAGGAGATCTGTAGAGTTTCTCAAGTCCTGGGTATGATTGGCACATGGGCCTAGGTGGAACTTCTTCTAGAGTTTCTTGTGTTTATTTTGTCACTGAAGAGAGTGTGAAGGATTTGATCCGCTACTTGAGGCATGAGGACGACACTCGCGATGTGCGGCAACAGTTGGGGGCAGCCCAGATCCTGCAGAGTGACCTTCTACCCATCCTTACCCAGCACCACCAGGACAAGCCTCTCTTTGATGCTGTTATCAGGTTGGTTCCCCAGCTTTTTAACTTGTACCATGCACCAGCCCTTGGTGTTTGAACTGATAGGTTTTGGTGATTTTTGTTTTTGCTTTTGTTTTTTAAGTTTTATTTATTTTTGGGAGAGAGACAGAGAGAGTGATTGGGGGAGGGGCAGAGAAAGTGAGAGAGAAAATCTCAAGCAGGCTCTGCACTTGTCAGCACAGAGCCCGACACGGGGCTCAAACCCACAAATCGCAAGATCATGACCCGAGCCAAAACCAAGAGTTGGATGCTTAACTGACTGAGCCACCCAGGGGCCCCTGTTGTTGTTGTTTTTTTTTAATATTTATTCATTTTTGAGAAACAGAGACCGAGTGTGAGTGGTGGAGGGGCAGAGAGAGAGAGGCAGACAGAGAATCGGAAGCAGGCTCCAGGCTCTGAGCTGTCAGAACAGAGCCCAACGTGGGGCTCGAACTTACAGACCACAAGATCAAGACCTGAGCTGAAGTCACATGCTTAACTGACTGAGCCATGCAGGCGCCCCATGGACTAATGGATTTTCGTGTTTGACCTTGGTGGGGAAATGTAACAACATCTCCCTCTTTGGTTGTTTCCCCAGGCTGATGGTGAACTTGACACAACCAGCCTTGCTTTGTTTTGGCAGTGTTCCCAAAGAGCCTAGCTTTCGTCACCATTTTCTGCAGGTGCTAGCTTACTTGCAGGCCTACAAAGAGGTGAGGTTTTCCTTCACAATCCATGAGGCAGAAGTTGGAGGCAGTAGGGAGGGAGAGAGTGGGTGCCACTTAAGGTCCATTCCCCTATCTTACAGGCCTTTGCCAGTGAGAAGGCTTTTGGAGTCCTCAGTGAAACTTTGTATGAGCTGCTACAGCTGGTGAGTGGGTCTCCACCTTCCAGGATTGCAGGGGACTGTTAGTTCCTGCCTACACTGCCTCTGGGCAGAGCGCCAGGCTGAGCATTGTCAGGATGGCAGAGTTTGGAGATACGGTCCCAGTCTTTGAAGATGTCTAGTCCCATCCATTGTCTTAGGCTACTCCGGAGTGTTTGAGCCCTTTCCTTCTTTTTTTTTTTTTTTTTAATGTTTTTTATTTACTTTTGAGAGACAGAGTGAGACAGCATGAGCAGGGGTGGGTCAGAGAGAAAGAAAGACACAGAATCTGAAGCAGGCTCCAGGCTCTGAGCTAGCTATCAGCACAGAGCCCAACGTGGGGTTTGAATCCACGAACCATGAGATCAGTCAGGACCTGAGCCGAAGCTGGATGCTTAACCAACTGAGCCACCCAGGCACCCCTCTTTTTTTTTTTTAATGTTTATTTAATTTAATTAATTAATTTTTTTTTTTGAGAGACAGAGACAGTGTGAGCAGGGGAGGGTCACAGTGAGAGGGAGACACAGAATCTGAAGCAGGCTCCAGGCTCTGAGCTAGCTGTCAGCACAAAGCCTGACGCAGGGCTCGAACCCACAAACTGAGAGATCATGACCTGAACCCAGGCCGGACGCTTAACCGACTGAGCCACCTAGATGCCCCTAATGTTTATTTGTGAGAGGGGGTGAGAGACAGAGTACAAGCAGGGGAGGGCAGAGAGAGAGGGAGACATAGAATCTGGAGCAGCTTACAGAGCCTGATTCGGGGCTTGAAGTCTGAGGCTCAAAGTCATGAACTGCAAGATCATGACTTGAGCCGAAGTCAGATACTTAACCAACTGAGCCACCCAGATGCCCCTCTTTTCTTCCTTCTTAATCCTGGTTCTCCTCTCGGCCTACGTCCTCCAGCCTGGGTAGATGCTGCCTGTCTTCCTCTAACTGTCCTTCTGACTAGGGCTGGGAGGAACGGCAGGAGGAAGACAACTTGCTTATTGAACGGATCCTGCTACTGGTCAGAAATATTCTCCATGTTCCAGCCGAC
>NC_043709.1:56685784-56782481 GCF_006229205.1 Suricata suricatta
GAAAGAAAAAGGTAAGCAAACATCTCTGGAAGTAAAGTGTCTCTGTTCCTGGGCTTTGAAAGTTGGAGACCATGGGGGGGCACCTAGGTGGCTCAGTCAGTAGTTGAGCGTCCAACTCTTGATTTTGGCTCAGGTCATGATCTCATGGTTCATGGGTTTGAGCCCCTTGTTGGGCTTGGTGCTCGTAGTGATGAGCCTGCTTGGAATCCTCTCCCTCTTTATCTGTCCCTCCCCTGCTCATGCTGTGTCTCTCTTCCTCTCTCAAAAATAAATAAATAAACTTAAAAAAAATACTCTTTAAAAAAATTTTTTTAATGTTTATTTTTGAGAGACAGAGTATGAATGAGGGAGGGGAAGAGAGAGAGGGAGACACAGAATCTAAAGCAGGCTCTAGGCGGTCAGCACAGAGCCCAAATAGGGCTCAAACCCACAAATTGTGAGATCATGACCTGAGCCGGAATCAGACACTAAACTGACTGAGTCACCCAGGAGGCCCAGAAGATACTCTTTAAAATTAAAAATTAAAAAAATAATAATAAGTTGGAGGCCATAGGAGAAATAGAGCCTCTGGCATTATTGTCTTTACCGATATCTTCACTTAGTACCAAAGGGAGAGAACCTTCTAAGAGTTTCTTCTGAGAAAATGGTTGCACTAGGGATGTGGAAAGAGCTGCAAGGGGAGGATAGTGGTGAGGAGTAATTCTGATCTCCCAACGTACACCCCCAGCTCCAAAACTACAGTTCAGATTTGGGAAAGCAGCCCCGAAGGATGCCTAAGCGTCGCCAGGCTGCCCAGGAGCTGTCCATTCAGCGCCGCTCCGCCCTCAACGTGAGACTCTTCCTCAGAGACTTCTGCTCTGAGTTCCTGGAGAACTGTTATAACCGGCTCATGGGCTCAGTGAAGGTGAGACCTAGGAAGGATGGGATAGGGAGGTGATGGGACTTGTGGGTAAGAAGGGCGACTGGGGAGGAGCCTATGGGAGGCTGACCCCAGGGTATGGACTAGAAATTGGGCAAGGTATAGGGCACCCTTGAGAGATAGTGAGAATTTGGGAAGGTATGGGCCAATTGGGACAGTTTTATAAAGGCTTAGAGAAATTGCCCTAAAGGAAGGGAAAGGAATGTGGAGAGACCTGGAGAGAATAAGAGAGGGTGGAAATTCTGGTCCTAGAATATTGTTACCGTGGTGTCCTATCCCATCGTCCTAGGATAAGGAGAAAGTTGGAAGTTGTAGGGTTTCAGTGTGGTCTTTTCCTCCTCAACATTAGGATCATCTGCTGCGGGAGAAGGCTCAGCAGCATGACGAGACCTACTACATGTGGGCCTTGGCTTTCTTCATGGCCTTCAACCGAGCTGCCTCCTTCCAGCCAGGCCTGGTTTCTGAGACCCTCAGTGTCCGTACCTTCCACTTCATTGAGCAGAACCTCACCAACTACTATGAGATGATGCTGACGGACCGCAAGGAAGCTGCCTCCTGGGCACGGCGGTGAGTGGGATGAGAACTGGGGTCAGAATGGGTATCTCGACCAGGCTGGGAATCTGAGGGCCTGAATTCCAGGTGGTACTTTCTTTCCTGTTTCAGGATTAAGGTGGTAAGGTTGGGGAGTAAGGACTGGCTGGGTCATTCTGTTTTTGATGTCACCATTTGGGGGAAGGTTTAGAGGTGGTACTGTTTCCATGAGCCAGTTTCCTAAATTGTCCTCTGTTTCTCCTCTTGCCCTCATCTCACAGGATGCACCTGGCCCTGAAGGCCTATCAGGAGCTGCTGGCCACAGTGAATGAGATGGACATGTCCCCGGACGAGGCTGTGAGGGAGAGCAGCCGCATCATCAAGAGTGAGGCCCTGGCCTGGTCCCCGACCCTGGCCTTTCCTATCCCTTGACCACAATCTCATTCTTTCCAGTCCCAGCTTCATCCAGCTCTCCCTTTCCCCAAGTTTCCAGACCAATCCATCCATTCCTTTCTCTGCCCCATTCCTAGACAACATTTTCTATGTGATGGAGTACCGAGAGCTGTTCCTGGCACTCTTTCGAAAGTTTGATGAGAGATGTCAACCACGCTCTTTCCTTCGTGACCTGGTAGAAACCACTCACCTCTTCCTCAAGATGTTAGAGCGGTTCTGTCGGAGCCGTGGGAACCTGGTGGTGCAGGTATGGGGCAGCTCTGGGATGCAGACAGTGTGGAAAAAGCCACGGGGGAAGGGTAGAGGGCAGGGAACCCTCTCCTTATATTTCTGTAGCTTAAGCTGACCTGTTAGAACTATTCTGAACTAACGAGGGCAACAGGTTTGTTGGGGTTGCTGAAGTGAGTCTACTATAGTTTTCTTCTTTCAATTAGATTGATTTCCAGTGTAACATAAAATCTTAATTCATTCAGGAAGCATGTATTAAATACCTTCTATGTGGTAAGCACATGAATTGTGGGAATTCACAATTTTAGAGTTTAGTAATTATGCTGTGATCCGTCTTGGTTATACTTCAGAAGTGAGCATTGTAGTGAGATGGAAAGAGCCCTAAATTAAAAGCCATATGAGTCCCCAGATCCCTAAACATAGGATTGTAATATGAGCCTGAAATGAAATAAAAGATTAAATATGTGTGAGAACAGGGTGGGGAGGGGCAGAGAAAGGGAGAAAAAGAGAATCCCAAGCAGGCTCCACACTATCAGCAAAGAGCCTGACTTGGGGCTTGAAATCATGAAAGGTGAGATATGACCTGAGTCAAAATCAAGAGTTGGATACTTAACCAACTGAGCCACCGAGGTGCCCCCTTTTTGGGTAGAATTTCTTTTTTTTTTTTAACTGTTTTTATTTATTTTAGAGAGAGAGAGATAGCATGAGCAGGGGAGGGTCAGAGAGAGAGGGAGACACAGAATCTAAAGACAGGCTCCAGGCTCTGAGCTGCCAGCACAGAGCCCGACACGGGGTTCAAACCCACAAACCGTGAGATCATGACCTGAGCCAAAGTCAGATGCCTAACCAACTGAGCCACCCAGGTGGCCCCCCTTTTTAAAAATTTTTTTTTTTTTTACTGTTTTTATTTATTTTAGAGAGAGAGAGAGAGCATGAGCAGGGGAGGGTCAGAGGGAGAGGGAGACACAGAATCTGAAGACAGGCTCCAGGCTCTGAGCTAGCTGTCAGCACAGAGCCCGACACGGGGTTCAAACCCACAAACCGTGAGATCATGTCCTGAGCTGAAGCTGGGCGCTTAACCAACTGAGCCACCCAGGTGGCTCCCCTTTTTAAAAAATTTTTTTTTTACTGTTTTTATTTATTTTAGAGAGATAGGTAGAATTTCTTATCCTCATAGCAGATCTGTTCATTTTATATATTTTTTGCTTAAGATCTAACTGTTTTGGGAAATCTCTGATCCCAAGAAATCAGATAAGTACTATTCCTATGTTTTGCCATGGCATTTTGTGCTCAGCCATATTTAGGTCTTATCCATACTGTAGTATAATTTACCTATCTACTCACCTGTCTCAAGGCTCCACTAGATTGTATGCTTCTCAAGGGCAAGGAAATACACTGCTCACCCTTGTATCCCTGTTACTTATGAATAGAACACAGTGGTCACTCTGTGACTATTGATTATTAATTAATTCAGACCTCTAGTGAATGAATTAATGGAGAAGACACTGATGGGAAAAAGTCCTCTTAGCTTTCTTGTCATCCTAACAACGGTTCTTTCTCCAAAGAACAAACACAAGAAGAGAAAGAAGAAAAAGAAGGTCCTAGATCAGCCTGTTGCTTCTGATAACGTTTCCTATGGCTCAGGGGAACTAGAAGCTATGTGGCCATCCCTGGCCGAGCAGCTTCAGTGCTGTGCCCAGGTAGGTAGTTGCAGAAACCCTGTCTTTCTTGAGGGTGGTGCACCGGTAGGCTGTCTGGGTTTCCTTCCTCTGTTCTCATAGCCTTAATCCCTCTCTAGGATCCTGAGCTCAGTTTGGACTCCATGGTTCCCTTTGATGCGGCCTCAGAGGTGCCAGTGGAAGAGCAGCGGGCAGAAGCCATGGTGCGGATCCAAGACTGTCTCCTGGCTGGCCAGGCCCCACAAGCCCTAACCCTCCTTAGGTCTGCCCGGTAAGAACCCTGCCCACCCATTCTCCTGGATTCAGTTCCTGGACTTCTGGGGGCAGCGGGAGGCTTTCACTGTGGTACAAGGTTCTTTGCCTTCAAATGAGAGAAGTCCCATAGGAAGCATGGGGTCTCTGTACTGAGCACTGAGTCCTGGGGAATTTGGAATGGCTTTGTGGGGGTTTTGTTGTTTGTTTGTTATTTATTGACTTTTGAGAGAGAGAGTGTGAGCAGGGGAGGGGCAGAGAGAGAGAGGGAGACAGAGAATCCCAAGGAGGCTCCACGTTGTCAGCTCATAGCCCGAATGGGGCTCATACTCACAAACTGTGAGATCATGACCTGAGCCGAAATCAAGAGCCTGATGCTTAACTGATTGAGCCAACCAGGCCTGCCTGCTGTTTGTTTTTATTTTATTTTATTTTTGAGAAAAATCAGAAAGCACAGTTAATTGGGGGGAAAATACAGATAATTCTATTGGCTGAAGATAATCATCATTAACATTTTGATGAGTAATCTTCCAGGCATTTTTGTCTTCTGTGCTATATATAGACCAATACAACTTCTTCTATAAAAATGAAATATTATATATATTGTTTTATAGGTTTCTTAAAATTTATTATATGTCATGAGAATTTATCATGAGATATATTGCCATAATTGCTAAGGGCATTGTGAAATGTATATTTGTTCAACCAAATGTCAGATATTTAGATTCTTTGCATGGTGATATTCATTGCAAGTGGCTTATTTTTATTTTATTTTTAATTGTTTTTAATGTTTATTTTTGAGAGAGAGAGAGAGAGAGACTGCGTGGGTGCACACGTGTGTAAGTGGGGGAGGGGCAGAGAGAAAGGGAGACACAGAATCCGAAGCAGGCACCAGGCTCCTAGCTGTTAGCATAGAGCCTGATGTGGGGCTTAGACCCACAAACCGTAAGATTGTGACCTGAGCAGGTTGGATGCTTACCCAACTGTGCCACCCAGGCACCTCTCATTGCACTGTGGCTTATGAGGGAAAATTTCCCCAGAGTGTTTGTTTCATCTTTGAAGTAATAATTTGCATTCTCTTTCTGGCTGGCAAATGAAAAAGAAGTCTAAATGCCTTCTCTCACTTCAAACTATAACTTCATATTTCTATCTGGTTAAAGTCTTTTTTTTCTCTGGGCTTCAGGGAGGTGTGGCCAGAGGGAGATGTGTTTGGCTCTCAAGACATTTCTGCAGAGGAAGAGATCCAGCTGCTGAAAGAGATCCTCTGTGCCCCGCTTCCCCGTGAGTCTCCATTTCTTTCACATCTCTCTCCTCCCAGCTCTTCTCTAGAAGCTGCATCACAGAGATCCAATAATCCTCAGTCTTTTTTGTTTTTTTGTTTTTTTTAATTTATTCATTTTGAGAGAGACAGAGAGCAAGTCGGGGAGGGACAGAGAAAGAATCCCAAGCAGGCTCTGCACTGTCAGAGCTGACAGTGAAGAGCCCAGTGCGGGCTCGAACCCACAAAACGGGAGATCATGACTTGAGCCCAAACCAAGAGTCAGATGGTTAACTGACTGAGCCATCCAGGTGCCCCTAATTCTCACTCTTTCTATAGGGCAGCAGAGGCCAGAGGAACAAGGGGCAGAGGAAGAAGAGGAAGAGGAGGAGGAGGAGGAGGAGGAGGAAGAGCTGCAAGCGGTCCAGGTGTCAGAAAAAGAATTCAATTTTCTGGACTACCTGAAACGGTACGGGCCAAGGAGACTGAGTTGGTCCCAGGGTGGAGATTGTAGCGCTGGGAGGGCAAGCACTGTCTTTCTCATGCTGACAGCCTCTTTCCCCCTGTCTTGATGCAGTTTTGCAAGCTCAACTGTTGTGCGAGCCTACGTGCTGCTGCTGCGGAGCTACCGGCAGAACAGTGCCCACACTAACCACTGCATTGTCAAGATGCTGCACCGGCTGGCCCATGACCTCAAAATGGAAGCCCTCCTCTTCCAGCTCTCCCTCTTCTGCCTCTTCAACCATCTGCTTAGTGACCCGGCTGCTGGCGCCTATAGAGTGAGGGCATACCAAGGAACAGGGATGGAGAGGCGTAGGGGAGTCTGGGGATAACGGAGGGTAGTCTGCGGAGATAAAGGGTGTTGAGTGATCTCTGAGAGGAGAGATTGGTGAGCAAGTAGGTAGGCTGATGGAGGGAGCTGGAGGGGGAGGCTAGGAGAGTCGGAATGAGGAGAGGCAGCTGGGAATAGGTAGAAAAATGCCTGGAGGCCTGGTTTATGTGTCCATATAGGCCAGAGTTTTCATAGCAGCCTCCTTCTCCCACAGGAGCTAGTGACTTTTGCCAAGTACATCCTGGGCAAGTTCTTTGCATTGGCTGCAGTCAACCAAAAAGCCTTTGTGGAGCTGCTGTTCTGGAAGAACACAGCTGTGGTTCGAGAGATGGCCGAGGGCTATGGCTCTCTGGATGGCGGGTGAGCTTTAAGATGGGAAAGGATGGGCAGTAGTAGTGGCTGACTCAGTCACAGAGTGTCAAAGCCGGAAGAACTTGCAGATCAGCTAGTCTTTCTTCCCCTTTCATAGGTCAGAAAATAAGCCCCCAAGGTGAAATGCTTTCCCTGAGATCACCCAAGAGAGGACGTGGGGTTGGAACCTAAGTCTCTTGTCTGCTCTAGTTTCCTTCCTTCACCAGCCTTCGTGGGTGGTGGTCAGTTGGCAGTGGGGTAGCCCTTGTCCCAAATGTGTCCTGTCCCAAAACATGCTGGGAAACCATAAAGATTCATGGAAATGTTCACCCTCTTTCCCTGTAGCTCAGCTCCTCTCCTTCCCTCGTAATCTGCTCACCCCCTGCAATGTCAGCTTCCATAGGCCCAACCAGAAAATCTCTTCATTTGGCTTTTGGGTTCATAAGTGGAGGAAAATGAAGGAAAGGAAGCATGCCTTAGGCCTCTACTAGTGGCTCCTCTGAGTTACCTGTGTTTCCCTTCTTGTTCCTTTTAGAGCTGACCAGAGAGGGTCTTTGGTCTCCTCTCTTGGGGCCAACATCCTACATACTCTCTTTCTCCTTTCTCCATTTGTCAATTGATTTTTTTCAAGTTTATTTATTTATTTTGAGAGAGTGTGTGCGTGGTAGGGACAGAGAGAGAGGAAGAGAGAAAATGCCAAGTAGACTCTACACTGTCAGATGCGGGGCTCAAACTCAGGAACCCATGAGACTGTGACTTGAGCCGAAATCTAGTGTCGGACGCTTAACTAATTGAGCCACCCAGGCACTCCTCCTTTCCCCATTTAGATCTTCTAGTCGCAGACCCCCTATGTGGAGCCCAGAGGAGGAGGCCCAGCTTCAGGAATTGTACCTCGCCCATAAGGATGTGGAAGGTATGAGTCCTTGAGATCTGAAGATTTAGGAATTGGGCAGCCTGAGCTGCAGGACCCCTCTTTACTGCCTCACTCGTCCACGTTAGGTCAGGATGTAGTAGACGCCATCTTGGCACACCTGAAAACCCCTCGGACACGCAAGCAGGTCATCCACCATCTGGTACAGCTGGGACTGGCTGACAGTGTCAAGGACTTCCAAAGGTAGAGGCGCATGTTCTGGTGGGAATTGAGATCGGGAGTCCTTGGTTTCTTCCCTGGGCCCCTTCTTCCACTGACATCTCCTTGCAGGAAAGGAACCCAGATAGTACTATGGACAGAAGATCAGGAACTGGAGCTGCAGCGCCTTTTTGAGGAGTTCCAGGACTCAGATGGTACGTGGAAGCTCAGGGAACCTTTGAGATGAGAGAGCCAGGCTGGCCATTTCTTCCCTTGCCTCCTGTTCCCAAGGAAGGCTTATGCCATGCCTTCTTTCCACTTAACTATACTTGTAGTGTCATTTGTGAGTGAATCTAATTAGCTTCTTTCCAAAGGCTTCTGTTGTCTTTGACTACTCCATTTCCCCTGTTGCTCTAGGGTACTTATACTTTCCTTCTTTGTAGATGTGCTTGGTCATATCATGAAGAACATCACAGCCAAACGCTCACGGGCCCGAATAGTGGATAAGCTGCTGGCTCTGGGGCTGGTGGCTGAACGGCGGGAGCTATATAAGAAACGCCGGAAGAAGCTGGCGCCCTCGAGCTTGGTAACGGTCTTTCCCTAGCTCTGCAGGCTGGGTCCACTCCCACTAAAGTGCTCCTCAGAGGTAGTTCACCCAGATTCTTCCTGCCTTAAGCTCTTCTGGCTAGGTGTCCTTCCCCCACCCCCCTGCCAGTTTCCAAGGGCGGTCAAGGACCAGAGGACTCCACTCAGTTCTTCATCTTGTTTCCTTTTTTCATTTTCCACCCCACTGAATTTTAGCCTAATGGAGAGGAGTCCCTGAAAGATTTTCACCAGCAAGATCTGGAAGAAGAGGAGGACCTGCCAGAGGAAGAGAGTGAAGAGGATGAAGAGAAAGAGGAGGACTCAGAAGCAGAGCAAGCCCAGGATAGCTCAGTGCTTTCAACTGAAAACCTTGGGCAAAGCCTGTATCAGGAAGGTGAGGACTTGGGCTGGGAGGGGTTAGTAGTGTGAGCCAATTCTAAGTTTCCCTCCTTCCCTTAGGCTTTTCTGCTCCCCTTCTGTGGCTCCAGAACTGCCTGATTCGAGTAGCAGACGATCGAGAACAGGATGGTGAGTGGGTAAATGATGGTTTTCAGGGGTGGGGTACTGGAGGCTGCTGGTGACATGGCCACGGGATGGACCCCCAGTTCTTCAAAACCTCACCACATGACAAATGACCCTGTCCTAGGCTGCTCGCAGCCAGTGCCTTTGGTGCCGCTGACAGAAGAAAATGAGGAAGCAATGGACAGTGAACAGTTTCAACGGCTGTTGCGCAAGCTAGGGGTTCGGCCTCCTTCCTCTGGGCAGGTAAATACACCAGTTACAATATCGGCCATGGCATATTCCTGCCATTTTAAAATACGTACATCTTTTCCTCCTCATGGCAATTGCCATGCCATCTTCTCAGCTCTGACCGAGACTCCTGCCACAGTCATCCTTTCATCTTCTCTAATCTTCCCTTCCCCCAGTCCATCTTCCACGCTGTCCCAAGTTTCCTTCCTCTCTTTGTCCCTCCCTCGCTTTCTCTCTTCTCCCTTCCTTTTTTTTTTTTTTAATTTTATTTTATTAAGTAGGCTTCATGTACAGCGTAGAGCCCAGTGTGAGGCTCAAACCCACAACCCTGAGATCAAAACCTGAGCTGAGGTCGAGTTGGACACTTAATCACATGAGCCACCTAAGCACCCTAGGAGTTACCTTTCTAAAGTAGAATTTTGATTTTGATGGCTGTTCCTCTCACTGCTTGGAGCCTTAGGTAGTGGGATTTTAGTCCATCATATACGTAAACTGACTTGTCTTCACTCAGGGCACCAAGGGGATGGGTTGGCCGTCCGTTAGTGTCTTCTGATTTTTGCGGAGTCAAACAATTACAAAGTAGGTGGTGATGCTAGGTTAAGGAAATGTACCTGTGATTGAAAAATAAAACTAATATTAAAACATAATAAATAAATAAATAAAGTAGAATTTTGATTATGTTACTCCTCTGTCCATTACTTCTGTGTCTCTCCAGGAGAGATTATATTAGTCTCCTGAACCAACCAACTGAACAGTTCCGCACTATTGTTAGGACAGAGTCCTCAGCCTCTGAGTGGCATGCCTGGCCTTGGCCAGCCTTTGCAGCCTCACGGCCACGCCACCCACACACTTGTGGTTCACCGTCCTCCTCCTGGACTACATTCTATCCTCCAGATAGTAGGCTGCTCATATCTCCATACAGTTGATCATGCCAGTCCCTCCACTGGATGGCTCCAGCCACACAAACAAGGTGACACTCGCATATCACCCATCTTTTTGATGACCCTCTGCTTGACCTTCCAAGGTCTGTTCAGTTCTCACCTCCTCAGAGAAGCAGTCCCTACGACTCTTTCAACCTCTAGAGCTAAAGTAGTAACTTTGGTAGCTAGGATTTACTCATTCCCTTGAGGTAGCCCCTATCCTGTGAGATTATAGTCTCTTACTTCTTTGTCCCATTAGAGCTTGGGTTCCTTGAAAGCAGGGATCATATCTGATTCATCTTTATATCCCCAATATCCATTCATTCATATAATTTATTTAAAAAAAATTTTTAATGTTTATTTTTGAGAGAGAGAGAGAGCACAAGCAGGGTAGAGAGAGAAAGAGACACAGAATCTGAAGCAGCGTCCAGGCTCTGAGCTGTCAGCACAGAGCCCGACATGGGGCTTGAACCCACGAACTGTGAGATCATGACCTGAGCTGAAGTCAGACACTCAACCGACTGAGCCACCCAGGGTCATTCATTCATTTAACAACTGAATTTACTGGGAACTTTGTGATGTATGAGGCACTGTACTAGATGTTGTGCATATATTGGATAGATAAGCAATAAGAATTTACAACCCTTGTAGATCTTCACCAATGTGGGATCATATTTTTTCAATGAATAATATCAAGATCGGGTGAACTAGAGTCTGCTCCTTTCCTGCTGCTTTCATTTCAAGTTTTTTGCTCCTGTAGGAAACCTTCTGGAGGATTCCAGCCAAGCTGAATCCTTCCCAGCTCCGAAGAATAGCAGCTTCTTTGAGTCAACCAGAGGAGGAGCAAAAACTTCAGCCAGGACTAGAACCTAAAGTCCCTGGAGAGCGAGGCCCTGAGGAGGAGGAGGAACAGCGAGCACAAGCCCTGAGGGCTCTCTTGGTGGCCCGGAAAAAGAAAGCTGGCCTGACGTCCCCAGGCAGTAAGACCACTTACCTGTTGGGTACTTAGCCATGTTGATCTAGAGCGCTGGTAGGGTATTTTGAGAAGATGAGGGCACAGTTCCCTAATTCCATGCCTCTCGTGGTCATTTCAGGGGAAGGGGCCGCTGGTGAGAAAGAACCGTTGCAAATGGTATCCAGGAAGCGACAACTGCTGGACAGTGATGAGGAACAGGAGGAGGAGGAGGGCAGGAACAAAGGTAGGGAGTCTGACAGGGACCTGCTTTTTCTTCTGACCTCTAGCACTCTTCTGTCAGTTCCGAAGGTCAACGCTACTGTCCTTCTTTCCTCATAGCATATTTAGATTCTCTCTCTCTTCTCACCCTGTCATTCCCATAGCATCAGAGTCCAGAGCTCCAAGAATCCAAAAGAAGAAACGATTTCAAATTGAGGATGAAGATGAGAATGACTGAAGAGCCAGAAGCTTTGGGGTAGAGGTAGACCATTTTTAGGTGGTGAATTTAAGTCAGAGTTCAGAAACAGGACCCCCAGAATCTCCTCTTACTTAGACAGAAGCAGTAGAGTCCTGGGTTTCCCCATGGATTTGGGGTCCAGGAAGTTCTGGCAACAGTGTTGGACAACTCCTCAGTCACTCCTTGCATCTCCCAGTTTTGCAGTATGCCTCAGGAGCTCTCTGGAGACTTACTCCTCTTCTTCTAGGATCTGTTTCTTTGGGTTAGTAGCACCCCTTAGACAATTGGAGGAGTGAGTGAGATATAGAAGGCACTTTGGACCCTGTTTGGCTTTCTGCCAGAGGTGGGTCACAGCACCAGCTGGGGAGCTTTATGACATGATGGGGCCGGTGGGGGGTTTGCACCATTTTAAAAGGCACCAGATGCTCCCATCCTCATATTCTTTCCTTTGATCACTCTGTAGACATCAGATTGAACCTAATTCCTGCCATCGAGGTAGGGTTGGGATGCAGTATTCTCCAGATGGTGAACATGTTTGCTTTGTGTTTGGTATTACATTAAATGTATAAAATTAAAAGTTGCCAATGTTGGTGTGATGTGTGCCAATCTAAGTCCCCCAGCCTTCCACTTGCTATGTTCTTGGAAGAAGAGCTTTTAACTCTTAGGGTTAAAAAGACCGTCACCCTTCCCTTTTCTCCAGCTTTCCCTACAGAAGACATGAAAACATTCTCACTTCCAGATCCTTTGTCGAGGATAAATCTTCAGGGTGACAAGTGTGTACAGCAGGAAGAAGCAGGAGCCATAAGGGAGCAAGAGCCAGTTTTCTAGCATGGAGCATAGTAGAGGATAAAGTCTCGGCAAGACAGAGACAGATAAATATTGCGAATGTCATGTCTTTCCCTATTTTAGGAAACCATCAGTTTCCTGGCTCACTGTGTTTCTAGCTAATGTGGGGTAAAGAAGAGTCCAGAAATAGCTACTGAGATCAGGGAGAGCCCTAGGTAAAGGATGCATTTGGAGTGTCTTGTTCCTCCGACTTGATTTTTTTCCTCCCACAGCCTCTAAAGATAGGAGTGAAGCTATCTCGGTAACTGAAATTTCCAAGGGCTAAGACACTTCCTAGTTTGGACTGGTCTTGGTGTGTCTTTATCCCAAGCCTTTCCCTACTTCCCAACCTGAGCACTTCAGCAAGTCTCTCCGTACTCCATTGCTGTATCTTGCTGTCCCCACTGGCTCTCTTTCCATGAAATGCCCCCCAAAGGGGCCCTGATCTGCTAGGCTTCTTTGAAACTTCCAGCCCCAATTTCTTCTACTGGTTTCTCTTATCAAGTATAGACCATTTGCTGTGATTGGGCACAAAAGTATTGCTATCTTTTTCCATTTATTTACCATATAGTTTTGAAATTTTTAAATGAAAAGAGGAATAAAAAGCTATTTTTATATATTTGAGTCATAGCCATCTGATTCTCACTGTAGTCTCCCTGGATCTCTGTGTTGAACTAGAGTGGGGATGTGGGAAGGAGAGGTAGATACTGCTTAAAGGAAGAAATTTCAGGCTACTGGGGAGTATCTGAAAACTAGACAGGCTCCAGTCAGTCAATACATGTGCAGTTCAGGTCTTCTAGGAAGAAGAGGCCCAGGTGGAATTAGAAATGCAAGAGATTGGGGCGCCGGGGTGGCTCAGTCCATTAAGCGTCTGACTTTAGCTCAGGTCATGATCTTTCAGCTCAAGAGTTTGAGCCCTGTATCAGGTGCCATGCTGACAGCTCAGAGCCTGGAGCCTCCTTCCAATTCTGTGTCTCCCTCTGTCTCTCTCTGTCCTTTTCCCACTCTCGATCTCTCTTTCAAAAATAAATAAAACATTTAAAAAATGCAACAAGAGATTTACTGGGGAAATCTTTTGAAGGATAAAGGGAAGATAGAGCAGCATGGATTGGGAGAGTCTGTAGCCCATGATGGTAGTCAGATGCCTGTGAAAGGAGAAAGGGGAAAATTGCAGTGTTTCTCAGAAAAGCTTGTCTCGCTGATGGAGAACCCCAAAGATGACCTGGTTGAGGAGCCCCATACCTGGCAGACATGGTTTAGCCCTAGAATCCTCCACCAATTCTTAGCTCTGAGCAGCCTGGAGACAGTGACATGGGTGTGAGCACTGCAGAAAATCCTAAGGAGTCAAAACTTAAGATGTCATCCAAATAGACTCCTCACTGCATGTTCTCTTGAAGGGAGCTCTGAACAGAACACCATAGTACAAACATACAAACAGTTGACACAGTCGTGTCCCCTACTGATTACTGAGGCAAGCAGCCATTCCCTTTGTTCCCTTCCCATGAGACAGACAGTACTGGGAGTGGAGCAACCTGCTGGGAAGGCGTACATCTCACTAACTGGTAATTTGGGAAGTAGAAAGTGGAACAGAGAAGTCCCTGGTGACCTAGGAATAAGGCCAAGTGAGATCAGTTGGGTTCCATTTCTCATTCCATGGACCCTAACCTAAAAGGTACAGAAGCTTACAGGTGAAGCATAAACAAAACCATTTTTTCTAACTCCCACGTTGGCAGTAGTGTGATCGTTTATTGCTACGTTACACTCTATGGCTGCCATTTCATATGGAACCCAAAGGTCCTGATGCCCTTTCCCTCATCTCCAGGATCCCAGCCACCGTCTTTGCACACCCTTGATTCTGTTAGACTTGGCTCCTAAATTTCCTGCCTGGCTTATCCACGTGGCCTCTCTACCCAAGATCTGATAGGCCTGGCACTTGGGGATCCCTGGAGGAAGCTGACTACCAAACTAACGCCTGGACCTACAGCTTTAGCTCTATATGCTGGGATGTGTAAAAGTACATAGACCCACACCCACCAGCTCCAAGGACTCGGGAATAGCAGAGCACAGCGGGGAGAGTACCATGCGGTACCCTGGCCCCTGTTCTGCAGGTGTTGGACTCAGAAGGCCGCATGTGTCCGCCCCACTGAGGACTGGGAGTGGGAGCAGCCTGAGCACAGTGAAGTCCGGTCATTGACAGGAGTGGGACCTACTAAAAACTGCACAGCTTTGTACTGTACTGCTTAGAGCCGCTCAGAGGCCAATCAATGGCTGAGATGAGGCCAGAGATCTAGAGTACAACCTTATAATTGTGATGTTTAGCACCAGTGCTATTGTTGGTCAGCTCTGCATTTAAGCCTGTGGTAAGGGCTGAGGTTTAGCTCCAGACAAGGGAGCAGAACTTAGGGGAACTGCAGATATGAGTGACCTGGAGGAAACAACTTCCATGACCTAAAAGGGACAGGTGTCAGAGGCAGTATGTTTAGCTCTCCACTGGTGGGTCTATTTAAGAGCTATAACTGAGAGCCTGGAACTGGGAGTTTTGTGCTAGAAGAAAACTAGATAGGCATAGAAGGAATGAATTCTAATTTTTTGGTAAGCTGTAAGTGTGACATTCAAAATCCAAACTAAGAGTGCCTACGTGGCTTAGTCGGTTAAGCATCCGACTTCAGCTCAGGTCACAATGTCACAGTTCGTGGGTTTGAGCCCCACGTCAGGCTCTGTTCTGACAGCTCAGAGCCAGAGCCTGCTTCAGATTCTATGTCTCCCTCTCTCTCTGCCCCTCCCCCACTTGCTTGCGCTCACATGCACTCTCTCAAAAATAAACATTTTTAAAAAATTTTTTTAAATTCCTCAGAATCCAAAATAAATGTTAGCTCTAATATCCATAGGATATACAGTGATAAAATATATAGTAGTTAAAAAGCATGCTAATTTAAATTTGTCTAACAGTTTTGTTTTATGGCCCAGATGTGGTATATCTTTTTCTTTCTTTCTGAACCTGTATGGCAAAACGATGTGGGGACTTTTATTCCAGTTTTAGGAGGCACCACATGCCATTGTTCCTTATTTTCCAGACTACAGTTTCTCATCTACACCCCAGAAATGAGAAATGAAACAATTCCTATGGTTCCGATATAGGCTTAGAAGTACTATCAGGGTAATAGATGTGTTTAATTAGGGTATTGTGCTAGAATGATGCAGAAAAACATAAGTTGGCCTGATTTGGAGTGGCTTGCTGGTAGGTTCTATTTTCTCGTTTTTCTCTCTGGTAAGCCCATTGAATAAGAACTATTCTGGGGACTTCTGCACAGAAATCATTGGTGTCCCTGCCTTTTGCCTCCCTGCTTCCCCAGAAGAGACAGGAATTTTTCGCCATCTAGGTTTAGGTCTAGAGAAATCCTTAGGGTCACAAGGATATGAGGCAGGAAAATCAGTAGCTACAAAGGGCAATGGCCTTTTTGTCAGCATGGAGCAAAGGTGAGGAGATAAGGCCTGAGCCAGGAGGAAGTGGACAAATATTTATGAACGTACGTCCTTTACTGTTTTCAGAAGAGCCAACTTGTTTTGGCTCGAGTGAAGAGAAGGTGAGTTCTAGAGCACTGTCATTCAGATAAGAGAAGCACTGAGGAAGGGACGTGTTCGGACAATCTTGTTCCTCTGGCTTGTTTCTGGAGCAGGTGAGGACTGCCCACAGTTTGTAAGGGTGGGGGCAAAGCTATGTCCACCATAGGGTGCTTAAAGGGTAAATAAGTTTTCCAAGGGCAGGGCCACTTCCAAGCTCTGATCAGTCTTGGTTTCTTTGTCCCAAGCCTTTCCTACTTCCCAACCTGAGCACTGCTTCTTTCTAGCAGGGCTTTTCCTGCTCACCCACCATGATCCAGGCTGTGCTGCTCCTTTGCTGTCTCTTTTTTTTTTTTTTTTTTTTTGAGAGAGAGAGCAAGCATGAGCAGGGAAGGGACAGAGAGAGATGGAGACACAGAATCCAAAGCAGGCTCCAGGCTCTGAGCTGTCAGCACAGAGCCTGACGCAGGGCTCGAACTCAGAAACCATGAGATCATGACCTGAGTCAAAACTGGATGCTCAACCTACTGAGCCACCCAAGTGCCCCCCCTTTTTTTAAGACTTAATTTTTAAGTAATCTGTTCCCAACATGAGGCTCAAACATAATCCAGAGATCAAGAGTCACATACTCTACCAAGTGAGCCAGCCAGGTACCCCTTTGTTGTGTTTTGCTGTCCCCATTCACTATCTTTCCAAGAAATGCTCAGATAGGGACTCTGACCTTCCAGCCATCTTTGACAAAAATTGGGCATTTCCTGAAAATACTCTCCAGCCAGATCCCTCTCCCAGATCTCAAGACCTTCCAGGATCTCTTGCACACCGCCCCCTCCACAGCCACTCTGAGTATCTATCCTACTTAGCTGTGGGGGTGTCCTTGACTGCCCAACTGAGGCCCACATTCTGCAGGTTCAGCGTGTTAGGATGGAAGGAAATGGCATCAACTGAAACCCTCATCCATGAGAGAGTAAAACACAGACAGAGGAATGCATTGGCAATACAAAGTTTATTCTGAGGGCTCTGGGGGGATCCGGAGGGAAGCTTGGATAAATCCAACACTCAGCTATTTACCCTGAGGGATGTATTGATGGTGGCAAATATGTCCACTGGTGAGGTAGGTCTACCAGCCATCTCCCATGTTGCTGACACAGTTCAAAGAATTTGCTGTCAATATCCCCTAGAACTGCAGGAGTAAGTCTGGGGAGGGTGGGAAAGAATTAGGGAAAAAGCTGAAGAAACCCCCAAGGTTCCACAGTTATTTGGAAGTGCTTTATGGAGAAATTGATTCAGGAATTTGTCTATGGTTACTTCAGATATTCAGTGCCAACTAAGCAACAAGAGTCTCTTCTCAGGACTCTCTTCAAGGATGGGACATGTTAAGTAGTTAGAAATGTAGCAGATTACTCAGGACAGATACATGTTCTTTATTTCATGCCAGTGCTAACACACATGTGACTGGTGTTAGCCTTGCCCCTCTCCACTTAGAAAGTCCCGGCCTCTGGTTATTCCATTTTGCTTTTCTTTTCTTTTTCTTCAGTCATCATATACTGTGCTTGTAAAATGTACTAAGCATGAGAAGTATTTTAACCTTTTTCTCATTCATCCACCCTGTACTAAATCCCCAGCTAGATGCTGTAGCTCACTAATTTAATCCTTAAACTGAAAAGAGAGAAAATAAGAGAGAATCCTAGATATTTAATCTCTCCTGACTCTGGGTCTCCCAGTGCATATTATGAACTAGAATGGGAATGTAACAGGGACCTGTAGGAAATGCCAAAGAATAGGGTCTTAGGTATTGAAGTCGAGTGTGTGACAAGGGGACAGGTTTTGAGTAGCCAATACAAAGGACAACTATTTGCATAGATTACATCTCTTACTGGTTATGAGGGAAAGCAAATCTCTCCTTTGTTCATGGAGCAGAGAAGTGGGCAGAACTGGATTGAGGAGCAACCAAAGCTACCAAGACACTCACTTCTCACCTGGACGTATGGTAATTTGGGGTCCCCTAGAAATGGGTGGTAATATTTTTTTTAATGTTTTTTATTTATTTTTGAGAGAGAGAGAGAGAGAGAGAGAGCATGAGCAGGGGAGGGTCAGAGAGAGAGGGAGGCACAGAGTCCGAAGATAGGTTCCAGGCTCTGAGCTAGCTGTCAGCACAGATCCTGACACAGGACTCGAACCCATGAACCATGAGATCATGACCTGAGCTGAGGTCGGACGCTTAACCAACTGAGCCACCCAGGTGCCCAAAAATGGGTGGTAATAAAGCAGAGAAGTCTTTGGTGACTTAAAGATGGGGAAGGCCAAATGGGAACAATAGGGCTGTGTTTCTATTTCTTGAACCTTTACCTAAAAATAAGGGAAGTCTGGAGATGATGGCTGAGATGTGCCCTGAGTCCTGGGTTTTTTTCATATCACAGCCCTTAGGGAACTGGTTTGTATTTTTCTGGTTTCTCCCCTCTCCAGCGTACTGTTTCAGACATGTGTGGCCTCAGATTCATCATGATACAAGTTGAGCTGCTTTTTTGCTACCTCCTGCTGCACCCTGCAGATGCCATTTCATATGGAAACCAGACAAATATACTGATGCGCCCTCCTTCATCCTTGAGGTCCTGGACACCTTCCTCAGACCCTTTGTTCTGCCAGACCCTGCTCCCAAAATCCCTGCCTGGCTTCACCCACATGGCTCCTCTACCCAAGTTCTTGGTAGGCTTGCCTCTGCTGATCGCCCTGGAGAAAGCTGGCTGCCAAGCTGATGTCTGGACCCTGCAACTTCAGTTGTACCATCAGGGGGGTGTAAAAGCCACACAGATCCTCATCCGGCATCTTCAAGGGCTCCAGAAAAGCAGAAGCACAGAGAGGGCAGTTTCAGTGGATGCCCTGGCCTCTGCTCTACAACTTTTGACCAGGGAGTACCCCGGCCCACAAAGAGCCCAACGATCCCTCCCCATCAGTGACTGTGAGCATGAGCAGGAACAGCGTGTGCACAATATAGTCCAGCTGTTTCCAGGAGTGGGAACCTACTACAACCTGGGCACAGCTCTATATTATGCTGCTCAGAACTGCTCAGACAAGGCCAAGGAACGAGGCCAAGATGGGGTCCTAGATATGGGTTATGACTTTCTGATGACCATGGTTGGGTTATCTGGGGGACCCACAGGACTACTAATCAGCGCTGCACTTAAACCTGCAGTGAAGGCTGGGATTCAACAGTTGATCCACTATTACTATGTGAATGAGGCAAACACCCCTCTTCCAGAGATCAGCAAGGAGGCCTGGGGGCAGGCTTCAAACGTGAGTGACCTGGAAGAAACAACTCCCATGGCCCTTTGACCTTGGTTTGGCTTTCTTATTAATTCAGGGCTTATTTAATAGCTATAACTTCCATTCTTGAGATAGCAGTCTTGGGATGTAAAGGGTGGTGCTAACAGAATGAACAAATCTACAAGCTGTAATGTGTGTTTCTTCAAAATCCAAATCTCTATAGTTTGTTATCAATGAGGAAGGCAGTGATGTAAAATGCAGGATTTTTTAAAAAGTGTTTATTATTTTGAGAAAGAGAAAGAGAATGTGTGTGTGTGCACGCCCAGGGGAGGGGCAGAGAGAGAGAGGGAAACAGAGGATCCAAAGCAGGCTCTCCGCCCTGAGATATCTATGCAGGGCTTGAACTCATGAACCATGAGATCATAACTTAAGCCAAACCAAGAGTCCATCGCCTACTGAGCCACCCAGGCTCCCCCAAATGCAGGAATTTTATTAAAAAATTTTAATGTTTATTATTTTTGAGAGAGAGAAACACAGTGCAAGCAGGATAGGAGCAGAGAGTGGGGGCGGGGGTCACAGAATCTGAAGCAGGCTCCACAATCTAAACTGTCAGCCCACAGCTAGCTCAGAGCCTGGAGCCTGCATCTGGTTCTGTGTCTCCTTCTCTCTCCGCCCCTCCCCCTCTCATGCTCTGTCTCTCTCTGTATAAAAATAAATAAAATATTAAAAAAAAAAAAAGTAAAAACTAAATTGTCAGCACAGAGCCTGAGGCCAGGCTGGAACTCGCAACCTGAGACCATGGCCTGAGCCTGTCTGGTGCTTAATGGACTGAGCCACCCAAGCACCCCGAAATGCAGCAATTTTAAAGTTTGGGGCTGAGAATCAGAGGATTTGGATTTCAATCCAGGCTCTACTTGTAAGAGCCTCAGTGATCACTGATCAGAAACTTAACTTTTCTCCAAGCTCACATTTTAAAATGTCTCAAGTAGTGATAATCATTTTCACCTGGATGGCTTTGTGAAAATTAAAAACGATGCAATGAACCTCAAGTGCTTAGCTAGGTACCATTAATAACTACTATTTATTATTACAGCTCCTCCTTCTCTAGCCCAAAGTGTCGAAATTCCGGTCCCACCTCTTATGAAGTAGAGCCTGCATAGCCCAGGGCTGGTCTCGGTTTCGCGGGGTTGGCGAAAGTTCTCGGAAATCAGCTGTTTCAGTCCTGGGCTCTCCCATTAACTGGACTCCTCCCTCCGCGGGGCAAGGCGTACTTGAGCTATCCCACCAATCGGAGCTGGAGGCGTGGTTTCGGCGCCGTTTGTCCCGCCCTATGGGGGGAGGAGTTGTGGCATCGCCAATGAACTCGGAAAGGTTTGGCTGAATGGCAGTCAGCGTTGGGGTTGCCAGGCTGCGTTCAGCAGGCCTCTGGTGCCCGCCGGCTACTGATCCGAGGGGCGGGCCGAAGAGGAAGGGCGGGGCGCGATTGCTGGTGCCAGAGCGAGCTCCTTAGGACCGGAAGCCTTGCACTGAGCCGCTGGAGAGAACGGGGACTGAGACCCTCGCCAGGTACCGGCCCAGAGTAGGCGCGCGGGGGTCGGGATGCAGGCGCGAGTTCCTTTCTGGGAAGGGCGGCAGGCCCCGGGGGTACGCCCTGGAGTAGTAAGCCTTCGTTCCAGGGTTGAAATAGCTGTCCTATGTTGCATTCCGAATCTCCCCATCCTGTCCAGCCCAGCTCCCCAACTCTAAAACCCATCTCCTCAAACTACCCTGCAGCCTCCGATACCCGTGTTGCATTTGTTCAGTGTCTTTTACCTTCCGTTCTGTGTTAGTTTTGATTCTCACTGTAAAAAAAAACCAAAAAACAAAAAAACACGATGTCTAAAGGCAGATATGACTTAACATCTTTGTTAAGTATATAAGACGGGCGCCTGGATGGCTTCCTCGGTTTAGCGACCCACTCTTGATTCTTTTGATCTCGGCTCAGGTCATGATCTCAGGGTTTGTGGAATCGAATCCCAAGCTGCAAGAGCAGAGCCTGCTTGGGATTCTCCTCCCCTCTCTCTCTATCCCCTCCTCTCCTTGTGCTCTCTTTCTCTCAATATGAATAAACATTAAAAACAAAATGAAAACGAAAACCATAGTTTAAAAATATACGTATAAGGGACAGAAAGGTGAGACAATTTGCCTAAGGTTAGTAACATACAAAATGCAATTCTTTTCCAAAAAGCTGATTTGAGCACAAAATATGTATCTAAGAGAATGAAAGATAACTAGAAAAAAACACTAGACTTTAACCTTTGTATTTGTGATTTATTTGGGAAGATCATGGGTTTTTATTGTTGCTGTTGTTGTCTCATATTTAAACCTCAGGGTTTATTTGACATCTTGCTCTTTTTTTTTTAATGTTTTATTTATTTTTGATACAGAGAGAGACAGAGTATGAGAGGGGGAGGGGCAGAGAGAGAAGGAGACACAGAACCAGAAGCAGGCTCCAGGCTCTGAGCTAGCTGTCCACACAGAGCCTGACGCAGGGCGAACACCCAAACGTGAGATCTGACCTGAGCCGAAGTCAGAGGCTTAACCCACTGAGCCACCCAGGCGCCCCCATCTTGCTCTTTTAGTACCAGCTGAGATTAGTTCCTTGAGAACTGGGGCCTCTCCATATTTTTTTCTTTTGTTAAATTCAGTATGCTTCACACCCAGCCCAATGCGGGGCTTGAACTCACAACCTTGAGATCAAGACCTGAGCTGAGATCAAGAATTGGATGCTTAACCAACTGAGCCACCCACGTGCCCCTACATTTGTTTTTTAAAAACAGTACAAATTCATAGTTTAAAAAGCCAAGCACTAGTAAAAGGATGAAAAGAAAATATAGGGGGGGCACCTGGGTGGCTCAGTCGGTTAAGCATCAACTTCAGCTCAGGTCATGATCTCACAGTTTGTGAGTTCGAGCCCTGTGTCAGGCTCTGTGCTGACAGCTCAGAGCCTGGAGACTGCTTCAGATTCTGTCTCCCTCGCTCTCTGCCCCTCCCCCACATGTACTCTGTCTCTCTCTGGAAAATAAATAAACATTAAAATTAAAAAATCATAATAAAACAAAAAATAGGAGCCCCTGGTAAATTATTTATTCACCCTGTTTTGCTTTAAAGAAGTGGAAAAGCATCTCATGATGATTCATACTGGTGGGAAAGAATCTCTCCCACCCCAAACATTTTACTTTTATTTGTAATAAAGTCATGTGACCTTTTTTAGACCACAGATGTATGTAAACACTCTTTTCTGTTAGGCTCAGGTTACAGCAAGAATAAGTTTTGGTTTCCTAAACAGATGGCTGTGGCCAGGGAAAGATAGGAAGAAAGATTCTTATCCCAGCCTGCTAGGTGACAGACAAAAACCAGTTTTGAGGGAAATTTCTCAGTGAAAAAAAACAAACAAAAACCTTTGCTTTCTATGCCCAGCCCCACCCTGGTGGGAAATAAAAAAAATTTTTTCTGGGTCTCTCACAGAGTTGATTATAGGAAAAATCAGAGGTTAATAAGAGTCATAAAAGTATCACAGTCTTAGGGATTGAGTGGCCCTTTCGCAGTATTTAAACATCTGGAATGGAGTTCTTCCTTCCTACACAGAGAGCAGATTATAGAGTATACCTGTCTCTTAAGAGGTGTGAACCTGTGATAAAGCTTTGGAGCGAGCAGGGATTATGTGGAAATAAATACTTGTTAAAATTTTTTTAAAAATTAAGTTTATTTATTTTGAGTGAGAGAGAGAGAGAGAACGCGCAAGCGAGAGTAGGAGAGGGGCAGAGAGAGGGAGAGAGAGAACCCCAAGGAGGCTCCTCACTGAGCAGGCTCAAACCCATGAATCGTGAGATCATGACCTGAGCCAGAACCAAGAGTTGGATGCTTAGCTGAGTGAACCACCCAGGCACCCTTGAAATAAATACTTCTGGCTCACATGGATGGTTAAATCCTCCAGCATAAGTGAATACAAACACAAACAAATTTAAAATAAATTCATTGGGGATAAGAGATGACACAAATATAGTTGGCAGAAATATCATTAATGTTTGGTGAAGCTGATGATTCCTGCACTATGCACTCTGGTGTGTGTTTGAAAATTATTAAAACAAAAAGGCCCACATATTGGAGCCCTTGAATAGTAGTTTCTGGGAGAATATGCCACTGAACTGATAATATTGGTTACCCATGGAGAGAAGGGGAAGGGAACAAGATAGGAAGTATGGTCAATGTAGCTTTAATTCTTGTTTTTTCTTACCTGTATAATTTTAAATTTTAAATCTGTAGTAATAAGCAATCATGAGACTGTGGATGATTTAGTTCAGCAAAATTTCCAGTTGGGAACCTGCATCCTTCAGACTCCAAATGGCGCAGTGGGAGATGCTCCAGAATCTCGACAACCCTTTTCAGGATCAGCTGGACCAGCTCTACTCAAATAGCCTCCTGCCAATGGACATTCGACAGTGCTTAGCTGCCTGGATTGAAGACCAGAACTGGTAAGGTCTTCAGGAAGCTGGGTGCAGGCGGGATGAGGAACCTGGTTTCCTTCTTCTAAGTCCCCAGGATCCTGGAGACATCAAGCCCAGGAAGGGGCTGGAAGCCTTCAACAGACTGTAGCAACTCTGCAGAGAGTCCTTTTTTTTTTTTTTAGGTTTATTTATTTCTTTTGAGAGAAAGAGAGTGCATGGGAGGGTGAGCAGGGGACTGGCAGAGAGAGGGAGAGAGAGAATCCCAAGCAGGCTCCACATTGTCAGTGTGGAGCCTGATGCCGGGCTTTAGTTCATGAATTCTGAGATCATGACCTGAGCTGAAATCAAGAGTTGGACATTTAACTGACTTAGCCAACCAGGTGGTCCCCAAGCTTCTAATCCTTATTACTCCCCATCCCCAGGCAGGATGCTGTACTGGGCAGTGATGATTCCAAGGCAAACATGCTGTTCTTCCACTTCTTGGATCAACTGAACTATGAGCATGGCCGCTGTAGCGGGGACTCTGGGCGCTTGTTACTACAGCACAACTTGCGAAAATTCTATCGGGACGTTCAGGTGCTTGGAGGAACCAGGAATAGCCAAAAAGCCAAATGGATAGGGAATTGAGTGTAGAGAAGTATGATTTAGGGTATGGAACAGGACCTACAGATGTAAAGGGATGGAGGCAGATCTGGGGAAAGGGAGGACAAGGTGTGGACTTGAGGACCACTGGCAGAAAAAAGGGCAGAGTCTAGAAGACCCTTTTAGGAAGAGACTAGGTTTGGGGGGACTAGTGGTGAAAAGGGGAAGGACTGGGGAACCTGAAGGAAGGGGAAGATGTGTGGTCACTGGTGGGGAAGGTATGGATCGGTAGATCATTGAAGACAGTCGAGTTTAATTCTTTCTCTTCTTACTGCAGGCCTTTCCCCAGGGCCCAACCCAATTGGCTGAGATGATCTTTAATCTCCTTCTGGAAGAAAAAAGAATTCTGACCCAGGCTCAGAGGGCTCAATCAGTAAGAACAATTTGTAGTGATTTTGAAAGTTCCCAGAGTAGAGAGTGACCATGGGAAGAACCCAGGAAATTTGTCTCAGAACAAGATCTGTCCCCCACTCCTTCCTGTGGTATAATTGCAGGCCTGGATTTCAGAGATGAAATGTCAGAATTGAAATGTGCTCATAGTCTCTTATTTCAGGAGCAGGAGGAGCCAGCCATGGAAGCACCTGTAGAGAGCCAGCAGCATGAGGTTGACTCTCGGATCCTTGAATTAACAACTATGATGGAGGTTAGGAGGTGTGGCAATAATCAGTGTGGGTAGGGCTTGGCCTGACTCGTCCTATAGAAGCAGCCTCATCTGGGTCTTATCCCCTCTACAGAAGCTGGTGAAATGCATCTGCCAACTGAAAGACCAGCAAGATGTCTTCTGCTTCCGATATAAGACCCAGGCCCAAGGTAGGAAGCACACTGAGGGGTGGGCAATTGAGCGGACTTTTGGTGCAAGCATGATCATTCAGAATTTGCCTGAGGGCCCCAAGATGCCTGTCCTTTGCTTGGTTCCCCTTTTGCTCCCTTCAAAATTCCTCTCCACCTGACTCTGACTGAGGTCCTAGTCTGATGGAGAGGGGAAGGAGCCCTAGGTCTGAGTATTTGTCTCCCTCCTGCTCCTGCCATTCAGTGAAGACACCTTCTTTGGATCCCCATCAGACCAGACAGCAGCAGCTTCTGCAGGAAACTCTCAATGAACTGGACAAAAGGAGAAAGGTGGGAGGCAGACAGAGGGAGTGGGCAGCAGGGAACTGGGGCAAATGAGGCATATGGAAGGCCTGGTCTCTTAGCCTTGGTTTGTCTTTTCATCCCCAGTTGGATGGTAGAAGGTGATGGTAAGAAGTGCTCACCACTCACTTTATGTCTTTCTTAGGAGGTGCTAGATGCCATTAAAACATTGCTAGGTCGATTAACTACCCTTGTTGAGCTACTGCTGCCCAGGTTGGAGGAATGGAAAATCCAGCAGCAGAAAGCCTGCATTGGAGCCCCTCCGAATAGAGGGTTGGAACAACTGGAGAAGTGGTGAGAGGCACCTCCCACCCAGCCCCTGTCCCATCCACCATTCTGTGCTTTGTAAACTGTAAATCGTGAATTGTCATGAATTTTCTCATTCATGTAATGAATTGCCTACCAAGGCAAGAGCTATTGCTCTTACTCTCTGCTTTCCCCAAATGATCCCCGCTCCCTTGTCTGGCTGCACTGACCCTTTCTTCATTCTCACCACCCACGGAGCCCAGAGCCCACTCTTTGTTTTGGTGGAAGTAATGGAATAATCGACAAACTGGTTTCTCTTTCCTTTTTAATCACCCAAGAAGTATTATTTTCTACCCTTTTTTTAAAAAATGTAACTGTAGTGGAGAGCCTGGATGGCTCAGTTGGTTAAGCGTCTGGCTTTTGCTCAAGTCATGATCTCATGGTTCGTGGGTTAGAGCTCTGCGTCAGGCTCTGTGCTGACAGCTAGCTCAGAGCCTGGAGCCTGCTTCGGATTCTGTATCTCCCTCTCTCTCTGACCCTCCCCTGCTCACACTGTCTCTCTCTGTCCCTCAAAAATAAATTTTTAAAAATTTTTTAAAATTTTTAAATTTAACCATAAGGACTATTAATGTTGAAAAAAAAAGAAAGAAAATTACCTATTATTATCCAGATGTAGCTACTATAATAGTATTAAACAAAAATTGAGGGGCACCTGGGTGGTTCAGTCGGTTGAGCATCTGACTCTTGATTTCACCTCAGGTCATGATCTCAAGGTTTGTGAGAGAGAGAGAGAGAGAGAGGGAGAAACGGAGAGACGGGGAGAGAGAGAGGGAGAGAGAGGGAGGGAGGGAGGGAGGGAGAAATTGGGGGGGGTAAGATTTTATTTGTTTGTTTGTTTTAAGTAAACTCCACACAATGTGGGTCTGGAACTTAACCCTGAGATTAAGAAGTGCATGCTTACTAAACCAACTGAGCCAGCCAGGTGCCCCTACCCATGTTATTTATTTTCTCTAAAAATTTTTTTAATGTTTATTTATTTTTGAAGGAGAGGCGGAGTGTGAGTAGGGGAGGGGCAGAGAGAGAGAGGGAGACACAAACAGGCTCCAGGCTCTGCGCTGTCAGCACAGAGCCCAACGTGGGGCTCAAACTCATGAGCCAAGCTGTGAGATCATGACCTGAGCTGAAGGTGGATGCTTAACTGACTGAGCCAACCAGGTGCCCCCCTACACATGTTATTTTTGATGGTTGCTTCATAGTTCCCTATATAGAGGTAACATGATTTAATTAACAAACTCCTGTTTTGGGACATTTACGTGATTTTTTAATTTCTTTTTTTTCCCCATAAGGTCTTTGTTTTATATTAATTTTTTTGTGTGTGATGTAGAAAACATAATTGCTTTGTCCTTCAAGATCTTTAGAATGCCTATTGTTTTAGGTATTTTCTTTTTAAAAAATGTTTATTTTGAGAGAGAGAGTGAGTAGGGGAGGGGCAAACAGACAGGGAGAGACAGAATCCCAAGTAGGTTCCACACTGTCAGCACAGAGCCTGACTTGGCTTGATCTCATGAACAGTGAGATCATGACCTGAACTGAGATCAAGAGTGGGACACTTAACTGAATGAGTCACCCCAGATGCCCTTAAATATTTTCTAATAAGAAAATTCATCGTAATTTACTAAAAATGGGGGTACCTGCCTGGTTCAGTGCGTAGAGCATGCAACTCATGGTAGAGCAAGCAAACTCATGAGTTTGAGCCCCAGTTGGGGATACAGTGTACTTTAAAAAAATAATAGTTTACTTTTTAAAAATAATAATTAAGACTGAATTATAACCATGGTCAGGTAAATTGAAAACAGGTATATGGGGCTTAGTGTACAGAATCACTGTTTGAATTACAGTTGCAAACATATCCACCATTTATATAGAAGTTGACAGACTGTGATCTACCAGTGATTTCTTGCTTTTTTCTTTTTAATTTTTAATTTTTCCCAAGTTTTTGTTTAAATTCCAGCTAGTTGACATACAGTGCAGTATTAGTTTCAGGTATGAACTTAGTGATTCATCACTTCCACATAACACCCAGTGCTCATCTTATCGCAAGTGTCCATCCTCCTTAACGCCCATCAGCCATTTAACCCATCCTCCCCGCCCCGTTCCAACCTCCCGCTCCCCCCCACCCCACTGCTGTAGCCATCAGTTAAGGTCTGTTTTCTGGTTTGCCTCTCTCTCTCTCTCTCTCTCTCTCTTTTTTTTTTTTTACCCTATATTCATCTGTTTCGTTTCCTAGATTCCACATATGAGTAAAATCATATGGTATTTGTTTTTGACTTATTTCACTTAGCATAACTCTCTAGCTCCATCCATGTCATTGCAAATGGCAAGATTTCATTCTTTTTTTTATTAAAAAATTTTTTTATATTTATTTATTTTAGAGAGACAGAGACAGAGCACAGGTAGGGGAGGTGTAGCAAGAGAAAGAGACACAGAATCAAAAGCAGGCTTCAGGCTATGAGCTGTCAGCACAGAACCTGATGGAAAATGTGAGATCGTGACCTGAGCTGAAGTCAGATGCTTAACTGACACTGAGCCACCCAGATGCCCCTCATTCTTTTTTTATGGATAAGTAATATTCCATTTTATAAATTCAACAATTTTTTTAAGTTTTTTATTTCTTGCTATTTTATTTTTTTATTTTTACTAAAAAAATTTTTTTTAGTTTATTTATTTTTGAGACAGAGAGAGACAGAGCATGAGTAGGAGAGGGGCAGAGAGAGAGAGAGAGAGAGAGGGAGACACAGAATCTGAAACAGGCTTCAGGCTCTGAGCTGCCAGCATAGAAGCTGGTGCAGGCTCGAACCCACGGACTGCGAGATAAAGACCTAAGCCGAAGTCAGACACTTCGCCAACTGAGCCACCCAGGCCTCCCAATTTCTTGCTATTTTAAACAGCGATACAGTAAATACCCTCATAGCTATATCTTTATTTATATCCCTCATTATTTCTGTAGTATAAATTCCCAGAAGTCATATTCTTGGGTTAAAGTATATGTCTTTTCTTTTTTGGTGGTGTTATTGTTATTGTGTTGATCCTTTGTTTCATTGTCTTTAATAGAAAGAGCTTTATTGATTTTTCTGAGTATAAATATGTGTCCTAATAGAAAAAAAATTCAGAGAGTTTAGAAAAGAAAGTAACAACTACCCATCTGCATAATCTGGTGAAGCACAGTTATTCATTGTTAGGGCTTTTGAATATATTTTTGCAGATTTTCTCTATGCATATGCGTAATGTAGATCTATTTTAAAGATTTTAAGTAATCTCTACACCCATCATGAGGCTCAAACACACAACCCCAAGATTAAAAGTCGCATGCTTCACTGAGCCAGGATGGTGCCTGAAATATACATCTGTTTTAAATAGTCAGGTCATATCAGATATGTACTATCTTGTGATTTTTTTTTAATGTAATATTTTGGGGGCACCTGGGCGGCTCAGTCGGTTAAGCATCTGAATCTTGATCTCAGCTCAGGTCTTCTTTTTTTTTTTAATGTTTACTTATTTTTATTTGGGATAGAGGGAGTGTGTGAGCAAGGGAGGGGCAGAGAAGGAAACAGATGATCCAAAGCGGGCTCTGCACTGACAGCAGAGATTGACATGGGGCTCTAACCCACAAACCTTGAGATCATGACCTGAGCCAAAATCAGACACTGAACTGACTGAGCCACCCAGGTGCCCCTCAGCTCAGGGTTTAATCTCATGGTTGAGTTTAAACCCTGCATTGGGCTCCACACTAGGCGTGGAGACTTCTTAAAGAAAATAAATAAATAATAAATAAAATTTAAAGTTTGGGGATATTTTTCCATGTTAAAAATTTGAGCCTAGGAGCGCCTGGGTGGCTCAGTCGGTTAAGCCTCCGACTTCGGCCCAGGTCAGATCTCACGTTCGTGAGTTCAAGCCCCGTATCAGGCTCTGTGCTAACAGCTCAGTGCTAACAGCTCAGAGCCTGGAGCCTGCGTCTGGTTCTGTGTCTCCTTCTCTCTCTGCGCCTCCCCGTCTCATGCTCTGTCACTCTCTGTATCAAAAATAAATAAAACATTAAAAAAATTTTTTTTTTTTTTAAATTTGAGCCTAGAGTTGCCTGACTGGCTCAGTTGGAAGAGAATGCAACTCTTCATCTCAAAGTTGTGAGTTTGAGCCCAGTGTTGGGTACAGAGATGACTTGAATAATTTTTTTTTAATGTTTATTTATTTTTGAGAAACAGAGAGAGAGCATGAGCAGGTAAAGGGCAGAGAGAGAGAGGGAGACACAGAATCTGAAGCAGACTTCAGGCCCTGAGGTGTCAGCACAGAGCATGAATGGGGGCTGGAACTCATGAACCATGAGATCATGACCTGAGCTGAAGTTGAACTCTTAACTGACTGAGCCACCCAGGTACCCTAACTTGAATAATCTTAAAAAAAATTTTTTTTGAGCCTGTATAATTGTATTTGTTTATTTATTTATTTATTTTTATTGTTTTTAAGTAGTAGTCACTATACCCAAGCTCAGACTCACCCCCAAGACCAAGAACTGCACGTTCCACTATTGGACCAGCCAAGTACCCCTGCCATATGACTATTGTTAATAGTTGCATGGTATTCTATGGTGTGAATATGCCATAATTTAGATACGGAATACCAGTTTTTCTGAGCTAGCTGTCAGCACAGAGTCCAATGCAGGGCCCAAACCCATGAACTGTGAGATCATGACCTCAACTGAAGTCAGATGCTTAACCAACTGAGCTACCCAGGTGCCCCTATTTATTTTATTTTTTTTTAAGTTTATTTATTTATTTTGAGAGAGAGGGCACGCGCGAGCAAGCACGTGCAGGGGAGGGGCAGAGAGAGGGAGAGAGAGAATCCCAAGCAGGCTCTGCACTGTCAGCACAGACTCCCACGGGGGCTTGATCTCACAAACTGTAAGATCATGACCTGAGCCAAAGTCAGACACTTAACCAACTGAGCCACCCATGTGCTTCTGTCCCAATCAGTTTCTGACTCTTCCACATTGTTAAGAAGGAGCTTCAGGAGCAGGGATGGGTGTGGAAGACCATGAAAGTCAGCAATTTGTACTCTCTCATGAATTCTATCACCCAGGTTCACTGCTGGAGCAAAGCTGTTGTTTCACCTGCGGCAGCTGCTGAAGGAGCTGGAGGGATTGAGTCGCCTGGTTAGCTATCAGGATGATCCTCTGACCAAAGGGGTGGACCTGCGAAAGGCCCAGGTCACGGAGTTGCTACAGCGCCTGCTCCACAGGTCTAGCTGCCAGGGAGGGACCTCGAGGGGCGGGGGGCAGAAGGAAAGAATAAGAGGATCCTTACACTCTTACAGATACTAAGCTATGTATTCTCTCTGGATCTCTCTCCCCAGAGCCTTTGTGGTAGAAACCCAGCCCTGCATGCCCCAAACTCCGCATCGTCCCCTCATCCTCAAGACTGGGAGCAAGTTCACTGTCCAAACAAGGCTGGTATTTCAGAACTCATTCCTGCCTCCTTTTCCCAGCCCTGGCACTGTTTGCTTTCTGGCTTTACAGATCTTTCCACTCTTACGTCTTCTCTCTTTTCTCTTCAATCCACCTACCTCTTCCAATCTCTTACTTTATTTTCTTCAAATATCTGATCTATCCCGAATGCTGAGGTTGTCTACTATTCCCCATCCATCTCTCTTCCCTCTAGGCTGCTGGTAAGACTCCAGGAAGGCAACGAGTTACTGACTGCAGAAGTCTCCATTGACAGGTAACTTGGGGCACATGGGACCAAGGGATGGCCAGGACATGAGCTGGTGGGCCAGAGGAGACGCACACAATAGAGTCTAGGGCCTATGTTCTTACTTCGTCCATTCCTTCCTCAGAAATAAGAACTCCTTGCTTTTGTTGAGCACTAGCTTGCCAAGTACTCATTTGTCATAGGAGCCCATGAACTAGGTATTATCAGTGTACCATTTAAATGAAGAAACAAGGCCAGAGAGATTCTGTCTTTTGTGCAAGGCCACATGGCTAGTGAGCACAGATCTGAGTTTGAACCCAGGTCTGTCTGATCCTATAGATTAAATTCCTAACTTCTACACTGTTTTGCTTCCCAGTGATTTTTTTTTTTTTCTTTTCAGGAATCCTCCTCAATCACAAGGGTAGGTGCCTGACAAGGATGCTGTAAACATTTGTGCACTGCATGACCTACGCAACCACATGCGGGCACAGACAAGGAGGAGGTTGATTTGGGTGGGATATGGACAAAGGGCGAAGGGGAGGTCTGAAATGAAGTAGAATTTTTGTTGTATTCCTGCTGAATTTTTAGAATAACTCTTCTCTTCTCCTTCATTTATCTTCCTCCTGGAATAGGTTCCGGAAGTTCAACATTATGACCTCAAACCAGAAAACTTTGACCCCTGAGAAGGGGCAGAGTCAGGGTTTAATTTGGGACTTCGGCTACCTGGTAAGAAGAGCTAGTTGCTTAGGCCTCTAGTCCAATGGAACAGGCTGAGGAAATTTCCCAGCCCTTGAGAAATCTTGGAGCAAAACAGAAGTTCCAGGGACCCTGGGAGTCCCCACACTGGCATTTTCTCTCCTTCCTCTCACTTCACAGACTCTTGTGGAGCAACGTTCAGGTGGTTCAGGAAAGGGCTGTAATAAGGTGAGGCCTGGACAGAGGATTGGGGGATGGGAGGAACTTCCCAAAGGGCCCTCTGGTCATTATGTCTTTGGCTGTCCTAGGGAATGCTGGGTGTGACGGAGGAACTGCACATTATCAGCATTACAGTCAAATACACCTACCAGGGTCTGAAGCAGGAGCTGACAGTGAGTGAAAATGGAGGGCAAGGAGAGATGAAGCCAATTTGGCAGAAGGCATTAAAGAGGAGTTAAATAGAAGCCTCTCAGGGTGGAAATTCTCCCCTTGCCCCTGCCAAAGCTGGAAACATCACATCCTTCCTCTAACTCCTGTCTTCTCTTCAGACGGACACCCTCCCTGTGGTGATTATTTCTAACATGAACCAACTCTCAATTGCCTGGGCCTCGGTTCTTTGGTTCAATCTGCTTAGCCCAAACCCCCAGGTAGGAGGCGGGACAAGAGGTGATGGGTGGCTAGGCGAGGTGTGGAAGCTTGGTGCGAGGGCTCTGCTTCTGAGCCATTCTGTCCTACTCCCACCCTTGTAGAATCAGCAGTTCTTCTCCAGCCCCCCCAAGGCCCCCTGGAGCTTGCTGGGCCCTGCTCTCAGTTGGCAGTTCTCTTCCTATGTTGGCCGCGGTCTTGACCAGGACCAGCTGAGCATGCTGAGGAACAAGCTGTTTGGTATAGACCTCCTTTTCTCTCAGCCTTTCCCCAGGCTGTCTTCCTAGCCCTCTGTCCTTTCTGTTCCCAGACCCAGGCCTTGTCTCCTTCCATTTTCTGAACTGTCTGTCTGCTCACAGGGCAGAACTCCAAGACTGAAGGTGCATTGTTATCCTGGGCTGACTTCACTAAGGTAACTGGCTGCCTTCTGTGCTGCTAGATCTAGCTGCTAGTGCAAACACTAGCCCTTCCCCCCTCACTCTTTCCCCTCACTGGGGGGCAACTCTGCATCTCTTCCTGCCTTTCCCTTCCTTCTTCAGCGAGAGAGCCCTCCTGGCAAGCTACCATTCTGGACATGGTTAGACAAAATTCTGGAGCTGGTACATGACCACCTGAAGGATCTCTGGAAAGACGGGTAAGGCCTTGGTCCTCCTCCCTCTCCCTACCCCCACCTTTCTCCCTTTCTAGGCTTGAGAGTGGACTCTGTGCGCCCTCATGTGGCAAATAGGGAGAGAGCAAAAGCTGGTGCAAGGTCACCCCCTACCATATACAATAATAGTCACAGCCAGTGTTTATCCAGCATCTGTTGTGCTCCAGAGCCTGCTGGGTGCTCTTTATGAATTCTCGCATGTAATCCTTACAACAATGCTGAGTCTCAGAGAAGTTAAAGAGTTTACCCAATTGGCATAGTTGGGATCCAAACCCAGGCCTGTCAGACCACAAGCTGATGCTCTTTCCACTACACTGCCTGCCCATTTGTACAGCACTTTGCCTTTTACAAGGTGCTTTGTCTGTGTGGCCTCATTGAATCCTGATACCTCTTCCAACCCTAGAAGGTAGATACCATCAGTAAGGTGAGGTGACTTGGCCAAGATGGAATCATGTGTAAATTGCGGCGTGAGGGCCAAAACCTGGCACTCTCTTCCTCTACAAGGAGAGGAGAGCAGGGAGGTGGGAGGGCCTCACAGCAGCTTTCTGTGTTTCAGACGCATCATGGGCTTTGTGAGCCGGAGCCAGGAACGCAGGCTGCTCAAGAAGACCATCTCAGGCACCTTTCTGCTGCGCTTCAGTGAAACATCAGAAGGGGGCATTACCTGCTCCTGGGTGGAACACCAGGATGATGGTCAGCTGCTTTGCCCTGATGTTCCCACAGCCTGTCCTTTCTGCCCCTCCGTCAGCCCTTGGCTTCCCTGGCTGTGTCCTGAATCTCTCAGCAGGTTTGGGGTTGGACAGCCAGGGTGGGGAACTCTCAGGCCCAACCTCTTCCTTCAGGCCTGCCCATTCTTGTCCATTCTACAGAAAAGGTGCTCATCTACTCTGTGCAGCCCTTTACCAAGGAAGTGCTACAGTCTCTCCCGCTGACTAAAATCATTTGCCACTACCAGCTGCTCACTGAAGAGAACATACCGGAGAACCCACTGTGCTTCCTGTACCCCCGAATACCCCGGGATGAAGCTTTTGGGCGCTACTGCCAGGAGAAAGGTAAGAGTCGTTGACATATGTCACCAGAAGATTGCAGGGATTCTCAGGCATCTGCAAATTCTACTCCTTTCTTCCAGACATGGAAAAACTGATATCCAGAGAAGTCAAAGGATTTGTCCTGGGGAGACTGCTAGTTAGTAGGGAGACATGACTGTCAAGACTATTTGCAGTAAGGGTCCTTAGGTTATGTGTCCAATCCAGTGACCTCCCTGGCTTCCTCTGTATGTCCCCCACAGTTAATCTCCAAGAACGGAGGAAGTACCTGAAACATAGGCTCATTGTGGTCTCTAACAGGTGAGATATGAACTTTTGGCCCATCCTCTGTAATGCTTTTTGGCTGATAGAGTGACCCAAACCTGCTCAGTTCGCCTCTCTGGCCTCTCCTACTGACCCACCCTCTCCAGCCTCTAGATTTTTTCTTCTTCTGCTTAGCCTCTTTCCTCTCTATTTTTCTGCTGCTATCCTTAGATTGTTGCCACAGGGCTTCCCTGATAATAAGTCATAGTAACTGATGTTAATGGGCTTCTGCCTGAAGCATGGTCCTAGATTTTTTAAGAACAGTTTTTTCATTTTATTTCATTTTTATGAGGTAATTACAGCCACATTTAATGAAAGTTTATGAAATGCCAGGTACTGGGCTAAATGTTTTGTGTTTAGTTTCTTATTTATTGAATCTTCATAATAGTCCTGTGAGGCAGGTATGGGGATTACTCTCTTCAGCCAAGAAGCTGAGGTTTAGTGTGGTGAAGCGGCATGAGTGCAGTACAGGGCTAATAAATGATTCAGGTCTGTCAGATTACAAAGTCCTGCTTTTAACCACCCAGCATCCTCTCAAGTGTTATTAGGTGGTATTGTTCCCATTTTATAGGTGATAAACCTGAGGCTCAGAGAGCTGACGATCTACTTATCTAAAAAATGATAGGATTCAAACTCTGGCAAACCCGACTCCAAAGCCCTCTACTCTGTTGCCTTCTTAGACTAGAGAGATAGTCTCTGCTTGCTCTGCCATTCTCCACTTCACCGAAACAACCAAGCCCTACTCTTTTGTCTATACTGTGGTACCCAGACAGGTAGATGAGCTGCAACAGCCACTGGAGCTTAAATTGGATCCAGAGGTGGAGTCACTGGAGCTGGAGCCAGGAATGGCCCCGGTGCCACAGCCAGAGCCATGCCTGGAGTTAGAGCCACTGCTGGCGGCAGGGCTGGATCTGGGTCCAACCCTGGAGCCCATGCAGGAGTCCACTCTGGACCCCGTGCTAGAGCCGACACTAGATGTGGTATCGCAGAGAGTGCCAGAGCTAAACTTGGGACCAGAGCTGAAGCTGGAGCCTATTCCAGACCCTGCATCGCAGGCAATGACAGAGCCAGAGCCGGATTTGCCCCATGATCTGAGACACTTGAACACTGAGGAAATGGAAAGTAAGTGATGCGAGGGGGCTAGGGAAGAGGGGACACATTCCCTTTAACAACTGCCCTCCCATACCCAGTATAGAAAAGGCTAAGCTCTAAGCTTCTCACTGGAGGGAAACTCCTTTGTGATTCCTTTTATTAGGAAATGTACCCGCATCTCCCTTCCCCCACCTAAGTGCCCCCTCAGACACTGCCAGGTCTGTGAGGCTATCCTCCCTCATATTCCCTGCTGGGTCAGGAACTCCTTACCAAAGAGCAGGGCCTGACTTCTTTCTCTGCACTATCTAGTTTTCAGAAACAGTATGAAGATTGAAGAAATCATGCCAAATGGTGACCCACTGCTGGCTGGCCAGAACACCTCGGATGAGGCTTACATCTTCCATCGCAGCCATTTCTACACGGATGGGCCCTTAATTCCTTCTGACTACTAGGAGTTACATTTCCTCTGTTCTTCCTGAATCTTCTGTCCATCTTACCCCTCACATTATGCTGTTGCTCTCCAAGGATGGAGAATCAAGCATGTACGCGTTCGAAGCTGGTTAACTCTGGGCTTTGGAGTGGGAAGTAAATGCATACTGTGGGTAAGGAAGGGGTACTAAGGAGTCAGAATGGATGTTGGCCATGACTCTAAGTAGGATCTTTGAGGCCATCTGCTGTTTTGGGAGGTATAGGGCAGGACATTTGGGAGGTACTTGGAGGGTTCAGACAGAGTAGCTGCTTTCCAGTATGGAAGGATGTCAACATTGGAATAGTTGGTAAGACTAACGTGGTGGCGCCCACTAGCATTGGTCATCAGTAGTGAACAGAGACACATGATAGGATTCCATTTCTTTCTTATGGTTCCTTCATGTCCAGAATAACATTTTCCTTCCTTCTTCCTGATTCAAGTCCTAAATCCCTTTGCTTCCTGCAGAGACTGAGCTTTTTGCTTCAGCCCACCTTGTGAAGCTCCCCTCAGAAGAAATAGGAGGTAGACATCATTTTCTTACCAGTCTCCTCCCCTGCCCCCCCCAGCTGGCCACACCCATTCCTCCCTGTAAAATAATCCTGCCAATCTAATATGCCTGTGAAGCTTTGCACAATAATTTTACTCTGTCTAGTCTCCACTTCCTCAGTGCTTAGGAGATGAAGCACTCTTGGAGGCCAGGGATGGTAGAGTTGCTGGGAATTTAGGAATCACTTTTTATAGTATTAGATAGAGTTTCATATTTTTACAGAGGAAGAGAAGCCCTGGATATTTAGATGACGGAAATATCTTAGATATTTCTCTATTAAGAGAACCATCCCTTCTTTTTATACAATATTTAATCTGAAAGGAGCGTTTCTATTCCTTGGGTGTAGACCCGGGCAAAAAACGGGTTCCTGGAACCTAGAACCTTGAAAGTTTATCACGGGGCTCCAGAAAACCTCACACCGTAGTTATTCAGAACCTCAGGACAACTGCCATTGCTCTAAAATGTGTTTCCAGAATAACTTGAGATGTAATGAAAGTGAGGCCCTGTACATGTGGCTGTTTTCTGGCTCTTATTTTAGAGGAATCGTCCTCTTCAGAAAGAGGCCCTTCTGAGTAGAAGTGACCAATAAACTTTGTGCTGACTTGGAAGTGTTTCTTCGCTGAACTTCTTTACTTTTGCGCTCACGAAGACTGATGTCCTTGGAGACATCAGCAGGCCATGTAGGATCAAGATCAGCAAATCATGGCCTGCCTTCCACCCACCCCAGCAGGCCCCACATGTCATGTTTTTCTTCTTGCCTCCATGTTTAGAACAGTCTTTCCTGTCCCTTAGATTCTTCCAGGGGGGCTGTGAGCTCTATATGCGTTGGGGGGTGTGGTGAACACGTCTATAACTAGCCTGTTGTCACTTAGCTGGTTGGTAACAAAGCTAATACGTAAGCTTGGGTCTGTTTGACTCCAAAGCCCATACCTTGTGACTAAGGAGAAAAGGAAGGGAAATGATCACAATAGCTTCTTCCCCTTCTTTTTTTTTCCAAAAGTAGTTTATCTTCCCGTGGGTAGTCAAACCCTCTGATGGGGTCCACAAATGTCCGTAAAGGGAGAATCCCATTAATTTGGGGGATTTACCACCATCTTCCTGGAATGCCCTTCCTAGTTAAAGTAGCTCTGACTTTTGATCCTGCAGTGACTGGGACTCCTGTCTTTGGCCAAGAAAGTAAGGAGTAACAGGGTCAGGCAGTAAAAGGAGCCACATTTAGGGGCCAACTTCCTAATTTCAACCCTTTGTAATCCTGTTCAGTTTGTTTAGCTATACAGGGATCCAGATCAAAAAGATCGCAGTTACTCTATACACCAGGGGCTCATGAGGAAATATCCCTCTTCACTGGGGCCCTGCAGAGTAGAGGATGCAAATTGTAGTCTGTTAGCCCTATATTGCTTTTTCCCAACCAAGCCTAGAAATTATTCACATAAATAAGCCTTTATTGAAAAAAGTACATAATTCAGTATAAATATAATAAATAATTCTCCCCAAACTGCTGCCGTGAGGATAAATAATCTTGTTTTCCCTTACTAGTTAATAAATACTCAACTCTGTCCTAGGTCAGCATCATAAATTAGTCAGTGTTGGTAATTCTTCAACATTTGCAAGTCCCATTAGAATTAATGGACTAATAAACTTGTTGGCTCACAGGTTCCTGGGCTGATTCATTTTTGCACTGCTGAGCCATGGAGATCTGGGTGCCATGCTTAAGCTTCTGGCTTTAGGGGCTCAGAGTTGCTGCTCCATGGGCAAAGACCCTGGCAGCTACAGCCACAAAGGCCTGAAGGCTACGGAGGATCTTGAAGCGGAGAAGGAGGCGCTGCCATGGCTGGCTGGGACTGGGGCTTGGAGTTTGCTCAGTCTCCCAGTGGTGACCCTCAGGCTGAAAGGACATAGGACACAATCAGAGAGAACTTTAGATCCTTCATCCTCCAGTTCCTGTCTCTGATACCTGCAAGTCCCCATTCTCCAGGCCCCTCGTTCATACCTGCAAGAGTTGCCTAAGGCCCAGGAGGGAGGCGTGAAGCTGGCCCACTGGGCCATCAGGGAGTAGAGAAGGCTCCCCTGTGAAAATGTCCGAGCCCAGCAGCTTCTCATAAAAAACCAAGCCCTGGTGGATCCTTTGTAAGCAGAACTGGGGGGAAGAGAAAGCAATGAGAGCTATCAGATACCCTCCTCCAATTACCAAAGACCCACCTGGTTCTTTGCCATTCTTAGATACTGCCATGGTCTGAATGTTTGTGTCCCCACAAAATTCATATGTTGAATCCTAACCCTCCAATGTGATGGTATTAGGAGGTAGGGCTTTCACAAGGTGATGATGTCATGAGCATGGAGCCTTGAGGAACTTGCTTAGTGCTCTTCTAAAAGAGACCCACGAAACTCCCAAGGCCCTTCTGCCATATGAAGATAACAATGAGAAATCTGCAACCTGGAAGAGGGCCCTCACCTGACCATGCTGGTACCCTGATACCCAACTTCCAGACTCAAGAACAGTAAGACTTAAAGTTTTGATGTTTATAAGCCACCCAGTCTGTGGTGTTTGTTGTAGCAGGCTGAACGGACAAGGACAGATACAACTTTTACTAATTCACCATGGTACCCAACTATGGTCCAGTCCCCTCTTCTTGTAGTCTAGCCTCCTCTTACTACCTGACTGTTGTCTCTGAGTCCTTGGGGATCACAGCCATCCTCACACTGGATGTGGGGGACATCGTCTGTAGTCTCGTCATCTCCCTGTTCTCTTGGTAGGTCCTGGAATGGAGGAAGGGGTGGGAAGAGTGAAGAGAGAAGAGAAGCACTTTCAGGCCCATGACTCTCCCAGGAACCAGTAGCCCAGACCCATGACTCTCCCAGGAACCCCATTCCCTGTCCTCTCTTACTCTTTGAGGACCTTCAACCCTCCAGCTTCCATCCAAAGCCACAGAGTCTTCCACTGCAGCCTTGGAGAGCTTGGACAGGCCCCTGTTTGGTGCCAGAGCCTGCTACTTACTGTGTGTCCCATTGGAGGATGTGCACTCCAGGCCAGTGTGCAGAGCTTCTGTGAGAGCTGCTGGCCCAGAGCCCAGGCAGGGCTACTGCCCTCAGGCACAGCCCGGGTCTGAGCAGTCCAGGGCAGCAGTGGCAGCAGCAACAGCAGGAGCATCATAGCCCTGCTCCCCAGCATTTTGTTGCCTGCTTCTCAAGTCTGGCTGGTTCTGTGACTCACGCCAGTCCCTGTGGAATCTCTGCCCACTTCCCTTTGCTCTGGAGCCTGATGCTCTGCGTTCTGTGTGTCTCTGGTTTTGTTCCTTCTGTTGTTCACGGAGTTTCTGAGCTGCTTCCTGCTGTTTTTCTCCGTGTCTCTGAGTCTCTTTTTAAGGTCCTAGCATTGTAAGGCCCGCCCTTTATACAGCAGGTGACTCACAGCAGGTGGGATTCCCCTCCCTGCATCATCCCCCTCTGTGGAGAGCCCAGGTATGCAGCCTCAGTTCCAAGGGAACTGTGTGGTTGCTGTGGCTGGAGGCCTGAGATGGGGCATATGTGTAATCCTCTCCATGAATCGAAATGGCTGTAGAGGGGGTGAGGGTTGGAGGAATGAATATTTAAATGAATCTAGTCTCAAGTTTCTTCCTGTTGAACTTTTCCCTCTTTTTTTTTTTTTTTTGGCCTCTCAAAGCTTTATCCCCCCATCCCACCGCCCATCCCCCTTCCAACTTCTTTACCTCCAAAACAGAAACATTCATTTATTTCCTGATAGGATAGCGAACTCAGTTTGGAATGAAGTTTGGTTCTCCTCTGGTGCCCTCTATCTAAGAACTAAGGGGCTTCTTTTTTCTCCCTTGGCAACAATTATTTTCACCGGGAGAGAATGGATGCCAAGGCACTTTGTGAACTGGGAAGCCATGTAATGGTGTATAAAGTATTACTGTTCCCACTTCAGGCCCACTGTGGAGGTTAGAAGGACTCTTGGAGGGAGAGAATTGTTGCTAAGAAACATTAAATTCCTCAACCTTAGTGGCCCAAAGTTTCATAGGATTTGTGGGGTTCAGGTGGTGGTTCTTTTGGGATACAAGTTTAAGCAAGGGCTACAAGTCAGTTAGATATTCCAGCACCCAATCTCTACCCCACAGCTAGGAAATCCAGGAATTCTGGGGAGTTAGAGATGCACTGTGTAAATGACCCTGACCAGTCCTTCAGCCTGTTGCATCCATGGGTAAAATCCGCTGACACTGATTTCATCACCCTCCCTGATGCAACATTCAGTGAGCCAGCTGAGACTGTGAGGTTGGGCGTGGGAGTGGGAGGTGGTCCAAATCTGGGGCTGCCCCAACCCCAGTGGAGGGTCCCAGTACAATTTGGACGTCAGAATGAGGACATGGCTGACCACACAGATGGTCCTTAAAGCCTTCCCAAGAGGTTGACCCTTCTCTGAGAAACTTGCCCTTGATAGAGGCCTCCCTTCCCTTAGAACTATTCAAAACCGCCCTGTGACACTTTTGATTCAAATACTATGAGTAGGAAATGGTTTGGCTCTCTCCACATACGGTGTACACAAGTGGAAGAAGAGAGGAGGGGAGCTTACCTCACTTGTATTTAATGTCTGTTGTGCTCTTTCCAGCTCTGGCCCCATTCTGGGGGGCCTAAAGGATAGGAAAAGAAAGGTAAAAGGAGGAGGAGGAAGTGGAGTGTTGGGGGATGGGACGAGAGAGACAAGGGTGAGTTCGAGGCTCGGGGCTCTGCTGCTTTGTTTCACTTCCTGGTGCTTCGGGAGTTGGTTAGGAAGCAAGGTTGGTGGGGTGATTGTGGGACTGTTCTGTGGCAGGAACTACTTCCAGGACTAGATCTGACCTGGAACTACAGTGACCCCTTGACGTCAACAGGGCCTCAACCGTTATGCAAATCACATTCACAAGACACTCCTAAGCAGGCCTTTCCAGTTGGATGCCCAGACTCCAAATACAGTTGAAATTCCCTTAGGTAGTTAATAATGATGGCAAATATATATCCAACTCTTACTTCACACCAAATACTTCATTTAAGCACTTTTTATGTGTTAACCTGTTTAATTCTCACAACAACACAAGTGAGGTGGTACAGTTATTATCCCCACACTATAGATGAGGAAACAGAGGTAAGTAACTTACCCAAGATCACACAGCTGAGTGGCCAGAATTCCAGGCGGAAATCTGGCTTCAGATCCTGCTCTCTCTCTCTTTTTTTTAAATGTTTATTTAATTTTTGAGAAAGAAAGGGGAGGGTAGGGAGGGGCAGAGAGAGTAGACACAGAGCCTGAAGCAGACTCCAGGCTTGGAACTATCAGCACAAAGCCTGACGCTGGGGAAGGTGAGGGTGTTGAACTTAGAAACAGTGAGAACAGGACCTGAGCTGAAATCCTAGGAGGCTTAACCAACTGACCCACCCAGGCACCCCCAGATCCTGCTTTCTCAAGCATTCCATTCCATTTGACAAAACATAGAGTATCTTTATAAAGTAGCTTATTTAACCCAGGTATCTCAGGTCCAGTAATTCTCATAGGTCTGTTAAAGTCTTTCTCAGTCTGAGACCTCAATATGTAAATTTCTCAAAGTTTACAAACTGTTTAGTCTCTCAGAACCCATATTTCCCCAAGATTTTAAGTCTAGGGACCTATGAAGTCCGATCAGTTTGAGAGACCCACTGAGTTAAAGTGTTTTTCTCTGACTTCTGATGGGCTCTAGGACCCCTCTAAGTCCAGTAAAAATTCTGGAGTCCTTTTATTACAACGTTATTTAGCAGGCTTTATTGAGAGAGAGAAATGCTTTAACACTGTATCCTCCGTGAGAAATTCCTTCCATCAAAAAGGCCCTCTCTGTGGCCGTTAGAAATTGAGCTAAATTGCCCTGGAGACCTCCCGCAACCTGGCCCCATTCCAAAACAGTTCAAGCTCAGAATTAGACCCCAAGAATCGCTAAAAAAAAAAAAAATAATAATAACTGTTGACGCTAAATCTGTTAAGAGTTTGGGGGTAAGCAAATGTCCCAGTTTGCCGCACTCATCCCCCTCTGATGGATAATATCCAGCTTCAAGAGCTAGGGGAATTTGATAGCCGAGGGGTCTTGCTCTCCGGGACTATTACCGGAGCATCTGGGGAGGGATAATCACAGATGGGAGTTTCAGATAGATGCCTACAGAATCGTAGAAGAGGCAGCTGGTTGGGCCGTGTTTGGAACCTGGCTCCCGCTTCCTTTTTTCTCTCCCATGCCTGGAAATGATAGGAAATGCCGGCGAGTTTCGGGGACAACAGGGTGAGAGAGGTGGCGGAGTAGCTCACAAGAGCACCGCGGTAGGAGGGGGTGGACCGGATAAGGTTGGGAATGCCCAGCAATCGATTCCCAGTGCTTTAACCTTGGGCATCCCTTATTCTAGCTTCTAAAGTTATAGGGAGCATTAAAATTAGGTTTCCAAGCGACTTCTCTAGTTTCATTCAAAGAAAACTTGAAAGAGGAATGGTTACGTTTCTCGACACCAAATGCGGCCAGTATCTGACACCGTTTGTCCCCATCGGCGGCCCGTAAGTTTATTTTTGCCCAATACCTGCGTCATGCGTCTTCTCGCGGAGCCGTCTGTACCTGGCTCCTTCTGATTGGCTTAGGTGAGCTCCAAGCCCTTCCTGATTGGGAGCTCTGACTGGGAGCCCGCCGTCCTTTCCGCCGTAGTGTTTGGTTGAGCTTCAGGCGCGGGGGAGAATTGGGGAAACTGGAATTTCCCGCGGAGCTGACGGCGCTTGGTCTCCCCCTACTCATTTTAATTCCACGCGCTCCAAAATATCCGCCATGGAGAAATCTTGGTAATGACCCAATCCCCATAAGCATCCCAAGAACACATCTGACCCCTGCCCTAATCTCTCCCCTCCCCACCGGCGGGGGAGAATTCTGGGTAATTGATTTCTCTGGCTCCCCTAGAGAATTGTGGGTAACTAACCATTTTCATCATGTACCCCTACTCCCGCCCCAATTGTGGGTAACTGGACATTATTATTTCCCCCTGGAGAATCCTGGGTAACATTGCAGGGGACTCTGGGAAACTTGACTTCTCTTATTCTCACTTCCCAAACCCCCACCCCTCATCCTTAATTTTGGGAAACAAGCATCTTAGCCAGTCTCCCTAACTCTTGTCCCACAGTCGCTGCTCCTTCCACTGATGGTCCCGGGGTGAACCAGGCAAGTGGGCAGGCCTGAAGGGAGATGAAAAGGAAATCATGTAGTAGGTTAGATAGCTGGGTAGTGGGGAGTACATAGGGCCTAGAGTAGAAAAAAGGACCCCACTTCCGCCTCTACCTCACTGCACATCCCCTTCCTGCCTGCTTCATTTCCTGCCTGGCATTCTCACATCTGCCTGCCTCATCGCCCCTTTGCGCATATAATCTAGAACACACTAAATACAAATACCTGGGCCAACCTACCACTGACTCAGTTACCTCTTTCCCTTTGCAGGCCAGGATGTCCATTCTAGGCCCACTGGTGCTGTCTTGCTGAAGGCTGGGTCAGGCATCTTAAGGGGCCGTTGCAAGGGAAGGGTGTGACACGGGTCTAATCTGCCATCGTCATCATGAACTTCGAGGGTCTGGACCCTGGACTGGCAGAGTATGCCCCGGCCATGCATTCTGCCCTGGATCCTGTCTTGGATGCCCACCTGAACCCAAGTCTGCTACAGAATGTGGAGCTGGATCCTGAGGGGGTGGCCCTGGAGGCTCTCCCTGTCCAGGAGTCAGTGCACATAATGGAAGGTGTCTACTCTGAATTGCACAGTGTGGTGGCTGAAGTGGGTGTGCCTGTCTCCGTCTCCCACTTTGACTTGCACGAGGAGATGCTGTGGGTGGGAAGCCACGGGGTAAGAACCATACCCCTTTGTAAGGGCTGAAAAAAAAATGTTGGAGATCTTTTATCTGGTTTTAGCCCAAGGACAGCTGCTTTACTGGGAGCCGGAACTGAATTGAGGTGATGAGAGTTAGTTAGGTCTGTAAGTCAAAATCAGGAGGAAGGGAGTGGAAAGAGCCATATAATCCAAGGAGAAATTACGTATGTGTTCTTTTTCAGAAGTCATCCCATTTCTATCACAATTTGCCCATTCTAAGCTTTGATTAATCTGGATAACTGTACCCATCAGTTAGTCTGTAGTGTCCAAATCCAATTTATTTTTTAATTTATTTTTTTAATGTTTTAATTATTTTTGAGAGAGAGAGAGAGAAACAGTGTGAGCAGGGGAGGGTCAGAGAGAGAGGGAGACACAGAATCCAAAGACAGACTCCAGACTCTGAGCTAGCTGTCAGCACAGAGCCTGACGTGGGGCTCGAACCCACGAACTGTGAGATCATGACCTGAGCCTAAGTCAGATGCTTAGCCAACTGAGCCACCCAGGTGCCCCTTCAAATCCAATTTCTAATGCCCCTCTTCTGTTATCATTTTTATAATTATCGAATGTTTAACACATGTTTCTGCATACCTTACATGGAATCATTCTATCTTCTTTGGCTGATTTTAATGTCTCTGAGAGTAGTTATCAATGTTAATTTTTTTTCAACTTTTTATTTTATTTTATTTTATTTTATTTTTTAATTTTTTAAATGTTTTTTATTTATTTTTGAGAGATAGCATGAGCAGGGGAGGGTCACAGAGAGAGGGAGACACAGAATCTGAAGCAGGCTCCAGGCTCTGAGCTGTCAGCACAGAGCCCGATGTGGGGCTCGAACTGTGAGGTCATGACCTGAGCCGAAGCCGGACACTCAACCAACTGAGCCACCCAGGTGCCCCTCAACTTTTTATTTTAGAGCACACAAGCAAGGGAGAGGGGCAGAGTGAGATCTTAAGCAGGCTCCATGCTCAGCACAGAGCCTGATGCGGGGCTTGATCCCACAACCCTGGAATCATGACCTGAGCTGAAATCAAGAATCTGAGCCATTCAGGCACCCCAGTATTAATTTTTTAAATGTGTATCTATGTTGCCAGTATGCTAGAGAACCCAAAGATTTTGTAAGAAATAGTATTCTTGGTTTACTAATTTTCCTTCCATAGGGTATGAATTGTGCTTTTTTCATCAGAAAGAATGTACTTTTTTGATAATACATTCATTTCAGTAGGTAGGGTCTACTGCTATTGTAGACCCAGCAAATAAAACTGAATAAAACAATCCTTGCCCTCAAGGAATTTATGGAACAATGAGGGGAAAAAAAGATATGTAAACAGATAACTTCCTGGTACTTTAGAAGAAACTAAACTGTTTCACTTACTAATTACGAATTTAAGACATAAACTATGAATTTAATATATAAACTGCTAAGTGCCAATGTAAAAATATTTACTGGGTGGAGAAGGGTTAGAGGCCCTCCAGAAGGAAGTGACACCTGAAGTGAGTTCTTGAGGGGTGAGTAGGAGTCAGGTGAAGAAGAGAGGAAAATGCTATCTTGGCAAAAGCAACAGGATAAAGATTTCCAGGACACTAACACAGTGTGATTGCAGATTGCAGGAGCTACAAGCAATTAGGGTTTACTGCTCTGGAAGTAAGGCCGAATAGTTAGACATTACTTCATTGTGTTTTTTGAGCACCTGCTAGGTGCCAGACCTTGCTCTGTGGTATAGATTTGGAATAAGAATTTAAAAAGGCAACAAAAATACATTTACAAGATACTAGGTGGTGTTTAGTATCCTTAAGGAAAATAAAGTGGAGTAAGGGGGTTGAGGTTATGAAGGGTGGGAGGTATTGCTGTTTTAGATAGTTGGTCAGGGGAAGGTCTCTCTGATAAAGTCACATTTGAGTAGAGACCTGGATACAGGCCAGGATGTCCATTCTGAGTCCTCTAGAAGGGAGAGAGAAGCCATGCAGCTATCTGGGGGGTGTGGGGTGGGCAGAACATTCTAGAAAGCTTTATATGCTGTGTTAAAAAAGCTAGGAGTTGATCCTTCACACCACTGATGATTTTTATCCAGAATGATCAGATTATGTTTGCCTCTTAGAATGCTGAAGTAGCAGTATAGTTTGATTTAAGGGGGGACATGGCAGGACTCAGTGGGATCAGCTTAATTTGTAGGTTTTTGTAGCAGTTCACATAGAATATGAAAGCCTGAATGAAGCACTGTAGATATGTAGAAAAGATTTGGGAAATAATTTAGGAAGGAAACAAGATTTAAGTTACTACCAGTGACTTAGTCCTTTGGATGATCATGGTACCATAAGGAATACAGTTAAAAGAAGAATTGAAATGAGGTAAAAATGACAAATTTAATTTAGAATGTAATGAGTTTGGGGTTTTCATGGAATATCTAAAGAGAGATGTTTAGTAGATATTTGGCTGTATAAGTCTGAAGCTTGAGGCAGTGGTCTGGGCTAGAGGAGAGGGTTAGGACCCATCAGTTAAAAGATTGATGGTTAAAACCTAGAGCGTGTATGAGATTGCCTAGGAAGACTAGTGAGAAAGTAATGGACTGGGAATAGCCATGGTTCAAGAGTGGTCTGAAAGGAAGCACACAAAGAGAAGGTATGAGCTCAGAGTGAGGAGTGAAACCAGTAGTGAGTGATGTCATAGGAGCCAAGGGTGGAATGAGTTTCACATTCTCTCCATTGCAGCCTGTGACCCACAGTGCACATTTCCCAGATGAGATTAAGATTTGAATGTGGAACATAAGAAAGCCAGCTGGTCAGTGGAGGATCAGACTCACATCCCTGACCTGAAACTGTTCTAACCAACTAAGCCATTACCTATTCAGCAGGGTCATTGTGAGGATAAAATGAGGTAGCGTTTACAAAAGTACTTTGTAAAACATTAAACAGAAGATAGTATTATCAATGTCATTGTCACTTACATTGGTCCCTAGCTGTATGCCTTAGTTGCTGTTAGCCAGAAAGGCCAAGCAAGAATGGAGAAAAGTTGAGCAATGTCCTTCCTGACCTATATCTGGGGTGGCTCTGCCCCTCTACTCAGGTTGTGTCTCATCTTTTTGTCCCCACAGGGCCATGCCACTTCATTTTTTGGCCCCGCCTTGGAGCGTTACTCATCCTTTCAGGTCAATGGCAGTGATGACATTCGACAGATACAGAGCCTGGAAAATGGTATCCTATTTCTCACCAAGAACAACCTCAAGTATATGGCTCGTGGGGGCCTCATTATATTTGATTACCTGTAAGTGGCTTTTCAGCTCTGGACTGGTAAAGAGAGTCCCTTCTAAAATGGGGTGTCTAAAGGATTGGAAATTTTCAAGACATTGGTCCCTTAGCCTTTCCTTTCTCCTCTAGGTTGGATGAGAGTGAGGATATGCACAGTCTCCTGCTGACTGACAGCAGCACTCTGCTTGTTGGTGGGCTGCAGAACCACATATTGGAAATTGACCTTAACACTGTCCAAGAGACTCAGAAGGTATAAGACTAGAGCAAGAAAGACCCAGGCAGGGCCTGAGGTTTTTGGGGGGCCAGGGATATGGCTACACTGGAAACATGCCTAAGATATATGTGCCATCTTTCTGTTCCTTTGGTCTGTGGGAAGAATTATTCTCACTGGTTTTTCTGCTTTCCTCCCCAGTATGCAGTTGAGACACCTGGAGTCACCATTATGAGACAGACAAATCGCTTCTTCTTCTGTGGCCACACATCTGGCAAGGTGGCTCGGTTCCATGTTTTCTCCTACCACATGGCCCTGTTTCATCAGATGTGTGCTGGAGCTCTTCCTTTCCCTCAGTTCTGGGGCTGTAGTTGGAGGCACAGGAGGAGTGACCTGAGTCCCTATTCAACCATGTTATACTAGATTGTCTTTCAGGCTGATGCCTTCTGTGGTAACTAGATAACTTTGAGGCAAGAGAGTAAACAAGAGTTCTCTTTGGAGTCCCTTCCAACTCTTGGCCCCTCTTTTTGTCTGTTTTGTGCTTTAATTGCCTGTATCCTAGAGCCTTAGTTCTTTTGGCAGAGGGTTAGGTAGGTGGCGAGTACTTTCCCTGATAACAGTGTTGGCAGATAACTGAGTTATCTCTTCTTCAGGTTTCTCTGCGAGACCTCCGTACTTTTAAGGTGGAGCATGAGTTTGATGCTTTCTCGGGGAGTCTGTCAGATTTTGATGTGCATGGCAACCTGCTGGCCGCCTGTGGCTTCTCCAGCCGCCTCACTGGCCTGGCCTGTGACCGTTTCCTCAAGGTGTATGATCTGCGCATGATGCGTGCCATCACACCACTTCAAGTACATGTGGATCCTGCCTTCTTGCGCTTCATCCCTACATATACTTCTCGACTTGCTATCATCTCCCAGTCGGGTAGGAAGGACTATAGGAAGGGGTAGGAGGGGTCAATGAGTGAAGGAGAAGTAGACACCGGAAGGAGTATACTCCTAGGAACCTCTGTGTTGGGGGAAATAGTAAACTTTCAGTGGGTTCTCAGGGTCTCACTTAGGTTTGGTCAGAGATTAGAGCTTTTATTTTCTCCCTGAGTGTGAAGAACACAGAAAAAGATAAAGGTGGAGCAGGCAGAACAACTTAGAACTGCCTGTTACCACAGGGTAACAGACCTGCCTGTGGTTTATGAGAAGGCATCAGATGGTATTATTTGTATCTCTGGGCATGAACTTAGGCCCCTTCTTTTCCTGATACCAGGGGAAGAGGATAGGAAGAGCATAAAAGGATGGCCCCCTTTCAAACTTCCAGGGCTCATAGCACTTCCTCCTCTCTCCTAGGGCAATGCCAGTTTTGTGAGCCCACAGGCTTGGCCAACCCAGCAGACATCTTTCATGTGAATCCCGTGGGGCCTCTGCTAATGACATTTGACGTATCAGCCAGCAAGCAGGCCCTGGCCTTTGGGGATTCCGAGGGCTGTGTGCACCTCTGGACTGATTCCCCTGAACCTTCCTTCAACCCTTTCTCCCGTGAGACGGAGTTTGCTTTGCCCTGTCTTGTGGACTCACTGCCTCCTCTGGACTGGAGCCAGGACCTGCTGCCTCTTTCCCTCATCCCTGTCCCGCTCACCACTGACACGCTTCTCTCTGATTGGCCTGCTGCCAACTCCGCTCCAGCTCCCAGGTTGTACCTCACATCTGGGTCAAAAGGAGGGAGGGGGAAAGAGCCAAGATACCAGGATTCCCTGTAGTCTCCTTCCTTGATTTTTGTATGCCTCCAATACTTTCTTTTCTGGCTCCTTGGGGCTTGGGGATTGGATAAGCAGGTACCACAACCTTCAAGCCCTAGAACTATACTACATTATAGGCGAGCGCCCCCTGTGGATGCAGAGATTCTACGCACCATGAAGAAGGTGGGCTTCATTGGCTATGCACCCAACCCCCGCACCAGGCTGCGCAATCAGGTATGTTCAGAGGAGAGGGGGTCAGCCCCCACCCCAGACCTTTTGGATTTCTCCTGTCTTGTTTCTTTACTAGTCCTCATCAGTTTTTGCTTTTAGTCAATCATTAAGAGGTTTTTGAGGTCTAATGAATGGAAAGTACCATGGTAGGCCTTAGGGAGAATTCAGAGATAGAGTCTTTGCTATTAAGAAGTTTAGTATTTGGCTGGTGAAGATAAGACCTGTCTGTAACAAGTTATTTGTTCTATTGTTAAGTACTAAGTGAATGTTACAAGCATTCACTGCCAGGACTGTTTAGAGGGAAAATGTTACTCAAGGAAGACATACTGGAAAAGGTAGATATTGAGCTGGAAAGGTGAAAGATGGGTAAGTAGAAAGTAACATGGGATCAGTGTTAGCAGAGGCCTCAAGAAGCATAACTGCAAAAGGTGTATCTGACTGGCACTGTGACTGGACCAGTCTGGCTAGAGTGGTAGTTAGTGCTAGGAAATAGTGTGACTTTTGAGGTTGGAAAGGGCCTGGTTGTGAAGCCTTAATTCCAGTGTATAGGGATAGAAGTGATACACTGAAAAAGATGTTTCGGTAGAGTTTGGTGGCGGGATGTTGGACAGAGTGAGTGTACTGAGCCATGCGTGGAAGCTATCACAGTTGTCCAGCTGTGGTGAGGTAGGGTGGTGGCAATGGTAATAAAAAGGACACGGTGGATGCTGAAACTTCATGAAATTTGAAGGTTCAGTGTTGGGATAAAGGTGGGGGGAAATCAAAGATAATTAAGACATCCAGCCAAATACCTCTTTTTAAAAATTCTAGATTCCTTACCGACTCAAAGAGTCAGACAGCGAATTTGACAACTTCAGCCAGGTCACTGAGTCACCGATCGGGCGGGAAGAGGAGCCACATCTCCACATGGTCTCTAAGAAATACCGCAAGGTGCTGGGGGTTACCAAGGAAGGAGCCCTGTGGGATGTGGGGAAAGGTTCCCTGGGAAGAGGGGGTCTTTCTAGAAAGGATCAAAGGACTCAGTCGAGAAGCCTTCACTTACCACCTGGACTCAGGAGGGAGGTTTGGGGGAAGGTTGTGAACACTGCAAAGGATTAGGGGACTCTGAAGATACCTTCATTTTGCTCAGACTATTTCTGCCTCAGGTAACCATCAAGTACTCCAAGCTAGGGTTGGAGGACTTTGACTTCAAACACTACAATAAGACCCTGTTTGCTGGATTAGAGCCCCACATTCCTAACGCCTACTGTAACTGCATGATCCAGGTAAGGATATTCCTGCGACCTGATCATGGCTATGGCCTTTCTTCTCTGTGGCCCCATACCCTCTGCTCTTTTTCCAGGTCTCCAACCAAGCCTACTTTGCCATGGCCTCCACTACCATTCTTTCTTGCTCCACAGCCTTCAAGTCTCCTCTGTGTACTCCATTCTTCAGTAGACTCCTGACCTGTATTCTTCACCAGCTCATTTAACCATCCCATCTCTCTTCCTCTTCATAGCAGTTGCCTACATCAGTTCTCCTGTTCTTTTCCCCAGGTGCTCTACTTTCTCGAGCCCGTTCGCTGTCTTATACAGAACCATCTTTGCCAGAAGGAGTTCTGTCTGGCATGTGAACTGGGTTTCCTCTTCCACATGTTGGATCTCTCTCGAGGTGACCCTTGTCAGGTCAGTGTCTGGAGACTGGGGATGATAAAAGGGGAAGGGAGATAGACAGTAGGCAGAGACATTGCTGTGCAAATGACAACAGAAGAGAAAATTGCCCCATTCTACCAACACACTTCCTGAATTCCAGGGCAGTAATTTTCTTCGGGCATTCCGCACCATTCCTGAGGCCTCGGCCCTTGGTCTGATCCTGGCTGACTCAGATGAGGCTTCAGGCAAAGGCAATCTCGCCAGGCTTATTCAGAGGTGGAATCGCTTCATTCTCACTCAACTGCATCAGGATATGCAGGAGCTAGAAGTACCCCAGGCTTATCGAGGTGCTGGAGGCAGGTATGGAATCAGGACATGAACAGTTAAAGCCACGCCGACAGGCCCCTCTGTTACTTACAGAATCTCCTAACTGCCTCCCTGTGCGTGTGTATTGCCTTCCCTGCCCTTAGCAGTTTTTGCTCATCGGGGGACTCTGTCATCGGGCAGCTGTTCAGCTGTGAGATGGAGAATTGCAGCCTCTGCCGCTGCGGCAGTGAGACCGTGCGAGCCTCTTCCACCCTGCTCTTCACGCTCTCCTACCCCGAGGGTAGCAACAGTGGTATACCCTGCAGCTGGGTTGGGAAGGTTCCCTCACGTGTCCCATAACATCAAGGAGAGGGTGTTGGGAGGCTAACACTGGGTAGAGAGGAGAACCTAGAGTGAAGCATCCAGTTTCCCCTCAGATAAAACCGGGAAGAACTGGGACTTTGCTCAGGTGCTGAAGCGAAGCATCTGCCTCGAGCAGAATACACAGGCCTGGTGTGACAACTGCGAGAAGTACCAGCCCACGGTGAGTCCTCCCATGTTGGGGACTTGATGTGATCTCATCTGAGACTCGCTATGTCCGCACCGCCATCCAGGGATCAATAGGGAGTGGGTGGAGCCTCAGTTTGAAAATCAGGTCCAGGTTCTCCTGTTCCCATCCAGGTTTTTTTCCTCTAGACTCCCTGCCATTCCTTGTTTGTTTTTTCCTCTCAGATTCAGACCCGCAACATCCGCCATCTGCCAGATATTCTTGTCATCAACTGTGAGGTGAACAGCTTGAAAGAAGCTGATTTCTGGAGAATGCAGGCTGAGGTAAGGACCAGGTCTAGAAGCAGGATTTAGGTGTTCTTCTTAGTTTTCTCTCCCTTCTGTGTTCAATATATGATTAATGTTCCTAAGGAATCAGATATTTTCTCCTTTCTGTTCAGGTTGCCTTCAAGATGGCAATAAAAAAACATGGAGGAGAAATCTCTAAGAATAAAGAGTTTGCTTTAGCTGATTGGTAGGTACTGTCTGGTCGGGGGTGGGGGGTGGGGTCAAAGGATTGAGCTTCCCAGTGGCTTCTCTGGTCACTGGCTAGATCTCAGAATGGATTTCTTTTTTTTTTTTTAACACCCTCCCCCCCCTCAGAATGGATTTCTAATTCTCTTGTCCTGATAGGAAGGAACTAGGGAGTCCAGAGGGCATGCTGATGTGTTCCTCCATTGAGGAGTTGAAGAATGTCTGGCTTCCTTTCTCCATTCGCATGAAGATGACCAAGAATAAAGGGCTGGATGTTTGCAATTGGACTGATGGGGATGAGATACAGGTTGTTGAACAACTGGGAAGAGAAGGGGGAATAAGGGAGAGAAGGTTGGGGCAGAAGCAGGGCAAGGGGAAGATGGAACTTAGTATAGGGAAAAGGAAGGGAATAAAGCCATGTATTTACCAGCTGTGGGCTTTTCCAGAGTGACTCAGTTCAGTATTTAGAGTCTTAGATGGGCTAGGATGGAGATAACCCACCCTGGTCCCCCATCCCCACCCCCAAACTCCCTGTCCTCTCTCCCCATTCCCCTTCCTTCCCCATCCTTAAACTTAGCTTAGCAGCCTGGGTACCCCCCTCACAGTGGGGCCCAGCCAGGGCAGAGGAGGAGCATGGTGTCTTTGTGTATGACCTGATGGCTACTGTGGTACACATCCTGGACTCACGCACAGGGGGCAGCCTGGTGGCTCACATCAAAGTTGGAGAGACCTACCACCAGCGCAAGGAGGTGAGTGAGATAATACAAGGTAGGGACACTCCTGGTGGTAGCCACAATGGAGTCCCAGGTCTGTCCTTATCTTGAGTCTGAGTGGTCCAGCTCTCACTTTATCATCTGTCTTTTGCTGTATTTCCACAGGGTGTTACCCACCAGCAGTGGTATCTCTTCAATGACTTTCTTATTGAACCTATTGATAAGGTTAGTTGTAACACATTCCATTCACCCTTTCATCTCCCCTTTTCCAAGAATTCTCGTCCTCAGTGCTCCAGAGAATGCCGGGCAGATTCAGGAGGGAGGGATGGGTCCTCAAGAATAAAAAGTGTTAGCAAAACTAAACGTAGTACATGAGTTCTGTCTTCTGTCTGGCCTGGGAAAAAGGAAAAAGGGGCATCTATATATAGGCCATGAGTCCTTTTTCTTTTATAGCATGAAGCTGTGCAGTTTGACATGAATTGGAAAGTACCTGCTATCCTTTATTACGTCAAAAGGAATCTTAATTCCAAATACAACCTGAACAGTAAGTGGTACAGAGTAGACTCAAGAGTGTGGCAGTTTAGATTGGTCTTTTGGAAGAGATCTTGTTAAGATTAGGATAAGTAACCAGTGTTATTATTTCCAGGGATACTAAAGAGATTCTTGGTCATCAGGTCCTATATCAGAACCTGGAGATCCTAAGGGTATAGAGGGGAATAGATGATGGGGGAGAATCTGATCAAAAGGGAAAAGTTTTGATTTTGAGTCTCATCATTCTCCCCAAGGGAAGCTTTCTTCTTCTTTTGGAGATGAACTCCTTATAAGGTTCCTTTTTGGTGCCTTTAAACCATAGTTTCTGTGCAACTTTATTTTTCTAGATTTTCTAAGCTAAAGTCAAAGTCTTATTGTTTCCTCTCTGCTTTTTTGTTTTTTCTTAGCATATTTCTTAATAGTTTTCTGATTTGACCTGTTCCATCTATCTGTTCACCAGACACAACTTTTTATTCACATGCTTTGATTATTGAGAGATCACAGTGTCAGGGCGCCTGGGTGGCTCAGTCGGTGAAGCAGCCGGCTTCAGCTCAGGTCATGAACTCACGGTTTGGTTCGTGGGTTTGAGCCCCACATCGGGCTCTGTGCTGACAGCTAGCTCAGAGCCTGGAGCCTGCTTCAGATTCTGTGTCTCCCTCTCTCTCTGACCCTCCCCTGCTCACACTGTCTCTCTGTCTCTCAAAAATAAAAGACATAAAAAAAAAATTTGAGAGATCACAGTGTAGACCCAGTGTCTGGTCAGCCATCCTGGGTTTCCCTCCCCTGGTTACTTCCCTATCCCTAACCATCTGTCTTCTGGGTTTTCTCTTCCAGTCAAGAACCCTATTGAGGCAAGTGTCCTGCTAGCTGAAGCCTCTCTAGCACGGAAGCAGCGAAAAACGCATACTACCTTTATTCCACTGATGCTGAATGAGATGCCACAGGTTGGAGATCTGGTGGGCCTAGATGCTGAGTTTGTCACTCTTAATGAGGTAAATAAGACCAAAAGGGTGTGGTGTTGGAACAGAACTCTGGAAATATTAGGAGTCATAAGCAGTTCTCTGATTACCTTATCAACTCTTCTCATATAGGAGGAAGCAGAGTTACGCAGTGATGGCACCAAGTCCACCATCAAACCAAGCCAGATGTCAGTAGCAAGGATTACTTGTGTTCGAGGCCAGGGACCCAATGAGGGTATCCCCTTCATTGATGACTATATCTCTACCCAGGAGCAGGTATTAAGATATGGAGGTACAAGCGAGACAGACCTTGTGCTAACATAGAGTGCTCTAAAACCCAGGGAAGAGTATCAGGGGGAGACTCTGCACCTCACTTCCTGAGCAACTTCTCGTTTTCTCTATGCCTAGGTGGTGGATTACTTGACTCAGTACTCGGGGATTAAGCCAGGAGACCTAGATGCCAAGATTTCCTCTAAGCACCTCACAACTCTCAAGTCTACCTACTTAAAGCTTCGTTTTCTTATAGATATTGGAGTCAAGTTTGTGGGTCATGGTCTGCAGAAGGACTTCCGGGTCATCAACCTCATGGTTCGGGCAGGGCTCTTTTTAAGAGTTTCCTTTGAATATGGGACCTTAAGGGTATACATTGTGCTTTTGGAGAATGGGAAATTATGGTTCACCTACCTTCAGTCTCCCACTCTTTTATCTCTGCCAGGTACCCAAGGACCAAGTCCTTGACACTGTCTATCTCTTTCATATGCCCCGAAAACGAATGATTTCCCTGCGATTCCTTGCTTGGTACTTCCTAGGTGAGTTGATGTACCTTGTAGGCCCTTATGGTGCTCATTAAGAGCAGGAAAAATTGTTGGAGGAATCAAAGGAGTAGGGAGGACCCTGACTTAGTGGTGAGAATTACAAATGGATTTAAGTAACTTCAGTATCCCTCTGCACTAGGTACGGTGTTTGGCTCTTTCCCTTATGGGCAGTCAAGCTTTTTATTGATTATTGGGAGTAGGGGATGTGATTATGGGACATGTTCTTACTTTTCCTTTACTAGGTTCCAAACTATTCCACCTCTAATTCCCTCAGACCTGAAGATCCAAGGGGAAACCCATGACAGTATTGAAGATGCCCGCACAGCCCTTCAACTCTACCGAAAGTATCTGGAGCTAAGCAAAAATGGCACGGAGCCTGAATCCTTCCACAAAGTGCTCAAGGGTCTTTATGAGAAGGGCCGAAAGATGGACTGGAAGGTTCCTGAGCCTGAGGGTCAGACAAGTCCCAAGAGTAAGGCCTGGATTGGGACAAGGGAAACCGGACAGGGTGGGTTTTGATTGCATATGTGAAGATTATACTTATCATAATAATGATGATGGTGATGTTAACAATAGTACCAACCCTACCTTACATTTGTAGAGCACTCAGTAGTTTACAAAGCACCTCCCAACAGTCAGTGAAATAGATTGTATTCTTGAAAGTCTGCATTGATCCTAACTTCCTCCTGCCTAATTCTAAAATGCTTGTTAACTTTTTTTACATTTATTTATTTTTGAGAGACAAGAGTGAGACAGAGCACGAGCGGGGGAGGGGCAGAGAAAGAGGGGGACACAGAATCCGAAGCAGGCTCCAGACTCTAGGCTCTGAACAAGCTGTGAGCACAGAGCCCAAGACGGGGCTTGAACTCATGAACCGTGAGATCATGACCTGAGCTGAAGTCAGATGCTCAACCGAATGAGCCACCCAGGCGCCCCTAATTCTAAAATGATTGGGGCAGATTTGCCCCCTTTTCCTTCATAAATAGTATTCCAGGTGCTTTTTCTTCACTCATCTTAAGAGTCAATGCTCTTGATTTTGTCTCTGACAGATGCTGCTGTCTTCTCCTCAGTGTTGGCACTCTGACCTCACCCTCTCCCAGTGACCTACCACCTCTCCCTTCAGTGTTCTGTGCCCCAGAACTGGGAGATGGCCTCCCAAGTTGGCTGTACCTTGTCCGCTTCCAGAATTGGACCTGCTCAGGGTCTACAGATGGTGCTATTAATAGAACTGGAATGCAGCAGAGTTGCTGCAAAGGAAGAGGTGCCAGATTCCTTTTTCATTCTTTGCAAAATAGCAGGCCAGAAACAGAGTCTAGAATTGGCCCAAATGGAAAGAAATTGGTATTCTCAACAAATATCCTGGGTAACAAATATCCAGGCAAAAAATACTCCTGGAACCAGTACTCTTAAGTTCCTAGTTGGCTAAAGACTCAGGTCCCGGACAGTGATAGGATATAAGACTGCTCAAGTCTCTGCTTGAAGGATGCCTGGATAGACCAGGACATAGAGTATTGGTAGCACTAGCAAACCAGTGTTGCCAACACCATCATTGCCAAAAAGCCTTTGGGTCCTAGACACAGCTTGGCTGCTGTCTTCACTCCTGCTGACAGCTGAGAAGCATCTGTCTTCCATCCACTCTCCTCTCCCAAGTTTTGTTATTTTTAAAAATTTTGTTTTTAAATGCATGTTTTATAAAATAAAAACAAAAATGTTATTGGCTTGTCATCTATGTCATTAGAGACCTGCAAGTGTGAGATGCTCTGACTTAAGCTCTCCTCTTCTTTCTTTGTGTTGGCTTTCTATAACAACTGGGGAAAACCAAATTTCCACCTAGAAAAGAAGGTGAAGGTCTGGAGTCCAAAGTTAAGGTTATTGGAGGAATAGAATTATATCTTTCCTGGACGGTTATTTTTAGCTCTTTGCTATGGCTGCCTAGTACCTTAAGGTCTGATTCTTTTAAGATGCGCAGTATGGTTTCTTCCTAAAAGTAAAGTTGGGGAAACTGACAAACTGCAGGGCTTGTTATCTTAAGACCTGTAGCTACTAACAGGATCTGTTGAGGTGCTTCCTGGGAAATGTAGTTTTACCGGGTATTGAAGCCCGGGCTACTCACAGGATAGCAGGGTACCTTTCTTTTGAAAGGTCCTAGCCCACCTAGACTGACACACCCACGCGTCTGACCGCGTCCTTACGCCACGCCGTGCTCTGTCCTTGCTTCAGGCCACTCCTGTTCTTCGGCTGACCCCTGGTGGTCACGTGGAGCTGCTCGCCACGCAAGTCTGGGTCCTTCTGCGATCCATCGGGGTCCTCACAGCCTGGAAGCCGCTCCGGAGCTGCCTGTTCGCGCGAGAGTTTGGAGGGGCGGGTGTGGGGTCGGTCTCCGGTGTGGGTCTCGAACCACAGCGCTTCGGAGCCGTGCTTAGGCTGCCGCTTAGAGTGGGGCGAGCTGGGTCAGGCAGTCGCTGGGTCACCCGTGCCTGGAAAGTGCCGGAGCGCTCTGGAGAATCCTGGACAGCCCCGCTCCCCCGCAGCCAGGTGCTAGGGTCGGGAGTAAAGTGAGAGTCCAGCCGTTTTCGAGCGCCTGGGCCACGGCGGCGGCCCTGGGAGCAGAGGTGGGACGGATGCGAGTGACCCTGAGGGTCGGGGATGGACTGGAAAGAAGGCAATGGCGGCGTCCTCGGGAAGGGGGCTGGTCCGCACGGGAAACAGCTTTGGAGGTGGGGATGCAGTAATCTAAGGTGGTGGGTCCAAATAGGCCCCAGGTATAGAGTGTTCTTGTCCTGCCCACTATCTCTCTGCCTATTGGCCTGAATCAGCTGCTTGCCTTGCCGGCAGCTTCTCTGTGCCTTCCGTCCTCGCTTAATCGCCAACCTCCGTTCCGCAGCTGCCACATAACCGTGTGAGCCCTAGGCAGCCGTCGCTGAAGTACCAACATCTGGGGCCTCACCTGTCGACGTAGTGTCTGGGCCTGAGCCCCATGTCTCTAGCTCGCGCTCTCACTCACCGCGGGGTGGGGGTAGAGATCGGAGTCCTCAAGTGCTGGAAGAGAGGAGCTCCTTTGTGTCCTGTCCATTTCCTGAAAAGTTGAGCCAGAGTCACACCGAGGCCTTTGTAGGCCTTGGGATGAGGGATGAGGGATGAGGGGTAAGGGTAATGGAGCCGACTCCTCACACCTATGCTCTATTCCACCCCAATCTCAGGTGGAGCAACCCCATTACGCTAAAGATGAAAGGCTGGGGTTGGCTGGCCCTGCTTCTGGGGGCCCTGCTGGGAACTGCCTGGGCTCGGAGGAGCCAGGATCTACATTGTGGAGGTAAGAGCACAAAGAAGTGAGAGGAAGGAGGGTGGGGAAGACAGAGAAAGCATGAGATACAGGGCCTGGGAGAAGAACGAATGGAAATCCCTGGGTTGATTTCCTTTCTCTCCTTCTTCCTCATTCTTTCTCTCCCCTCACACCAGCTTGCAGGGCTCTGGTGGATGAACTAGAGTGGGAAATTGCCCAGGTGGATCCCAAGAAGACCATTCAGATGGGCTCTTTCCGAATCAATCCAGATGGCAGCCAGTCAGTGGTGGAGGTAACTGTTATGTTCCCCCAAATAAAGTAGTCACTCTGACTTTGAATGAGAACTCAACTGATTAAGAAGGACCTTGGTTTAATAGAAATTGGCCCAGAAAGGTGTCTAAAATATTGAGCTGTCACATTTGTAAGAGGCTGGAGGCTATAACCTGTGCACTTGCTTTCTGGCTCCAAACCTTAATACTTTATTTTTGCTGTAGTTATTAGGAGACTAGGAACCCTCATCAGCCCCCTCCTCCACATCCATAATTCTTGTCACTCATGTTTTCACTATGGCATAATCATCTACATACAAAAGAGAGAAAGAAAAAGAAGACATTATCCCTGTATTTAGGAAATGTGTGTTTTAGTAGGAAACATAACATATACACAAAGTATATCTAGTGAACAGTATATAAAGAAAAATTACGGTTATGATGTTTGTGAGATGCTTTATAATCATCATCCTCAAAGCCTACACTACCTCTCTTATGCTCCTATTGAGAACAGGTATTAGTCTCATTTAATACAAATAAATAAAATCATTAGCTTACACCCATAAGAATTTAAGGAATTCAAAGTTAAGGAACACATAGTTAACTAGGATTAATCAAAGAAGTCTCTGTTTATCTATAATTTGGAATTAATGACACACCTGTTTTATTTCTTAGACTTGTGGTGTGAGGTAAAATAAGGTCATATATTTGAAAGCACTCTGGAATCATATAAATAAACTGTATTGTTTTTAATTAGGGAGGGCTTTTTAGTATAAGTTAGTTGAACTAGATTTGGAAGAAAAAGTAAGGATATAATATACAGAGATGGAAGAATATGATACAAGGCTGAGGACATTTCTAGGTGCCTTATGCTCGCTCAGAGGCCCATCTCACAGAGCTGCTAGAGGAGGTATGTGACCGGATGAAGGAGTACGGGGAACAGATTGACCCTTCCACCCACCGCAAGAACTACGTACGTGTAGTGGGCCGGAACGGAGAATCCAGCGAACTGGACCTACAGGGCATCCGAATTGATTCAGACATCAGTGGCACGCTCAAGTTTGCGGTGAGCTTTGGGAATGGGTAGCTGGCTTTTGAAAGTTAGGGGAGTTATTGGACAGACCATGCAGAAAGTTAAGTTAATCTCCTCCTCCTCTCTGGAGGGGGAGGCAAAAGGCCTCTACTTGCTGTCCTCTCTCATTCATTTCTCCCTTGGGTTGACAGTGTGAGAGCATTGTGGAGGAATATGAGGATGAACTCATTGAATTCTTTTCCCGAGAGGCTGACAATGTTAAAGACAAACTTTGTAGTAAGCGAACAGGTAAACTACTCCCACTTCACTGCCTATTCTCATGGCCCTTTGGAACCTGGCACATTCCTTAGCATGTTCCTCTACTCCCCCCCCCCCCCAGCCCCGCCCCGTCCTCTGATAATAGCTCAAGAATTGACTTAGGGACTTGGGTTGTTCCTCTTCATTCTCTTCCTGTCAGCTCTCAGAATCTGTGACTCCCTCACTTGAGATACAGGTGAGAGGATAGTGGGAATGTTTTGTCATCTAAAAGGATATGCTCTGAAAAATGGTGGTTGGTGTGTGTGCCAGTTTGGTTTTGGGTATTTTCTTGAGTGTGGCATATATCAGTATGAGAGTGGCATTTTCCTTCAAACTTTTATGTGCTATTTTCAGATCTATGTGACCATGCCCTGCACATATCGCATGATGAGCTATGAACCACTGGAGCGGCTCAGACTGACAGGCTTGATGGATCACCCCCAGGAGGGGAAGAGGGTGGCAATGCCTTTTATATTATGTTTTTATTGAAATGAACTGAAAAATTGTGAAACCAAAAGTATGAACTGTGTTGTCTTTTCATATCCAGAATCGACTCTTACATTAGGCTTGAAGATAGGGGATTCCAGACAGGAAAGACAAGGGAAGGAAGTGCTTTGGAAATGGTGTAGCATTTATTCAGCATTTGGTCAGTACCTACTCAATACCATGTGTTTAGAGTCTAATTGTGGAGAGAAGAGGAACCTCTGTGAATAAGCAAGGGAACATAGGTAAGTGTATGGTAGTATGAGATTCTAGAAATGACTTGTATTTATAATGATGAAACAAAGTGTAAGACAGAGCTTGGTCTTGAAGGAAATAATGGACATGCATTATTCTTCCCTCCCTGCCCTTCCAGATGGAGGGATCAGCAATAGCAGACAGGAAGGGGAAATGGATGTGATCAACTCATCAGAAAAGTAAGGGCTTTATAAGATAGGGAGAGATGAGGTAAGGAATGTTATTTAATGAAGGCCCTTGCTTGCTGGCCTAAACTTTTAGATTTGAACCTGCAGCACTAAAGTATACCTTTCTCATCTTCATCTGTCTGTCTGGATTGTAAGTCTGTCTCCACTTTCTGTGTGTAGAAATTCGTACTGGGGCAAGGGATGGAAACCTAAAGGATCCTTCTTTGAGGAGCTTCTCAAACACCTTGATCCAGAGGAATGTCTGTCTCAGGGTTTGGAATGGAACATTTCTATCCCAGGAGTACCTCAGGGAAAGAATACCTGAATAAACATTTTGAAGACTTTTTAAATTAAGCATTTTAGAATCTAAAGGGAAGTTGGAGGTCATACAGTTCACCTCTGCCCATTTTACAGATGAAGAAACTGAGCCCTAGAGATACGACAGGTTCTGGACCAATAAACTCATGTTCCCAAGTGTCAATCTGATCTAATATAGCTGTAAAGTAGCTTCTGTTTTAAGTCTTTTTTCTCCTAATACCCTGTACTAAGCCTGGCACACAAAGTGAATGTGTTCAACAAGTCTTTCTTGTCACAAATCCTGAGAAATCTAACACATGAACTAGTTCAGAGCAAATATCCTGATATTAGTTGACAACTCAGGCTCTAGTGTTAATTCCTTCTTCTCTCATCAGCCATAAGAAATGCAGTATCCTGTCAAGGCTGTTTTCCAGACCAGCTGTTACTATTTTTTCTTCTGTGATGCACATGAATAAGGTTCACATTCTTCATACCCCTGTGAGTATACCCAGGATTGTGTCCATTGACTGCTTCCTGTCTAAAAACTTACTCTTCCATCAGAAAGTTTATCAGAAGTGTGAAAGGATTTACAGGGAACTCGAAATTGTTTTAATGTACAGAAAAGCAAATAAGTCACAAGCTTTAATAAAATAATGTTAGTTGGTAATAAATTACTTGTGATACACCTCACTAGTCTGTCAAGTTATAGCTGTTAAGAACTCTCCAGCTCAACAGTCTTTGCCATTGCTACATGGGGGTGTCCTACATAGGGAAGAGTGGACATTATCCTCCTTGACTTGATCCTCAGAAGGCTAGGAGGATATTCTTTGCACATCTCTTTATTCATATCACAGGTTACCACAAGGAATCCATTAATTTACCTAAATGTTTCTGGAGGCTCCCTACAATGAATGATTCTAGCCCAGTATTTGGTAGATCAAGTGCTAACCCTGCATATCTGGTTACACCTTAAGCTTTAAATGCCTTCTAAAGGTATCTATCGGTAAAATGTTAGAACTTAAAGAAACATTCTCAAAGAGAGTGTTAAATGAGATCCGGGTGTGAGTAGGAAATTTATTATGTGAAAACCCAGTCCTTTAAATATAAATTTTATGGGCACCTCAGTCAGTTAAGCATCTGACTTTGGCTCAGGTCATGATCTCACAGCACGTGGGTTCGAGCCCCACGTCGGACTCTGTGCTAACATCTCAGAGCCTGGAGCCTGCTTCAGATTCTGTGTCTCCCTCTCTCTCTGCCCCTCCCCTGCTCACACTCTGTCTCTCTCAAAATAAAATAAAGACATAAACATTTGTAAAAAATAAATAAATTTTAGGGAATTTTTAGGCTGTTAAAAAGGATTTAGGGACGCCTGGGTGGCTCAGTCGGTTAAGCCTCCGACTTCGGCTCAGGTCAGATCTCACGTTCGTGGGTTCGAGCCCCGCATCACGCTCTGTGCTGACAGGAGCCTGGAGCCTGCTTCCGGTTCTGTGTCCCCTTCTCTCTCTGCCCCTCCCCCTCTCATGCTCTGTCTCTATCAAAAATAAATAAAACATTAAAATAAATAAATAAAATTTTAAAATTTAAAAAAAAAAGGATTCAGAGCAGGGACAAGATTCCTTTAAATACAGGACAGGGATGAATAGCAAAGGAACTAGTTTATGCTGAATACTCCTATAACAAACACACCTTACTTAATCTTTACAGTTCTAAGAAATAGATGTTCCTCCCATTTTTAAAGATGAAGAAACTAAGTTCAAAGAGATTGTGTCTTGGGGAATCAAGACTTCAATCTTAGTGATTGTCTTATCCCTGGGCCAGTGGGTCTTTCTATCTCATTCCCGTAGTGGAGTCTCCATGTTGTCTCTAGTGGCTGTATATATTAGTAGTTGTGCTTGAAAACTACCTCGAAGTTTGAACACATGCCCTCTGACTCTAATAATCAATAGTGAAAAAGCATTATATCCTCCTTTCAGCTATTTTTCCAGACTGATTATAATAAGAAACCCATTCTCCCCCACTGGTCATTTTAGGTGCTAAGTGTTTATCTCTCCTACCTTTATATATTCTGGGAGGGTCACTATTTTCATGTATTTCAGGTATGGATGTACAAACGTTTTACAGAATACACTGAGCTGATGTGCCCAGGAGACCATTAAGAGTGATTCAGAAGTCCCCTTCCTGAGTTACAGCTGATAATTTACAGTCATCACCATACCAACAGTACAGCTTAGTAGTTAAGGTACAGTTTCAGGGCAATTACAAACTATGGCCCTGAGCAGAATACTTTATCTAAACTTTGGTTTCATCCTCTGAGGGGATACTAATATTACCTACATCCTTTAGAGTTGTTGTGAGGATTAATTAAGATAATGCATGTACCACATTATTAGTATTCAGTAAATTTTAGTAACCCATTAAATGCAGGAGTTTGATTTACGGTTGCAGGCGGTTCAGTTGAAGCTTAGGCTGCATTTTCCCACTTACCCTTAGCCACCAGGGGGCACCATCCCCTCTGTCCATTTTAAAGAGGTCCTCCCAAGGTCAAGATGACCTCAATGCTCAGCCTTCTCTCCACTGCCCCCACTAGTTCTTAGGCACTTAGTTTTATTTAGACCTAACACTCATTTGGCTGCTTTATTCATTCCAATCCTCCCTTAACTTTCTTCTCTACTCCCCAGGTCTCATTCACAGTTTAGAAAGAGATTCTAAGCTAGCTTCTGGGAGATCACATTTAGTCCTGATCCCTGGGCTTTCCCACTGGTGTTATAGTAGTGGATGTCAGGACTAAACAACTTCAAAACAAGTCCATAAAGTAGTCATAACAGGAGGTTCCAGGACATGGTGTCAAGAGGCGTAGGGCTTTGCTGTTTCCCACCCTTCTGCCAGTGATTAGAGTTCCAAAATTGGTTACCCTTATGGCCACTCAATAATTTTCTTTTGGTAGCCTCACCCTGAAAATGCCTCCTGTCTTTTGGGGTACTAGAGTTCAGGCCTCTGGTCAGCTGGTTAGTCTCTGTGGATAATTAACCAGAAAGCAGAAACCAGGCCAGACTATTCTAGGGTTAGGAGGAAATCCTCTGTGAGATGCTAAATTGGGAGCAGATATTGATCATTGGAGCTTTGAAGTCGCCGAGAAGGTAGCTGAGGTCAGTGTTCCTTTGGGGCACTGCTCGGCTTCTCTTTATGAAGTTCTTTCCTAAGACCTACCTATCTGATTTCCAAATCAGAGGAGTATTGTTTGGTAGAATGTGAAGCTAGGTACAAGGAAAGTTGGGAAGAGAAAATGGTGGTTTCCTTCTCTTTCCCCAAGTCCAAACTATAAACTAGTTTCTTTATAAAGCAGGTCTATCTAAACCTAGTTTAGATGGTACTGAGACTTCTGAACGTTGTTACTGCTATGTGAGGGGATAAAAGGACTATTCATTTGGAGCTTGGGGTTTGTAGATTAGGTGCCCGGGTCCTTGGGTCAGTTTCGCTCTGCACCTAGGTCAATGACAGTGATGGGTTTAGGAGGTAGAAAGGTCGTGAGGTCTTGTCTACCTAGAGGAGTTAGTGAAAAGTGATGTGGAAGGTCGATTTAGTACTATGGTTTATTTAATGGTCTCTGGGAAGCATAGGATAAGTGTATAAAAGACAGCTATGTAGGAGAAGGGGTCCAGAGGCCCTATGGAAGTGATGGACAGTGAAGGGAGTGATGTGACAGAAAGGGAGGATGCTAATTCCCTAATTTTGGATGAGGGGCTAGTTTGCAGCTTTGGATCTTATGGCTAGATGTGGGGTAAGCTGCCTGCATGGGGTTATGTGACTGGAATGGCAGTGAGACTAATGACCAGGACCCAGAGGTTCTGACTTGGGCTGGAAGCTGCCTTCTTCTTTTTTTTTTTTTTTTTAAGATTTCATTTTTGTAAGTAATGTCTATACCCAGTGTGGGGCTCCAACCTACAACCCTGAGATCCAAAGTAGCATGCTCCACCAACTGAGTCAGGCACCCTTGGAAGCTTTCATATTATGGGGGCATTTATAAGACTTGAATTTCCTGGCACTAGGCACAGAACTGAAATCCTGGCAGGAGACACAGAACTGACAGCCCATAAAGGCACTAGATACTCAGGCTCCTGCCTTTGGTTTCTCTCTCCACATATTGGGGTCTCTTACTATCTATAATTCCATGGCCTCTGCTGACCTCAAATTATCACCAAGCAGCTAACGTCTGTCCACATGACGTCACCTCTATGGCCATTAAGTCATTGACCAAAGACATTCTTTAAGAAAGCATGCCAACGGGGTAGGAGGTGCAGGCACAAATCAGTAGCCATGATAGTATATTAAAGGACTGGCTTCTGAGGACCTTCAAGGTCGGAGTCCTCGGGACTTTTTCCTCTCATATTAACCTGAGAACTAACCCCAAATGCGTTAAGAGCAAGAGGAAGCAAGCCTAAGGAAGTTAACTGAGTTATCAGGCACATACTTAGTCACCTACATGCCCCCCGCCCCCCCCGCCCATTCTTAATTAGCCGAACCCAGGCTGTCCAATCCAGCCCAAAACAACTGCAGTCAACGGTTCAGGTCCCGCCCACACACACACCGGGCCAATGGCCGATCCCGAGGCGAGTCCCCTGAGAGGGGCGGGAGCGGGTTCAGGCAGTAGGCGGGGCCTCGCTGAGGACCCTGGGCTGGGCGCCGCCGCCGGTTTGTCTACCCTTTCCCTCAGCCACCTCCTTTCAACCTTGTCCACCCGTCGTCGCGGCCTTTGCTGCAGCGCGGCGGCTCCCGTTCCTGCCGCAGCTCTGTCCCCTCCTTCCCTCCCCACCAAGTCCCCGAGTTCGCCCGTCATGGCTTTACTCACTGCGGCCGCCCGGCTCTTCGGAGCCAAGGTGAGCAACTAAGGGAGGGAGCGCGCGGCCCCAGGGTGGGGCTGAGGCGACTGCAGGCCCTCCAGCGCCAGGGTCTCCCTCCCCTACCCATACGCACCCCAGCACTCCTTAAAGGGGCCCTGCGCCTGGCTGGTCGCCAGCCCTCTGTGGAACTCTCAGGGCCATGTGCTACGCTGGCCTTCTGCCCCTCCGGGTGAAGAGAGCACTGCCCGCCCCCGGCATGCGGGCTTGGGCTGGTGAGAGCCCGGCTCCTACTGTCACCCTGCATGTCTGTGTGGAAGAGCTCTGGGAAAAGGAGCTTCCAGTGGAGAACAGAGGTGTCGTGTTCTGTTGAAGTTAGGGAAAGGGCCTGTTTGGTGGAGGGGGTGAGGGGGTAGAAGCGGCAGGGGTGAAGAGATGTGCGCACTGTCCCTGGACCAGAGCTGGAGTGGTGGCTGATCTTGGCTTCTGCTTTGTAGGGAAGGCCTTGTCGGTTCCCGAACTGCCTTTTTTTCATTTCTCCAACCCAAATTTTGAAGCTTTTAGTGACCAAGATTTAGCAGTTGCTCTGGTAGAGTGGGACTCAGGTCCTCTTTGTCCTTGGGACTCTTGCACTTACTCTTCATATAGGAGGAGCTTGGATGGGGTGGAGCCCTACTGTAAAACCTTCTGCATGATTATCACATATGATTAGAGATAGAGAAAGATTGTTCCTCCAAACTGCGGGCCAGTAAGTGAAGATAACTGGGCAGGAGATAGCACTGCTGAAGTCATGTGACAGTCCTACTACTCTCTCACTCAGGTTTAGCCATTGCTTTTAAGTCTACCCTGGAGAGATTCCTCTCACTCGTTGAGGCCCTAATTTACTTGAATTTTCTTGCCTTTGGATTATATGCATATTGTTGCAGATAATGTTGCAGTTCAACTTCAAACTGCCAGTACTTTTGTCTCTGGGTAGCTTAGCCCTTTAAGTAGAAAAACTGCTGTGTTGGGGGGGGCAGTGCCAGTCTTCTAATCCAAGCAGGGACAGTCCCACAAGTGACCTTGACTTCTGCAAAGAACTTATACTTTCTCTTCTGCAGATTAAAGCTGCCAGCACCTGAAGGAAAGGGAAGTCTTAGAATGGTTTTGGCTTGCTGTGTTATCTTGCATGGTTGACAGATAAGGTGAAGCCTGTAGAATTTACACTGGGGTTCTTCCAGGTACCCAGCAGCAAGGTGGAGGCTGATCATTTGGGAGATATTTGTCTTACTTGACTGTTGCTTCTGCTGCCAGGGAACAGGGTAAGGAAGTCTCTTGGGAAATGAAGCAAGTTCTAGATAGTGTTTTGGCAGAATAGGGGACACGACACTATAATTAGCTCATTCCAGAGTTGCTAACCCAGACCAGTTAATCTAACCCTTCAAAGAATTTGAAAAACCTTTAGAATTTACGTTTTGAATTTATTTTGTCTTTTAAGCCTCTGGGGAATCTCAGAACACTTTTGGGATGACAGCACTACATAATTGTAGAATCATTACTGTTTTGTTTACTTTCCTGTAAGAGATGAACTTGAGGATCCCAGAAACCTGTAAATTGGAAGCCATTTGAAGGCTCTTGACTCGTAAAATTAGCAAAAAACACAGGTGTGGAAATTTCCTGAGATCTATGCAGAATGACCAGGATACCAAGAAGCCTTTCATTTTGTCAGCATTGCTAGCACCTGCCTAAGTTTCCCAGATTAGCCTGCAACTTAAGTGGAACTTAGTTTTACTTTTGCTATTAAGGTAGGCTTTAAAGAGCAAAAATAAATAGTTTTATGATCTGAGAGAACTGACCCCTACCATTTTGATTCTCAAGGTCAGATGTAGTTTCACTTTTTGAGAAAAGTTTTTTTTTTTTTTTTAATTTAAACATGTGCGCAGTTGAGAGCATGCACAAGTGAGGGAAGGGCAGAGGGATAGGGGGATAGGGAGGGACAGTATCCCAGGCAGGCTCCACGCACAGAATGGAGCCCAATGCAGGGCTCAATCTCACCAATCTTGAGATCATCACCTGAGCTGAAATCAAGAGTCGGACTTTTATTTTATTATTTTTTTAATGCTTATTTATTTTTGAGAGAGAGAGAGAGAGTGTGAGCAGAGAGAGAAGGAGACACAGAATCCGAAGCAGGCTCGGGGCTTGGAGCTGTCAGCACAGAGCCCGACTGCAGGGCTCGAACTCACAAACTGTGAGATCATGACCTGAGCCAAAGTCAGATGCTTAACTGACTGAGCCACCCAGGCGCCCCTGAGAAGAGATTTTTTAAACCATGCTCAGTGACATAAAATGCCAGCCATTGTTGTATTCTACCCTAGTCACTTTCAGGTAATTTAATGAACACTTGGGTTGGAGAGAGAGACTAATTTCAGAGCCTTGAGATTATTTGACTTCTTGTTTATCCAAATGAATTCATACTAAGCATTGGCCTTAGTATTAGCTCTGGGTGCCTTCGCTTTGTGGTGTACTATCTTTTCACAAGTGATCTGGGTCTGGATTTGGGCTGGAAATTAGAGTATAGCCACTAATTCACTTCTAGACTCTTTTAACACCAATGTGACTTAACAAACCCTACTTTTTTTTTCTTTGATGGTTTATTTATTTTTGAGAGAGGGAGAGAGAGACAGCGCAAGCAGGGGAGGCTCAGAGAGAGAGGTAGACACGGAATTTGAAGACAGGCTCCAGGCTCTGAACTAGCTGCCAGCACAGAGACCATCGCGGCGCTCGAACTCACCAACCATGAGATCATGACCTGGGATGAAGTCGAATGCTTAACTGACTGCGCCACCCAGGCGTCTCTAGTTACTTTTTTTAATGTTTATTCATTTTCGAGAGATAGATAGCATGAGCGGGGGAGGGGCAGAGAAGGAGAGACAAGATCTGAAGCAGGCTTTCCACTGACAGCAGAGAGCTTGCTGCAGGGCTTTCAAGGCAAAAGTATTTTTATATTATTTCTAGACCTTTTCAAGACATTTAAATTGATACTCCTGATTCCTTTACAGTAGACCTATAGTACTGAACATCTCCAGTATAAATCCTAGTCTGAAATTGGGTTCAACAAAACTAGATTAGTTTTTTTTTTAAGTCATCTCTACACCCAACATGGAGCTTGACCCCACAACCCTAAGATCAAGAGTTGCAGGCTCTTCTAACTGAGCCAACCAGATGCCCCTTATAGCCTAGAACTTGTGTGTGTGTGAAAGACAGAGACAAGAGACAGAGAATGAGCAAGGGGGAAGGCCAGAGGGAGAAAGAGACTCCCTAAGCAGACTCTGCACTGTCAACACAGAGCCCGATGTGGGGCTCAATCCCATGAACCATGAGATCATGACCTGAGCGAAAACTAAGAGTTGGATGGTTAACTGATGGAGCCACCCAGGGGCTCCTGTGGCCTAGAACTTTTAAAGGCAAGTATCCAAATCTCAGTCTACCCAAAGTGACGGCAGTACCATGATGCTTACTAGGTAGTTTAAAAATGGAAAAATGGAGCGTAAATAGCCTCATCATGTGCTAATGTTGGGATGACTGCATTTGTTCTTCTAAGTGCCTTTAGATTGGTAGCAGATGAGTGCATGGATGTGGGGAAGCAGTGAGGTGAGCAGTGCTGAAGTAAGTCATTAGAAGAGAAGGCTGGCATTCCTAATTCAAATGGACAGAAGGCAAGAAGCCAGATGTGGATCTCTAGAGCTACATGGTAATTCTTTTTGGACTAGTTCAGTGCTTTATGTGATATAGTGTGATGTGAAATTTAAAACTACTGAGGCAGCCTTAGCTATAGAGCTTTCTTAGCATATGACTGTCTTTCACTTTTTCCCCTCACTTGTCTAAATTACTTTAGGTCCCTGTATTATTTTTGTAAGTTTTATTTATTTAAGTGATCTCTACACCTATTGTGGGGCTCAAAGTCATGACCTGAGATCAAGAATCACATGCTCCTCCAAATGAGTCAGCTAGGCATCCCTAGGTCCCTGTATTTCTTTTAACATAGTACCATTTTCAAAGTTCTGTGAGTTCACAGTGGGCATTGTCACCTGGATTGCTTGTTCACATTGCACGTTCAGGAATCCTGTCTTCGGGTTCTAATTCAGCAAAGGTAGGATAGGATCTGGAAACATTTTTTTCAAGCACTTCTGTTGACTGACCTGGTGGACCAGTAAAGCCACGTACAGGTCTTTTGTTTGTAACTTTATTGAATGTATATATAACTTTGAGTATTTGGGCATTTTAATTTTTTTCATTTTTTGGAATTAGTATGATTATTTTGAAAATTAACTTTAGGGGCACCTGGGTGACTCAGTCGATTGAGAGTCTGACTTCAGATTCGAGCCCCGCATCCAGCTCCTTGCTGTCAACACAGAGTTCATTTCAGATCCTCTGTTCCCCTCTCTCTCTCTGCCCCTCCCCCGCTCATTCATTCATTTCTCTCTCTCAAAAATAAATTTTTTTTTAATTTGGCTTCGGGGTGCCTGGGTGATTAAGTGGCCGACTTCAGCTCAGGTCATGATCTCCTGGTCTGTGAGTTTGATCCCGGTGTCGGGCTCTGTGCTGACAGCTCAGAGCCTGGAGCTTGCTTCAGATTCTGTGTCTCCCTCTCTCTGCCCTTCCTCCACTTGTGCTCTGGCTCTCACTCTCTCAAACATAATAAATAAAAATAAAATAAAATAAAATTTGGCTTCAAAAGTAACTATTCTAGGCAATAGTCCGTTTAGGCTATTTTCTCTAGGTTTGTCTTCCTAGCCCTTTTTTTCAAAAGCTTTAGAAGTATCTTGTAAATTTCTGGACCAAAGTGTTAGGTGCTGAAACTACAAAAGAACTCTTAGTGGAAGTGAGCAGTTTCTAGAGGGCAGATCCTATATACTTTATTCACTAGTATACACTTAGTGTATTTAGAATAAGTAGATGTTCAGAAAGTATTTGTTAAAGAACAGTTAGGATTTCTACTAAAAGGAAAATTAGGGCTCGTGATTCTTTTCTGAGGTTGAATTCATGTCCTTTGTGATCTTCCTTGGAGTGAATCTTTAGGGAAGACTCTGTTAGAAAATGACAATTAGGTAGAATTATTAAGGAATGCCTGTGAATATGAAGGAGGTCAGAGTATGAAATCTGAAGATTACTGTACTCAGGCTGTTAAAGTGGCCTGACCAAGTAGTGCAGGCCGACTTGCAATATCACCAGTGTGAAACACAGATGTTAAATGGCTTTAGTTCTCTGACCTGGTTCTGGGGAGAGAGGACCCTTTGTTCTATGTGTGTTCTTTCTCCCTTAATGCAAGTTGTTCCTTCTGCATTGCAAGCCTTTGCAGCACAAGATTTTTCCTACCAGTTATTAGTGAATTATGTTTGCTTCATCAGCTAAACGAGTTCTGCTGGCTTGGCAAGCTCTGATCTTTTTTTGAAGAAGGACAAGGGCTCCATTAAAAATCAAGAGCATCTCTCTCAAGCTTGTAATGCTGGAGCTCTTGCATATGTTGTAAGACATGTTCTAAATGTGCCTGGGATGGAGGATCAAAGAAAATTTGGCTTTTCCCCTATGGAATCAAGGTCCTAGGTGTGGACCAGTGATGATAACAGGCTAAGAGGAATAAGAGGAAAATAACAACTTTATTAAGTGCTTATTCAAATAGGATTCTGGGGGCACTGACTGGCTTCAGTTGGAGGAGTGTGCAACTCTATTTTATTATAATATTTATTTATTTATTTTTGTGAGAAGTGGGGGAGACAGAGAATCCCAGGCAGACTCTGCTTTCAGTACAGAGCCCCACACAGGGCTCCATCTTATGAACTGTGAGATCATGACCTGAGCCAAAATCAAGAGTCATCCCTTAACCAGCTGAGCCACCCAGGTGCACCTGGATCATGTGACTCTTGACCTCGATGTTGTGAATTCAAGCCCCACATTGGGTGTTGATCACATAAAAATAAAATCTTACAAAAACAAACAAATAGGATTCTGTTGTTCCTAGAATTTGAGGTCGGATGCAGTAGTTTCTGATGATTTTTGGTTATTTTGCCAGTATCTTATTCTAGAAATACCCTAAATATTTTAGGCAAATCTTTGGCAGAATTTCCTGCATGTACTCTTAGTCCTTTTCTTCCCTTAGCCCTTTAAGATAGAGGTTCTTCCCTTAGCCCTTTAAGATAGAGGTTCTTTTAGTTATATTTTTCTGTTCTAGTATATTTGAGAGTCACAGCCCACTTCCATCAATAATAGCAAACTCACTAGAAGAGTTCTTGCAAGGGATGGCAGTGTTCGTAGGTTTGAAAAAGCCCTTTAGTGATTGTAATACCCCCACTCCACCCTGTAGAGAAACGTGACTGTCAGACATGTGAGCCAGGCCCTTGTCTTTGGAAGCCTCTCACTCTATCTCTCCCCATGAAGGAGCTGACCTATTGAATGAGGTGACTGCCTGATTCACCTGACAGCTGTTCCAGTAGGGTGACTCTACACGTGGCTTGCTACCAGAAGCCAAAAGCCTAGTTGCCACACCTCCCGAATTAGGGGAGGAGCTGGTAGGTGAAAGTTCAGGGATGACTCACAGGTTTGTAATCTGCCTGTTCCATCAGTGAGTATAGCCTGAAATTACTATACAAAGCTATTGAGCAGGTCTCTGGCAGCTAGGTGGTGAATGAAATGAGGTGTGTAGCCTTGGGTGTGACAGTCCTCCAGCATCTCCTTTCTAGTCATTTGTTCTTTTTTTTTTTTTTTTTTAATGTTTTAAAAATTTCATTCAGTATTGAGAGACAGAGCATGAGCAGGGGAGGGACAGAGAGAGAGGGAGACACAGAATCCAAAGCAGGCTCCCGGCTCTGAGCTGTCAGCACAGAGCCCGATGCAGGACTCAAACTCACGAACCTGTGAGATCATGACCTGAGCTGAAGTTGGCCACTTAACTGGCTGGCCACCCAGGCGCCTCCCCTCTTTATCAGTAAGCCTTTAAGGTCCTTAAAAAGGAAATTAGGACTTTATTTCCTATTCTACAGGTAGAGAGAATTATCCATTCACCGCTTCTTCAGGCCTGTCTGCCTCTTTCCTGGAATTTAATTCCCAGAGAGAGTAGTGACACTTGAGGTGTTAGGTAATAGGCCAACACATTTCTAAGAAACACATATTTATTGAACTCACTTATGCAGAAAACACTGTTTTAGATGCTTTCATGCAGATTATTTTGTACAATCTACTTCTCTACCTTCAAATTGGCTCTATTATTGCCAATTTAGCAATGTGAAAACTGGGACTTAGAGAAGTTAGGTCATATAGCCAAGGTAACACAGCAGGGTAGTAGTAGAACCTGGATTTAAGACTTGATCCTTAATAACTGTATATCCCAGGGTCTACCTACATTCTACCCTTTTGCTCCCTTGTTTAACACTTAAGGCGAAGTATGCATCTCAAACTTTATTGTTCATGTGGATCATCTAGTGAGCTTGGTAAATTGCAGATTTGGATACAGTAGGTCTGAAGTGAGGCCCAAGAGTCTGCATTTCTCACAAGCTCCAAGTAATGCTAGCACTGCTTGCTAGGCAGTCATATTTTATTTATAAACATTTTTTTTTAAGTTTATTTATTTTGAGAGAGAGAGAGCACATTCGCAAGCAGGGGAAGGGCAGAGAAATAGGGAGAGAATCCTGCACTGACAGCTTGAAGCCCGATGCAGAGATTTGAACCCCTGAACCGTGAGATCATGATTGAGCTGAAACCAATTGTCAATGCCTAACGTACCGAACTACCCAGGTGCCCGTAGGCAGCCATATTTTAAATAGCAAGGCTTTTGAGTACCTTTATATATTTTCTTCTTAGAGCCTTAACTGAGACTTTGAGCTAAGTAGCTTGAGTGTTATCCTAAATGTGGAAAAGGAAAGAGAAACAGTATAGCTGACCCATGAACAGTTTGAACTGTGCTGGTCCATTTATATGTGAATTTTTACAGTAAAGTACTGCAAATGTGTTTTCTCTTATGATTTTGTAGTATTATTTTCTTTAGCTTTTTTTTTGAGAATACAGTAGGTAAAATATGTAACATACAAAATAGGTATTAATAGACTATGTTAAGAGTAAGGGTTCTGGTCAACAGTAGGCTTTTAGTATAGTTTGGGGGAAGCCAAATGTTATACCCAGATTTTCAACTGCATGGGGGATAAGCATCCCTAATTCCTGTGTTGTTCAAGGGTCAACTATAGTTAGTCGTTTTGCTTTGTATGTCTGTTAATTTCGTTAGGAGCTGGAGCTAGAACCCAGATTTCCTTTCCTAATTCCAAATCACAAGCAGGGGGGAGGACAAATCATGTACTGTTTTCTGCATCAGTAGGTAAAATTGTTCTATTTTGAATTTTTCCTCTTCTAGCCTTTTGAGTGGTTATAGCTCTGAATTGCTGCCTTTAAAATCCTTCTAATTTCTTTAGTTTTCTTTTAAGCTGCAGGGTTAGCTAAAAATATGACCAATCCTGATACTGAAGGGTGTGAGAAAATGGCCAAACTGTATAATTTTATATATTTATTATCTAAAAAATTCAAGGCACTTGCTATAGGCCAGAGGTGGTTTTAAGTGCTTTATAAGTGTTGACTTAATTAATCCCCCAAGCAATTCTTTGAGATAGGTATTATTATTGTTCCCATTTTTCTGATAAGGAAACTGAGGCACAGAAAGATTAAATGACTTGGGTAGTGTCAAACACTAATAAATGGCAGAGAAGGGCAATAAAAAAGAATATACTAGGGGTGCTTGGGTGGGGACTTCAGCTCAGGTCATCATCTCACAGTTCATGGGTTTGAGCCCTGCGGCAGGCTGTGTGCTGTCAGCTCAGAGCCTGGAGCCTGTCTTCAGATTCTGTGTCTACTTTCTCTGTCCCTTCCCCACTCTCATTCTGCCCCCCTCTCTCTCAAAAATAAATAACGGAAGGAAGGAGATTGTTTATTTCTTAGTTTGAGAGAGAGAGTCGGAGAGAGAGAATCTTAAGCAGGCTCCATGCCCAGCACGGAGCCTGATATGGTGCTCGATGTGGGGCTCGAATCCATGATCCTGGGATCATGACCTGAGCTGAAATCAAAAGAGTTGGACATTCAACTGACTGAGCCACTCAGGCGCCTGAAAGATTTTATTTTAAAGTAATCTCTACACCCAGCATGGGGCTCAAACTCATAAACTTGAGATCAAGAGTTGCATGCTCTTCTGAATGAGCTTGCTGTATAGAAACTTAAAGATGAGGGGCACTTGGGTGGCTCAGTAGGTTGAGAGTCAGCTCAGGTCATGATCTCACAGTTGTGAATTCGAGCCCCACATCAGACACTGTGCTGACAGCTCAGAGCCTGGAGCCTGCTTCAGATTCTGTGTCTCCCTCTCTCTCCTACCCTCCCTACCACTTGAGCTCTGTCTCTCTCTCACTCTCTCTCAAAAATAAATAAACATTTAAAAAAATTTTTTTAATTAAAAAAACTTAAAAGATGATTTACAAGTGGAAAAAAATACCATTATGGAGAGGTTTTAACTTCTTAACTTCTTTCATCTCTCAGATGATATGTTCCCCTATAACCTTTTTAGAAATCAAACCAACCACCCACAATTAAAAGGTCTGCTACAGGACCAATGTAATCTCTGGGAGGTAGCCCTTCTATAACAGGGGATCTATGGGACCATGGAACATGGAATAGAATTTATTCACGTTTTCCTTTGTTCGCTTTTTGGTGACTAGTAAGAAAAAGTAAACGTATTTCTTAGGTGCTAGGTCAAGTTCCCATTTGCCCCATGTTGCATGAAGAGGCTAAAGACCTGTTTATGCTGCCTACTTCTTGCCCAAATGGTCCTCAGTGAGCCGGAGGAGACTCTTTAGGAAATTAGTAAAAGAAGTTAAGGATAGTCCTGGTTAACAAGTTGAAGCAGTTCCCCTCTGATTGTTTGTTAGTTTATTTTTGAGACAGTGTGAGAAAGAGAGAGGTACAGAATTCAAACCAGGCTTCAGGCTCTAGGCTCCAAATTGTCTGGGCACAGAGCCCGATGTGGGGCTTGAACTCATGAACTGTGAGATCATGACCTGAGCTGAAGTCATCCACTTAACTGACTGAGCCACCCAGACACCCCAGTCCCCCTCTGTTTTAGGAACACAGCTTACCTTGTATTCTGAATTTAGCTTTGGGCTGATTTTTTTTCTTTTTTAATGAGTTGATTCTTTTGAAAATAACCTTTACTGAAGGATCTCTTCCCTTTTCAGTTCTCCCTTTTAACCCAACAGAAAGAGAGGTACTAAATTCCAAAGAACTCCAGTCCTACTGAATTCTCACCTAAGCATGTTTGGAATTTATACAGTACTATTGCTTCAAATGATTTTCAGCACAATCAGCAATGCAGTAGTTAAAAAGAAAAAATGTATCTGGCCTTTTGGCAAAAGGAGGAAAGGTGTGAACTTGCTCCTGAATTAGTTTGTGTGTGTGGTAATCTTTTAAATTTGGAAAGTGCTTTGTAATTCTCATTATAATTATCACAAGAGAATCCTGTGAGATTGTATAGTGAGTATTTAACACCAGTTTTATAATGAGGGAAATGACGCTCACACTATCTTGTTTTATCTTCAAAATAATGTGCAGAAAAGTTAATCTTGTCAAACTTCATAGGTATTTAGTAGTGTGATTGATTTTCTTTTTTCAAAGGCGGTGTTGAACTTTATGTTGCAACTCAGCAATCTCCTGGGAAGTAGTTTTTCCTTCAGGGAGACAAAATATCTCTAAACAAAGAAAAGATAGGCTAGCGCACTATTCACCTTTGTAGTGAAGTTTGCCTTGAATTTCACACCTGTCTACATGGTTCTAAAGCATATCTTTAAAAATTCCTTTGGTACAGGTATGTAGGTGATAAACTCAGCTTTTGTTTATCTGAAATGTCTTCATTTCACCCCCTTTGTTAAGATTTTTTCCTCACCTAGATATACAACTCTAGCTTAATAATTATTTTCTCTCAGCACTTAGGGAATTTTCCAGTTTTCTAGTTTCCCAGTGCTATTGTTGTGTAGTCTGTCAGTCAGTTGTTACCTTGTAGATATTCTGTTTTCTGTGCGCTTTTTCCAGGAACCTTTGAAGTAGTGTGGTGAAAGGCTGCCTCTGCCTGTGGACTCTCCTAAACTGGAGAGAGGTTAAAGTGTTGCCAAAAGACTAGGTGCTGGACAGATCTTACCGCAGGGTTAAGTAGTTGATCAGTTTCCTCATTTGCTTTTCTCAGGGCCACTCAGAACTATTGACAGCTAGATTGGGATGGCCTGGCTACTCTAACAACCTGCCTTTCTGACCTTTTCTGTGCCTAACCAAGCCCAGCCCTGAAACCCAGATAATGGGAAGAGCCTCTCCCCAGGAATGCTATTAAAGCTATGGATGCAAGAAGGAGAGTTAAGTCTACCTCCAGCCTAGGAACTCTCAAAGCTGTACAGGGCCTTTTACAGCTTTTTTTTACATGTCAGACTGTCCTTAGAGGCTAAGATGGAGAGACAGAGAGAGAGAGGATGAGTCACTGTAACTTCTTGTTAATACATAGGAAGGAAGAGTAATAGGTTTTGTGTTTTCTTTACAGAATGCATCCTGTCTTGTTCTCGCTGCTCGGCATGCCAGTGCTTCCTCTACGGTAAGGTTTGGAAAAAAGGACTGAGAATCATTGAGGCAATCTGATCCAGGGATAGAGGGGGTGGTAAGCAGCAGTTGTTTGCAGCCTAGCCTCTCATCATATCCTGAGCATCTCTGAGGTGACCACTATTGTTGCTGCAACTATTATTATTACTACTATTGAAGTGTATAGGTTAGTGGCATTAAGTACAACTATCACTACTATCCATCTTCAGGACTTTTGCACCTTCCTGAATTGAAACTCTGACCCAATAATAAACTCCTCATTCCCTTCCCTTTCTGCTTAATTCTTTTTCACTCATCTGTGCAGAATAGTTGGCCAGATTTCCCTGGCAGATTGAGAATACCAAATTCTAAAAAGATGTCTTAACATACCTACTTAGTAGGAAATCTAATCAACATTTTGACCATCACTTAGACTTTCTACTTCTCTTTTTAGAATTTGAAAGACATATTGGCAGAAATGATACCCAAGGAGCAAGCCAGAGTAAAGACCTTCAGGCAGCAACATGGCAAGACAGTAGTGGGCCAAATCACTGTGGACATGGTAAGGACTGTGGGGTTTGGCTGGAAAAAGTAACTCTGTAATGTGCTTCAACAAAAATACCATTCTGTCCCATACATGGAAATGTTGGAGCTTATGATGTTCATTAGAAATTAGACTGTTCTTGAGTGCCTAGGTGGCTCAGTCAGCTGGGCGTCTGACTCTTGATTTTGGCTCAGGTCATGATCTAGGGTCATGGGATCAAACCCCGTATTGGGCTCTGCACTGAGCGTGGAGCCTCATTATGATTCTGTCTCTTTCTGCCTCCACCTCCCCTGCTCATGCTTACTCTTTCTCTCTTAAAAAAAATTAGACTGTTCTTCTCAATTTAATAGTTGAGCTTAACCTAATTTAACTATGGGAGGGATGAATGAAGTTTCTATTCCTTTTCCCAACCCTTCAGCTTTTGGGGCCAGGACTCTCTCTTAGGGTTCATGCCATCCATGGGGCGCCTGGGTGGCCCAGTCAGTTGATCATCCAACGTCAGCTCAGATCATGGTCTCACAGCTCATGAGTTGGAGCCCCACATTGGGCTCTGTGCTGACAGCTCAGAACCTGGAACCTGCTTCATATTCTGTCTCCGTCTTTCTCTGCCCCTCCTCCACTCATCCTTGTACACACTCTCTCTCTTGCTCTATAATATAAATAAACATTTAAAAAGAATTTTTAAGTTAGAATTAATGCCATCCTGACCATCCAGTTATACCATAGATCTAGCAGGATATCTAGAACAACTTTAGGATGGCTTCTTCTCTAACCCTAAGAGTCTGAGCAGCTCAAATGATAATTCCACAGCAATGTTTAGCCTTTGGTCTCTATTTGCCTTCCCTGTTGTAGAACTCATTCTGTTTACTTTGGTTGATGAAAATGAGGGGGTAAGAGTGGGTAGAAGTAAAATACAAGAGGGACACTTGGGTGGCTCAGTCGGTTGAGCATCCAACCTCAGCTCAGGTCATGATCTCACGGTTTGTGAGTTCAAGCCTTACATTGGGCTCCGTGCTGACAGCTCAGAGCCTGGATCCTTCAGATTCTGTGTCTCCTTCTCTCTCTGCCCCTCCTCTCTTCATGCTCTGTCTCTCTTTTTCAAAAATAAACATTTAAAAAAAGAAAGAAAAATATAAGAAGAAAAGGAAATAAACAGAGGCAGACACATTAAATAAAGATAGCAATGTTTCAACTTAAAAAATTTCATTCCTGGGGTGTGTGTGTGGGTGGCTCAGTCAGTTAAGCAGCCGACTTAGGCTCAGGTCATGATCTCGTGATTTGTGAGTTCGAGCCCCGTGTCAACCTCTGTGCTAACAGCTTAGAGCCTGGAGCCTGCTTCAGATTCTGTGTCTTCTCCTCTCTCTGCCCTTCTCCTGCTCCTGTCTCTGTCTCTCAAAAATTAAACATTAAAAAATTTTTTTCATTTTCAATATTAGCACTCTTCCTTGCAAAGTCCCATTTTATAGTATGTTACCTCCTTAGGAATCTTCTTTCCACAGACAAAGTCTTGCAAATCAGAGAATAAATTTCCTCTTTCAGATCCCATGAAGCACTAACAAGCTCTAGCCTGAATTATTCTGATTACTGGTTACATCTGTCTTTTTCTTTAGATGTATGGTGGCATGAGGGGCATGAAGGGATTGGTATATGAAACATCAGTTCTTGATCCTGATGAGGTAAGAGACCCTCGGGTCAATCACTACTAATCACTGAGTTTACTGACTATTGTTCACAGCATGGATTAGACCAGTGAAGATAAGGAAAACAAAATAAAGCATCTGTCTTCATGTTTTGGAAGATGGAAAATAGGTTCATATGGGGTAACTGAAGAACAGGTATATGTATTTAATATATCAATGAGTAAAACTAAAAGTACCAAGCAGAATTAAGTTATGTGGAGATCTAAGCTTTAAAAATTCTGTTCTAGGGCTGTCTGAGTAGCTTGGTCAGTAGTTTCCAACTTGAGCTCACAGTCAAGTTCAAGCCCCACTTAGGGCATGGAGCTTTTCCTACTTGTTGAAAGATCTGATAAGAATGGAACTAGTCAGTTATGTGACTTCTAGGCTTTTAAATAAATTTAAGATTTGTACCTCTTACTCTTCTCCCTCAAGGGCATCCGTTTCCGAGGCTACAGTATCCCTGAATGTCAGAAACTGCTGCCCAAGGCTAAAGGAGGTGAAGAACCCCTGCCGGAGGGCTTATTTTGGTTGCTGGTAACTGGACAAATCCCAACAGAAGAACAGGTAAAGTCGAAGGATATTAGCCCTTCTCATTCTCCTCCTCCTTTGCCTTCCTCTAATCTCAGACACTTAATCCTGATCTGGCTCTGGGTGGTATTTTTTAGGGCTGTGTAGTGAGGGGAAGGAATCAGAGCAGACTTCTGCTATGTAAGTGGATTGGGTTGTATTCTCTCAGATGTCACTGTCTTTTATTTCTCTTCTTTTTCCTCACCTAGTGTTCTAACTAGTGTCTCACTTTCCACAGGTGTCTTGGCTTTCAAAAGAGTGGGCAAAGAGGGCAGCTCTACCTTCCCATGTGGTCACCATGCTAGACAACTTTCCCACCAATCTACATCCCATGTCTCAGCTCAGTGCAGCCATTACAGCCCTCAACAGTGAAAGTAACTTTGCCCGAGCATATGCAGAGGGTATCAACCGAACCAAGTACTGGGAGGTATGAAATTTTGATGCAATGATTGATGTGTGATGGGGATTAAAGGACTTAAGTATGAAGGAAGAAAAAGGAATATTTAGAAGAATTACTTCTCTGATTTATGCCAGAAACTGCTTTAATACATTTTATTTTAGGCTTATTTTTTTTTTTATTTGTTTGTTTTGTTTTTTCAGTCCTTGGGATTGCAAAGATAAATGGAGCACACTTTGTATCACCAAGGTTATTGGTTTGGTTAGGGTGGTATACATGTTTTAAAAAACTACAATTCAGGAAGCACTTGGGTGGCATGTGACTCTTGATCTCAGTTCAGGTTTTGATCTTGGTTGGGGTCATGAGTTCAAGCCCTGCATTGGGCTCTGTGCTGGGCGTGAAACCTACTTAAGACAAAAACAAAAACTACAATGTAGTTATCTTGCTGTAATAGATTACACAAGGCTGTTGTAACACTGAAAAGGATGTGACTTAATTGCAGCATCCCTGAGGAAGATTTCACAGCATAGTCTCACCCTTGCCCCAAAATGTCCCTTCTTATTCTTAACTTCAAATAAGAAGAACCTTGAGAAGTTAGGTGAATGGAAACTGAGGCAGTTCTAGAGTCTAGGAGGGCTGATGCCAATCAGCCACTGTTCTGTACTATCCCACTCAAGATACCTGTCAGGAGCAGAAAGGTCTTTAGTATCCTGGAAATAGGATCTAGAAACAAAAGGCTTTATTTTCTGAGAATGAAATGTTTGAACTGGTCAGAGCAGAAGAAGACCATTGTGCCTTGTCCCAACACATGGTACATAATTCCTACCACCCTCTTTCCAGTACCCCACATAGTACTCAGAAAAACTGGGTAAAGTACAAGTTATCTGGCTAGGTTTACTATAGGACATCTCATTTTCTTTTCTTATTTGGAGACAGGTGATATAGGAACAGAATGGTTCCTTTTTCCAGAATAGCATGGCCCGCTGGGCTGATGCAATTCCCTTGGGGTTTTGGCAAATCCTGCTTCATTTGGTTGGCCAATATTTGTTCAATGCCAATTGCATATAAAGAGTTGTAATTGTTAGTAGGAGAAAAGGGAAAGGAGAGTTTTAAATTAGTCTGGTTAGCCTTGAGAAGGAAGGTATAGGAATGATGGAAAATACACACATTAAGCACTTAATGCATTTATAAAGTCATATATCAGCAAATTCAGAAGGTTGTATAATTTGAGTATATTGCTTTCATTTTCTATTATATCTATATATCTATACCTATATATATACACACATATAGATATATGTTTCTTAATGCTTATTTATTTGGAGAGAGAGAATTCCAGGCAGGCTCTGCATTGTCAGCACAGAGCCCAATGCGCGTCTTAAACTCAAACAATGAGATCATGATCTGAGCCAAAATCAAAAGTCGGATGTTTAATCAACTGTGAGCCACCCAGGCACCCCTCCATTTTCTTTTTTAAATGCTATTTAAGTAATTGTTATTTGTGTGGGTCATCATAACAGACAAGGTTAAATCAAGACCAGCAGTTTTTCTACTTTAAAACTTGTCTTTTAGGGGTGTCTGGGTAGCTCAGTTGGTTAAGCGTCTGACTCTTGATTTCAGCTCAGGTCATGATATCGCAGTTTCATGAGTTTGAGACCCGCGTTGGGCTCCGCACTGCCAGCGGGGAGCCTGCTATAAAAAAAAAATAACTTGTCTTTTAGATATTGACCACTCAGATTTGACTGTTACTGTTTACAATGCTGTTGTCTTGACTGTAATGAGAAGGGAAGAAAATAGCTTCTTCATCCTTTACAGTAGCTGCCTGTAAGACATTTTGGCACATCCAAACATGCTTCATTGCTTCATACTGTCCTGAATCATTAAAATGAATCTTGTACTCCTCTGCTTGCTGTTGCCTCCTTTTCAGCATGTAGCCATTATTGATTGTTCTGCCATAATTTCTTTGAGATGTCATCTGAGGATGGCTGTCTTGAGGTAATCGTGTTATATTTCAGGACTCTGCCAATCTTTGGGAGAATATTTATAAGCAATGTTAATATATTTGTTAGCCTTATGATGTGTGTCTGGTAAGTTCACACTGCACAAAAATTAGCACCAGTAACTAGTTCAGTAGAGGTTCATGTTCTTTTGCTGTTATATCTTGTATCTCCCTCAAAAGTCAGACACACTACTTCTAATAGTTCTGTCTTGGTTAATTTAACCATAGGCTACTTAAGTAGAAATGCATGGCATCATTCAGCTAGTTATTTCTGTTTAAAATTTTATGTTGAGGAGCACCTGGGTGGCTTAGTCGGTTAAGTGTCCAACTTCGGCTCAGGTGATGATTCTGTGGTTTATAAGTTGAGCCCTGCATCGGGCTCTATGCTGACAGCTGGAGCCTGGAGCCTGCTTCAGATTCTGTCTCCCTCTCTCTCTGCCCCTGTTCTGCTCACACACTTTCTCTCTCTTTCAAAAACAAATAAAGATTTAAAAAATTTTTTTAAATTTATGTTGAGTTTATGTATGATCTGAGTTTTTACTAGGATTATTAGTTCATACTGTCATTGTTGTTGTTTTAAACATATACCTCAAGAGAATAATCTACAGCCTGCAACATTTCTTTCATAACAGAGATAAATAGTATAATTTATTGAATTGAAAAAGTTAGGTCTTTTTCTGAGTGACTTCACTCATGACCAGGAGATTACTGTGATGTAACCAGCTATTTAATTGTGAAGTAGCCTTAAGATATTGTATTAAATAAAATTTGCAAAGTACCTGACCCATCAAGTTTTGCTAATAATGCCATCTTTTATAAAGCCTATAAATTGTATGCATAGGTTTTGAAGCTCTTATGATAAAATCTTCTGAACACCTAATAACTCTTGAAAACATGCCAAATAGTGTGCTTAAATGCTATACATTCATTATCTGATTTAATCCTCAGAACAACCCTATGAGGTAGATATTTGTTACTCTCATTTTACTGGATGGAAAAACTGAGGATTAGAGCTATGAAGTAGCTTACCCAACATCATGCGGTTAATAAGTGGTAGAGATCAGATTCAAACTTGAGTTTGCGTCACTCTAGGGGCTCTTCACCATTAATACTGGCTCTCTTCTTTTTCTGTGTCATCTCGTTAAAGATTGATTGCTGGAATGTCTGGGTGGCTTAGTCATTTAAGCGTCAGACTCTTGATTTCAACTCAGGTCCTGATCTTTTCGTTCATGAGATCGAGCCCCCCATTGCTTGGGATTCTCTCTCTCTCTCTCTCTCTCTCTCTGTCTCTGTACCCCCCTCCCACTCCTGCTGTTTCTCTCTCTCTCTCTCAAAATAAATAAATAAACTTAAAATAATAATTATTATTATTATTGATTGCTAACTACCCAACCAGGGTTTTACTATCCATAGAGATGTTGGCTGATGATGATGGTCAGTTTTTATAACCTTTATTTATTCCAGGTAGTTGTGATGTTGGCATATTTTAACATCTTTTTTCCAAAGCTTTATCAATGAAGAATGTATTGGTACAAATAGCTAAATAGCAGCTCAGTCTTATTAAAGAAGAAATAGCAGGAGTTCTCTGTCAGTTTTTGTTTTGTTTTGATCTCTCCTTGACTGTACAGCACTGACCACTACAGAAAGCAGGGTAAGAATCCCATATTGTCATGCCTGGTCTGATACATGTTGCTTTATAAACTTCATTCTCAGTAGTAGACGATGACACAATCTCCTTTATGTGGCTTCTTTTTGATGTGGCCATTCGTACTTTCCAAATTGTTTTGTGAGTTAGTATATACACCACAGATAATAGTTTATCTAGCCCAGGATCGTGTCCTTCTTGGCATTCAACTAATCAGTCCAGGTCCCTTAGAACTGCATGTACTTGATGCAGTCCTCTGGAAGCAACCTACTTCCTTGGGGGATGTAAATCTGCAAGGAGGTATGGTTAATAGTATGATTACCATGTAAGGAATCTCTTAGAATTTGCGATGTTAGCCAAGTATTTCTTGTTTTAGGTAGCTTTTTAATTTTGGCAATAATCTTTTGTTTTTTTAAATATATTTTTTAAATGTTTCCTTGTTTTTGAGAGAGGAAGAGCATGGGAGGGGGCAGAGAGAGAGGGAGACCAGGAATCCCAAGCAGGCTTCACACTGTCAGCACAGAGCCTGAATTAGGACTCGAACTCATGAACTATGAGATCATGACCTGAGCCAAAATCAAAAGTCGGATGCTTAAACTGAGCCACCAGGTGCCCCTAATTTTGGCAGTTTTCATATTGAATCTGATAGCATGTACAAAATTCACTGAATATGTATTTATATATGTTATATATAATACATATATCTGTGTATATAATACATGTAATTAAATAATTTTTTGGAATTTTTAATGTTTATTTAGTTTTATTTAGTTTTGAGAGGCAGAGCATGAGCAAGGGAGGGGCAGAGAGAGAGGGAGAAACAGAATCTGAAGCAGCCTCCAGGCTCCAAGCTCTCAGCTCAGAGCCCAACACGGGGCTTGAACTCACAGACCATGAGCATATATTATATTTATACAATAGATATACATTTTTTAGTTCACTTAATATTAGATACTTGAGTAATACATTATTGAGTTATTTTAAAAAAGAAAACAAAATACCAAAACCCTGTCTTGTCCCTAAGGAACTTAAAATTCCCTTTGAGAAGATAAAATTGACACACAAGAAGGGTGCCTGGGTGGCTCAGTTGGTAAAGCACCCAGACTTTTGATTTTGGCTCATGTTATGATCTCATGGTTTGAGAATTAGAGACCCTTGTCTGCACTGACAGTACAGAGCCTGCTTGGGATTCTCTCTCTCTCTCTCTCTCTCTCTCTCTCTCTCTCTCTGCCCTTCCCCCATGCACTCTCTCTTTTTCTCTCTCTCAAAATAAACATTAAAAAAAATTGATACACAAGAGTTGAGCAAGCTGTTAACCTCACAAAAGAGGCACTCAGATTATGTTTCTCTCTTTCTTTTTTTAAGATTTTATTTTTAGGGGTGCCTGGGTGGCTCAGTCATTTAGGTGGCCGACTTCGGCTCAGGTCATGATCTCACAGCTTGTGAGTTCGAGCCCTGCATCAGGCTCTGTGCTGACAGCTCAGAGCCTGGAGCTGGCTTCAGATTCTGTGTCTCCCTCTCTCTCTCTCTGCCCTTCCCCCACTCACACTCTGTCTCTCTCTCTCACTTAACAATAAACAATTAAATTTTTAAAGCTTTTATTTTAATGTTTATTTATTATTGAGACAGAGAGAAACAGAACATGAGTCAGGGAGGGGCAGAGAGAGAGGGAGACACAGAGTCCAAAGCAGGCTCTAGGCTTTGAGCTGTCAGCACAGAGCCCGACACAGGGCTCGAACCCACGAACTGTGAGACCATGACCTGAGCCAAAGTCAGACGCTTAACAGACTGAGCCACCCAGGTGCCCCTAGATTTTTTTTTTAAAAAAGGAGAGCATGACAGGGAACTTGACATTGATTTTTTTTAACATTTTTTTTTAATTTTTTAATGTTTTATTTATTTTTGATACAGAGACAGAGCATGAGAGGGGGAGTGGCAAAGAGAGAGAAGGAGACACAGAACTAGAAGCAGGCTCCAGGCTCTGAGCTAGCAGTCAGCACAGGGCCTGACGCGGGGCTCGAACCCACAACCGTGAGATCTGACCTGAGCCCAAGTCGGAGGTTTAACCTACTGAGCCACCCAGGCACCCCTTTTAACTTTTGATTTAGAGACATAATATGATTACAATGTGGACTTTTCTGTCCTGAATCAAACAAATGAGGTGGGGGGCTTTATTATCAGGGAAATGTGAATACTGAGTAGATATTTAATGATATTGAGGATTTGTTAATTTTTTCCTTTGGGATAATGGTTTTGTGATGTTTTTATCAACAGCCTTTATCTTTTAGAGATACATACTTAAACATTTACATGTTGGAATATATAATATCTGGAATTCACTCAAAATAACTTGAGAGGTGAGAGGAGGAAGTAAGGGTGTAGATGAAATAAGACTGTCCATGAGTTAATAATCGTTTAAGCTACATGATGCTTTTTAGCTGAGTCTAATTTTGTGCATGTAACTTAACCTGGCCAAACCCCAATTTCTTGATCTATAAAATGAGGGATATATAACCTTACGGGACTATTGTGGGGGGAAAATGTAAATAATATATCACAGTGCCTATTAAGTGCTTAAAAAAATGGAAGCCTTTGTTATTAACTAGCAATTGAATGCCACGGTTTGACCCTTGGCATATATGGTGAATTTTCTTTGAAAGATGGAAAAGAATTAATTGTTAAAACCTAGTGTCTTAGCACATTCATTGAGTGCAAAGTCAAGTAGTGGGAACGACCATGATTAAACATAAAAGGGTTCAAAATCTAACTTTGGCATTTAGCTGAATGCTCTGAGCTTGTTTACTCACCTATAAAATGAAGGTCATTATGTACTTGGTAGAGTGGCAAAAAATTTTTCTAATTTTCTAAAAAAAATTAGAACTAACATTTTGTTTTGTTTTAGAGAGTGTGTGAGGAGAGGAGAGGGGCAGAGAGAGAGAGAATCTCAAGTAGGCTCCATGCCTGGCAAGGAGCCTGATTTGGGGCTCAATCCTATGACCCTGGAACCGTGACCTGAGCTGAAGTCAGTCTTGTTGATAAACCTTTTTTCTTTTTTTCTCCATTTTCCTCTTCTCTCATTAGTTGATTTACGAAGATTGTATGGATCTTATCGCAAAGCTACCTTGTGTTGCAGCAAAGATCTACCGGAATCTCTACCGGGAAGGCAGCAGTATTGGAGCCATTGACTCTAAGCTGGACTGGTCCCACAATTTCACCAACATGTTAGGCTATACTGATGCTCAGTTCACTGAGCTCATGCGCTTGTACCTCACCATCCACAGGTAAGCTAGACCCAGCAACCATAGCCCCTTGCCTGGATTGGTAGAAAATTTTAAGAAAAGCTCCTGAACATTCTCTTCTGGGAACAGGTGGTAGGCAACAAGGAGATGGAAACATGGCATTCAAGGCAAGAAAGGAATCTAGTAAAGGAAGTCCAGAGGTGTAGGGAAATAATCACAACCATTCTAAGAACAAAGTAATGTTACTAAGAAGCTGGGGGAAAGTACTAATTGCTCATAGTAGGTAATCTTTCAGCTTTCCAGGAGCTCCCTCTTCTGGCCATTGCTATTAAAGCTGGAGTGAGAGTCCAGGAGCTTGGCACACAGGCATCATCAACCAGTAACCTCTCCAGCCCTGTGGATTAGTGAACAAAGGCTGGTAATGAGATTGGAACATCTCTTACAAAAGCTTATGTATAACTGACAGGCCGTAGGCTAATGTGAGCCCATAACTAGGCGAGCATGTGACAAGAGAACAGCAAGGTCTGTGTTTCCATAGTCTGCCCCTTCTTCTCCTCTCGATTCTCCTTTCTTACTTCCCCACAGTGACCATGAGGGAGGCAATGTAAGTGCCCATACCAGCCACTTGGTGGGCAGCGCCCTTTCAGACCCCTACCTGTCCTTTGCAGCAGCCATGAACGGGCTAGCAGGGCCCCTACATGGTTTGGCAAATCAGGTAAGACTCTTTACTTTTCCTGCTTCATGTTTTTCTTACTTCCATGCTTTTCTTCTGATCCTGCTGTTCTCTCCTGGCATATGTGTTGACACTATCTTATTCCCGAAACCTTACCCATAGGAAGTACTTGTTTGGCTGACACAACTACAGAAAGAAGTTGGCAAAGATGTGTCAGATGAGAAGTTACGAGACTACATATGGAACACACTCAACTCAGGACGGGTAAGCAGAGATAATTAGCACCTAGGAACGAGGCCAAGACCCAAGTAGTGCAATTTAGAAGAATTAAGGAGAATAGAATGAGAGAGGTCCCTATGTTAGAGAAGGAAATTCTCTCCTCCCTTCCCCAATCCCCAATTTGTCTGTCCTGAAGAATTTAGAAAAGACAAGAATTTCTACTTGAGAATACAACTGACTTTTTTACCCTCCTTCTTTACAGGTTGTCCCAGGCTATGGCCATGCGGTACTAAGGAAGACTGATCCACGATATACCTGTCAGCGAGAGTTTGCTCTTAAACACCTGCCTCATGACTCCATGTTTAAGCTTGTTGCTCAGCTGTACAAGATTGTGCCCAATGTCCTGTTAGAGCAGGGCAAGGCCAAGAATCCTTGGCCCAATGTAGATGCTCACAGTGGGGTGCTGCTCCAGGTGAGTCTTTCCTTCCCTGCTCTCCCTTTAATTTGTGCTAAACCTTAATGTTCTCTGGCATGCAGAAAATCAGTTTCCTAGCCAGAGCAAGGACTCATACCTCCTTCTTTACCCTTTTCTTTTTTATGTCTTTTATTTATTTTTGAGAGACAGAGACAGCGCGAGTAGGGGAGGGTCAGAGAGAGAGAGGGAGACACAGAATCCAAAGCAGGCTCCAGGCTCTGAGCTAGCTGTCAGCACAGAGCCCGACGCGGGGCTCGAACCCACAAACTGTGAGATCATGACCTGAACCGAAGCCAGCCGCTTAACTGACTGAGCCACCCAGGCGCCCCTTCTTTACCCTTTTGATAAAGTTGCCTGTGGTGGAGGCACATGCAGGCAGAAGGAAAGCAGTACTCTCTTCAAAATTCCAATTACTGTACTTTTCCTCGTATCATTTCTTTCTTTAAATAAGATTTTTTTTAAAGTGAGCCAGAGAGGGGCAGAGAGAGAGAGGGAGACAGGATCCGGAGCAGGCTCTGCACTAAGAGCAGAAAGCCTGATGTGGGGCTCGAACTTAGAACTGTTAGATCATGACCTGAGCTAAAACCAAGAGTCAGACACTTAACTGACTGACCCACCCGGGCACCCCTCCTAGTGTCATTTCTATTTAAGGCCGACTCTGTTAAGGTCTCTATCACCATGGACTTATGCATGCTATTACTTCAGAACCTTTAACAAAACTTTTTTTCTCTTTTATCTTACAGTACTACGGCATGACAGAGATGAATTACTACACAGTCCTGTTTGGGGTGTCACGGGCACTGGGGGTACTGGCACAACTCATCTGGAGCCGAGCCCTGGGCTTCCCACTAGAGAGGCCCAAGTCCATGAGCACGGATGGTCTGATGAAGTTTGTGGACTTTAAGTCAGGGTAAAATTGGAAACTGGAGGAAACTACCAGAGAGTGAGGGAGCTTTAAAAAAAAGTATAATTTTGTTTTTTTTCAGGGGGCTTCTTAAAATTATAGATTAAATTGTATCTGAGGCACTGATAATAAGTTTGAAGTTAAAATAGAAATTAAGTCTTTAAAAGATAAAAAGTAACCCCTTCTTCCCTTACCAGTTCCTTTCTCCTGCCTGGTGAGTTGCCCATCCAACTGTAGGGTGAACAAGACTAATGCATGTGGTATGGGTTAGGTTTGCCCCCCACCCCCACCATCTCTAGAGTGAGAATCTGACTCTTCTTTGCCTGGGTTAAAGCTGGTTGCAGAGAATCTGTAGTCACTTTAGAGCCCTCCATAGGCCAGGAAATCAGGACTCTGCCCCTTCTGTTTCCATAGGAATCATGTTGGATTATCAGCTCTATGAAGCCCCGTTGCTCTCTCCCATGCACACAGACACTTCCTAGCAAGACCTGTTGGGTTAGGCAGACATCTTTGGCATTTTTGGTTTTTTTATGCTACCAGGTGACCATAAAGGCCATGGCATTTGTGACTGGCACCCAATATTTGATTTGTCTCTTTTAAAATTATCCCATGAAAATTAAGATCTGGGAGTGTTCTATTTCTCACCGCTTTACGATTCCCCTCCTAGATTTTCTGTACCTGCTGCACCTCAAGCTTAGGGTGCTGTGGACCCCATCCCCACCCCCTTTTTGGTCCTTACTAGAGACCTCTTCCTTCAGGTTGTATATGTAACTGTCTAAGCTGTGGTCCCTTCCAGTCATTTGGTTTTATCAGTGCTTAACATGTACTAAGCTTTTTAGTTCTGTGGAACACAAGCCACTACCCTCTCTTTTACTTCCCCTTTATTTTAATATCCTTGGGCCATTGAATAAGGACTTGGGAATGACCAGCATGCTATCTTTATAGTCTGATTCCAGGGATATGGGTACTTCTTAGCAGGGAAATTAAGATTGGATATGATTTCCTTTGAATATCAGGTCCTGGGGCTGAGAACAAAAATAATAGGCCTCCCTCTTCCCCTGCTACAAGAAAATATCCCTTTATTTATCAAGGTCCTTATCTGGCCCCTTCTCCAAGAGTTCACAGCACAGTATTTGTTTTTTAGAAGCCCCATTTGCACAGGTTTTCAGTGACTCAGAATGCTCTACAGCCTTTTCTTTAAGAAAGGATTGAAATACACTCCTACTGTGCCCCCTTCCTCCCTCGCAACTCCTGCCTGTGTTTGTGTGGAACCCTAATCCCCAGAACCACGTTGAGATGGACACATTGTCTGTAAACCCCTGGGTAACTGTCAAGTCATGATCCAGACTTCAGGTTGTTCTGTATAAAATGCAAAATAAATGTTTTTATTAACAATGCTTCAGCCTGCTATTAAATAAGATCTGGAAGGATCTGTTACAAACTAAGGAATCTGGCTAGCAAGATCCTGGACTATGGGTTCTAAGTTATCCTGTGCATCCCTTTATCTTTTTTTTTTTTTTTTTTTTTTTGCATCCCTTTATCTTTAGGTGGGTTTAACATTCATTTACCCTAATAAGACACGGTATCTGTGAAATTTCCAAAGGAGATTTCTGTCTTTCCTCAAGGTTAGAAGTCCTTCCTAATTTTGATGTAAGATAGAACACTCCAGGACCGTAGCTGAGACCTCAAAACTGCCTATGTGACTAATCCAAGGAAATTAGTCCAGCCCGCTGGGTGAAAGGAACAGACCATGCCAAGGGCAAATAGAGGACTGCTGGCTCTGGACCTGAGCCACTAGAGGGCTCTGGTATTGTGTGGAATGCTTTTTCTTTGCAGGAAACCTTAAGGAGGTCTTCAAAATAAGAGGCAGTCCTGAGGACATCAGCTATATGGTAGATCTGAGACCAGATTATTCTGTCCTGAGACTCCTGCAACTGACCTTCTGAAAAAGTCTATAAATAGGCAAGGGAGTGGGTACTAGGTCCTGGCTTGTAGAATGTGCTACTATAGTTAGCAGGGACGCTATGTCCAAGAGGCCTTGTACCTTTACTCCCCTGAGAAAGGAAGTCATGACTTTCTTTTACTCTGCTATATCCACACTGTTCCCCCAAGAAACAATATAAAAAAGCCAAATTCACACTGTCATGATTAATTTATTGAAATTTTATAAAAACTCAGGCCAAGTAGAAGAATAAGGTACAACCCAAGAGTACAATTCTCTTCAGTGCTTTTTTTCTCCGTGCTCCTGTGGAACTGATGTTAAGACAGCCCCTTGCTCTCCACTAACCAGGCGGCATGGAAATACTCTTAAAAGTGAGGTCATGTGGATTTCAAGCTGGGGCCAGATCTCAGTCATTTCCTGAGGCATCTCAGGCGGGGAACAATTATTGACCACCCAGTACCTCTGTCAGAGGGAAAAGCTTGGTTTATTCAATCCTTAGAAAAGTTGCCACCCTACTCTGGTCAGACACAAAGGTACGTTGACAGGGTCCACAAACCACACAGTCTTGATTATAATGCACAGTGAGAAGGGTGCAGACATCAGGCATATGGGGCTCTCAACATGAGCCTGACCATCTCCTAGGTATGTCTCCTTTCCGTATTCCCCTTTTTGCCCCGGCATTTAGAGCCCAATTTCTGGGGAACTGAGAAGGAGAACATCATTATGAACACAGACCCTTCTCTTAGATTGGAGAAGGAGCCACATGAAATAAATAAGAATTGGGTTGAGAGGGAGAGGAGAAGGGAGGCCAGGGAATAATCCTTTGCCTCAAGTCTGGTGCACCTCATGGAACATCAGTTCCCGGGGGATGGCTGTTTCTGGACCAAACTTGGTGGCTGCCCGACGCTCAAAGGCAGCAACATTCTGTTTGACAACCTCATCAAAAAACATGGTGGCCAGCTGGGAGTGCAGCAGAGAACGAAATTCAAAGGAAATCTGGGAATGGGTAAGAGACAGTCAGAAACTGTTCAAGACCATGTTGGATAGTCCTTGGCCAATGCAAGGATACTATTCAATGCCACTTCTTCCCCTCCCCCTCTAGTTCCTTAGATCCCTTAGGACTGAGCACAGAGTATAAATCTGATGTAAGCTCAGACCGGTAGAAAGTGTCACTGATATGGGAAATGCTAAGTGCTAGCTATACTTAAAAACTGTCACTGTACCTCCACTCTGCCCCCACAACCCAGTTGTAGCCCTATGCTACACAGCCTCCTGACTCACCGAAAAGTCCACAGTGCAAGTTCGCGGGTAGGCAGGAATACCCGGACTGAATCGCCAAATGGTCTCTAAGTGGTTGAAGAGCTTGCCATCAGTGCAAACAGCCTAAAAGAGGGCAGTCAGGTAGTTAAACAATATTAAAATGGAATAATACCTATACTAGGTATAGGAGCCTATAAGAAAAAAATGAAAGATATTTTCCTTTCCTTATGTTTTATTAGGTAAGTACTTGACACATGGAGATAAAATCACTACAAAGAGAGCCAAAATAGCCCTTAAATGTAAAAACGCTAGAGAACACAAAAATGTTGCTGATTAATCCCTCCCAGCGCCTCACCTTGACCATGTGAGGTTTGACCATGGAAACAGCAGAGGTATAACGTTCCACAATAGGTGGAAAGCCAACCTCTAACTGGGCCTTTAGGTGACCTTTGCGGCTAGATACCACCAAAGACTTCTTACACCAGGGCACAAACTCCCGATACTCCTGGACATTGGACACCACTTCGTACATCTCCTGCATTGAGTACCTAGGGGAAGGAATCACAGAGAGAGGCCAAGGAACTGCCAGCTGGGTCAGGTTCCTGCCTGCCCTAAGTGCCCTCCCCACAGTACCTTTGCCCACTATTCACCATTAGGAACTAGAGATCCCAAAGAAGCCTGGATAAATGACTTCCCAAAAGCAAACATAGACATTTCTTATCTTAAGAGGGACTATTTAGGGGTGCCTGAGTAGTTCAGTCAGTTAAGCGTTCAGCTTCAGCTCAGGTCATAATCTCACAGTTCGTGGGTTTGAGCCCCGCGTCGGGCTCTGTGCTGACAGCTAGCTCAGAGCCTGGAGCCTGCTTCAATTCTGTGTCTCCCTCTCTCTCTGACCCTCCCCTGCTCACGTGGTCTCTCTCTGTCTCTCAAAAATAAATAAAAAACATTAAAATAAAAAAAGAGGGACTGTCTAGGGGCACGTGGGTGGGTGGCACAGCCAGTTAAGCATCAGTCTTGATCTTGGTTTAGGTCATGATCTCACGGTTTGTGGGTTTGAGCCCCACATCAGGCTCCGCACCATCAGTGGTGCAGAGCCTGCTTGGGATTCTATCTCTCCTCTCTGCCCCTCCCTAGCTTGTGCTTGCTCGCTCTCTCTCACTCGCTCACTCTCTCAAACTAAATAAATTTTAAAAATAAAAAAAGAGGGACTATCTAGGGGGAACACAGGCTGTCCATTTTACTGGTGATCACACAAAAACTCAGATCTTAGTTCTGTAATTTTATAACAATGTAGCCCTAGGTAAATTACCTGTGCATCCATTTACCCAATCTGTAAATCAGATGTAATAATAGTAACTGATTCATAGGTTTATTGAGAGGATCAAATGATAAAACCTATGTAAAACATTTACATTATTTAACTAGCCTAACTACCAGCAGTAGCAAGTGCTCAGTAAGTGTTAGCTATTGTGCTTTGTTCAGGATACATTTAAAAGGTCAGCAGAGAAAGTGGCTCAGTAGGTTGAGCATTGGGCTCTTTGATTTCAAGTCAAGTCATGATCTCATGGTGATGAGATCCAGCCCAGTGTAGAGAATTCCTCTGCTTGGGATACTGTCTGCCCCTCCTCCATTCACATGCACGCTCACTCTCTTTCAAAATAAAAAACTTTTAAGTTAAAAAAAATAATAAAAGGTCAGCTGAGAAATAATACCCTGTTTTCTTATAAGGCCCAGTTCTAGTCACATTTCGCTTAATGGACATGCCCATCAACCAAGAAGGGGGAAATGAAAGTTGGAAGGCTTGGAGGGAAGGATAAATGATCAGTAATAATAGCTGGGGAGAGGGATGGCCAGGGATGAATCTTGCCCACATTGCTACCCTTACATTCTAGCCTAGGTTTGGTCATTTGTTTGGAGAGGAAGGGAATGTGGAGGAATGCTGGACGGGAGGATGCTCACCCCATGATCCTACGCTCCGAGTAAGCTTTTCGCTTGTTGGTGAAGGGGGCAGCAAAGCCCATGAAGGAACGCCTGGGAGGTAAGCCAGCCTCAGCCGCCAAGACCTGGGCAGCCCGGGGCAAGAAGAGGCTGCAAGGCATCAGAAATCTAAGGATAAAAGGAACGGGGAGACGATGTCATGATTCTTTGTGTTCCTCAACCATTCCCAGGTGAAGGGGAAGTGGGGTGCATCCCGGAGGAAAGTCGTCCAGACAAGGCTTTCCCCTAGCACCTGCTGCAGCCCGCCAGACTCCCTGGCCAGGCAGTCACGAGTGCGAAAGGTCGAGGGCGGTTGAGGACAGTGCCGAGGGAGGAGATGGAAAAAGTAGGGTGCGTGCGAAGCGCAGTTGCCTTTAAGTGTAGGCTACGCTACTGCTAAAAGCTAGGACTCGTAAAAAGTAACAGTCCCAGGGGCCTCACCAAGCCAGGTGTTGCCAGGGCGCGAGCGAGGGGCATGCAGTGGTTGGGAAACCGCCCCGGGGGCTTCCCTTTGCGAATAACCTGCAAAAGCATTCCCCAAAGCTCTACATTAGACCTCTAGGTGCACCGGTGCCGCGCCTCGCGATGCCAGCCCCGCATCCCAGAAGGGCAACCCCTCACTCTCCAAATTCTGGGCCCTGGGAGACCCCCTTTCCACCCGCGCAAACGCCCGCACCTCCCTCTCACCTCATTGGTCGCGGCGGTCGCGGAGGGCCAGGGGGCGGAGCCGGGCGCGCGCCCCGGAGGAGCGCGAAGCCGCAACAGCGCTGGGCCGCCGCGCGCGTCCCGGCTGGG